>NW_006439757.1:3625942-3661874 GCF_000325575.1 Pteropus alecto
GGATACTCTTATCAGATCAGAGGAAGGAAGAGAGACCAGTAAAGGGGTCTGAGAAGGGGCAGTGAGGTAGGAGTCTAATAGAGAGAATGTGATGATCTGGAAATCAGGGGAGAAAAGTGTTCATTGGGAGAAAATGAAGGATCAGGTGTGTCAAACACTGATGACAGGTCTGATTGGAGGACGGAGCATTTTCCACTGGATTTCGCAATAAGGTCTCGTTGGAGGACCGCAACAGGTATGATTTTGGTGAAGCGGTAGGGGCTAAAACTTGATGAGTGTTAGGAGAGAATAAAAGGAGGGCAATTAGAAGCTACAGACATAAAGAACTGTTCTGAAAAGGAGAGCACAGAGCAGGATTGGTATTGGGATGGGGATGTAGGTTCAAGAGAAAGACATATTTTTCTTAAGGTGAGAAAAATATTTGGATGCTGAGGAGTCTGGACCAATAAATAGAAAGAAAGAAAAAAAAAAGGTATATATTAAGATGGTGCAGGAAGGAGAGAAGAGTGTGGGAACACCCCTTGGGTAGAAGTAGACAAGAGAAGATGGAAGAGATGAAATTAGGCAGGCACTCTAATTCCCCAAGATGCACCCAAGGTCTCAGAAAGTAAGAGCAGGTATTCAGGTACAGATGAGGTAGGTGGGTAAAGAGCACGGTGAGAGCTTATGGAAGTCCTCTGATTGCTTCTATTCTTGAGAAACAGGAAGCATAACTATTATCTGAGTGAGGATAGGAGAAATGACACTAAAGGTTTGCAAGGAGAGATGAAATTATAAAATGGTAGTCTCGGAGGATCAAAGAGAAGATGAACAAAGAAACTATAGAACGAACTGTCCAGCAGCAATATAGAACACTTGAATCTAAAATAAATGCAATTTCAGTTAGAATGACAACAGAATTTCATTCGTGGACACCGTACATGATGTAGGGGTATAATTTTCTGGTTGGGTATTTCCAGAACTTTCTTAATTCAGGTATGCTTGTTGATAAACTCAGGTGAGGAGTCCCAAAAATAAGGGCTCAGAGTAGGCAAATGTGGTAGTGATGGGGACAAAGAAAAGCCCAGAGACAATGCTGAGCACAAGGGAAGACAAAGAAATGGTGAGCTCAGAGAAGAATGTCACAGTGTCCATAAAGTGTCGCCAGAACCTCCTAAGAGTTCTGATATCAGTGGAACTTTCAGAATGCGGCTGAGGACCTTTAAGGACTGCACTATGAGAAGTTCAACAAGCGTCTACATGAATCTATTTTAGAGATTTTCAAAGACAAACTGATATAAAAAGTTTGTTATAAAAAGAGTTAAATTTCAGTGTCAGAAATTCAGTCAGGCCAAAAATCCGTACTTGAATTGAGTATTAGTCTTCACAATGAATTCGGTATGCTACTTCTTATTCAATGTAAAAAAAATGCTGAACTTAAAATTTCTCATTTTAATCATTTTCTAACTAATTAGCCTCACAGAAGACAAAAGTATTAACTTCCTGAGGAATTTGAAACTTTCAGCATAAGCAGCATGGTTTCAGACAAATCACAGTTTTAAGGAAGATTATTTAAGCCTGATAATGTGAATATTCATGCAATAAATATGATGCTACCTTTTAAAAAACGCTATCAGAAATGGTTACTTTTAAATTAATTTACCTTTCTAAATGTCTTTCCTATTCACTGCCATGGAAATACTTTCTAGTTTCTGATGATTTTATGCAGAATATATGGAAATAATTACCAGCAAAACTGTGGTTTTAGATGCTCTGATCAACTGTGGTTTCAGCTTGTGTTACTGCTGTTCACAGTCTAGGAAGTGGTTAGTTTTGTTTTCAGGCTAAAGTACAAAATTATATAATTGTTGATACTGGGCTAACCTCTTTCTTTGATATTCAGAGCATGGTATAATCCTGTATCAACTGGGTTTCTCAGTGAACTTGGAAATTTCTTAGGTTTTATTGAGTCCCTTGTTACAACCTGAAAACATTTATTTCCTATGCTTGCCAGACTGGATGAAGTCGACAAGATGTGAGGTTTTCCCTTTAACCAAATATGGAATACAGACAGAAAAACTTACGAATCTTAAACAGCTGTCTAGAAAAAAAGTTTTTCTGATTTCATTAAACAGCAATGTACAAAATAAGGATAAGGACCAGAGTTCTTCACTTGGAAAATATGTACTCTGAAATGGTAAATGATATACACAAATGTTTTTGAAAATAGGTAAATTTTTACATAAGATGAAGTGCAGAAAAACCAAAAGTGTTTATTGCAAAGACTGGCTATTATTACAAAATACTTTATGAATGTAGCCATCAGAGGCTATGAGTATTTTCTAAGTTGTGCACGGGCATATATGAACATGTACGTGCGTGTACACACACACACACACACACACGCACACACACACACACACACACACACACAGAGCTAGCACCACAAAGTTTCTCTGACTGAAAACTAGGTCACTTGGGGAATGGCTGACAAACAGAAATTGAAGAAACTGAGGGTATATAGTCTGAAATAGTGAAGAATTTATGGAATATCACTTAAAATGGGAAAGGATATTTTGAGTCAACATGGTATCATGGAAAGAACATAGAATTTTGAATCAGAAGACCTAGGCTCGGACTCCGGATCCACCATTTATTTGTGGATATGCTCATTGGTAAATCGCTTATTTTCTCTGTGTTTTAGAGTATGTATCTACAAGACAAAGATAATAATACATAAGCTATTTAATTTACAGATTGTTTTGAAATTCAAACAAGACAATGTATACAAATACATTTGGTAAGGTAATAAGTGATTATGCATTGTTAGTAATGGAGAAAGTCATAAAATTATTGCATGCAGTTTCAGAGGAAAGATTAACACCAGTAAGAGAAGATTTTTGTTTAATACAAGAAAGACATTTCTAAAAAATAATATTGGTTAAATATGAAGTGGCCCGAATAGTTAAAAGACAATGAATTCATAAATTTTGTGAAAAAATCACAGTTATTTCGTTTAAAAAGCAAAGTGATTGTGAATCAGAGAGAAGATATGCAAAACTAATTCAAAGGTTTCTTCCAATTTTGAAACTCTATGAATTTGAATAGAGTAAAAACATTCCATTAGTAACACAAAGAGAATCTTTGTCCTAAATTGACCACCAGAATCCACTGTTTTGTGTAGTGCAAATTCTACCCACCCCAAGTTTTCTAAATAAAAATATTAACTTCGAGAAATAAACACAGGTATTTGTACCAATTATTCATTGAGGTTTTTTTAAAATCATAATTACCTATTAAAATAAACACGTTAATGCATGTGAAAGTATGTGTAACTTGAAAGGCATGATATAAACTTAGGTATAAATATTATGGTATGATACTAAGACATGGGTAATTAAATTAATTAACAGGGTGGGAACTTTGACATTTCTTATTACTTCAAATGACCTGAATTTTTTTTTTCTCCACTTAATTTTAGTTTCTAGGTAAGCATCAACTTTACATCATGAAGGTGGCAATGATTTATCCAGCAAACCACCAAGGGTTTTCCCAGGATCAACATTTACACAGGCACAGACTGCTGCTCTCTGGCTTAAGGCTTTAGAAGTTCAGTTTACCATATAGAATGCAGAAGCTGGCGTTTTTCCAGCCAGTGCTACTTCTGACTGTGGTATATTGGACATCACGGGAATATTTGTCTGCCACCAGAGCATCCACGAAAGTTGTTATTTAGCACTCTTTTATTCACTTAAAATTTTGGAGTGTTTACTATGTGCTAGGAAGTGAGACTACAATAGCAAATGAGACATTCTTGCAGAGCAAGGCATTTAGATGAAGTGCAGTCATCTCTGTGAAAAATATAATCGTCATTGTTTATGTTCAAGTTCATAAAGAAAAGTTATTTAAAATAAGGCTTAAATTCTGAAGAATTGATTCACATGTTAACTGGGAAAAATCTGCTAAATACAAAGCAAGACAAACAAAAATTTTCTATTAGTTATATGTCTTTAAAACTAAGTTCTACATAATTATTTAGCATTAAGTATACCCTAACAAGGTTATTATAAAAGTAATAGAATATGTTAGAGATGGTAACCTTACAAAGATGCAATAAAACATATTAAAAACTTGTACTTGTGCATAATACCTATGGCTGCGGTCACAACGATGAAATACCCTGCCTATGATGGGCCTGAAAGCCTAATCTCCATTTGGCCATCGACTTTGTCAAATCTATTTGGAGAAGGCTTGGACACTTTGATACACCTAATGAAAGTCTCCATTTATTATTCATAGAGATTAAAAGGGATATATCAAAAGTGGTTTCACCATGGTTAACACCTGTACATATTTTCTCTCAATACCAAGGATGAAGAAGAAAGCTTAACGTCTTTCTATGCTTAAAACAAATGTGATAACAAACTGAATTTCTTAATCCTCACAAAAGCAGAGCATTGGGATGGGCGGGTGGGTAGGAAATGATTAAGTAAATATATCTGTATGTTTTACAATTGGATAAAAGATTTAAAAATACAGATTTCACTGGAGTCACATTCAAATATATGAAGGAAAATACAATTGTATTACTATAATTTATTCATAATATGAATGAAATGGCAGCATATTTGTGGGACTCTTGAGCAAATCTGGAATTAAATTAAAATCTAAAAGTCACACTCTGTGAAAAATAGCAAGCTTTAATTATTTAGCATTATGTATATCTCCATGAAAGCATTCTGAAAGTAATAAAACATATTCCTAGCAGTAACCTTACACAAATGCAATACAAAAATGACAATCACAGAGCAGATTTTTAAAAACAAAAACAAACACGTTAAGATTAGCAAACATAAGAAGTACAGGGAAATAGGTGAGCATGCATGAGCAGAGAAATGTTTTGAAACTGCAGTGTCTCTCAAGCCAAAAGTCTTAACTGAGTGACAAGTTATTTTTACCAAAAATGCTTTCTCTTCAGGCAGAAATGCCATTAATACACAGAGAGTAAATACCACGAAGGTCCCACTTCATGTAGTGTGTGTAGTTCATGAAGCCTAGAGACCTGTCCAAATAATGAAACACTGTGCTTTCCAAAAACCTTTAATCTGTGTTTCCAATTATACCATGGGAATCACAGAGAGCAAATTTCACCATGAGACAGCTATCCATAAACTGTAGCTCTAGCCTCTTTTTTGGTTTCACTAAAAACGTAAAAATAGAAGAAGGGCAGGTACAAAGCGATCTCCTTCACTTTTGCTTATGGCCATTGGCACCAATTATGGGGGCAAGTGGACTCTGTTGATTCAAAAACCACTAATTTCACCCTAAATTCCTGCACTAAAAGATTGATGAGTTCTTCAAAAATCAGTGGGAAAGGGAAACAACCAATAGTGTATCATTGCAAAAGTTGTCCATTTTAACATCATATAGTATACGTAGGCATCCGATAAACTGTTCCCATCATTTTTAAAGCATCAATACTATTCTAAAAAGTGATCGTCGAGGACAAGTTTCTAGAACGAATAAGTTTTAAATCGGCCAATGTTCATGGAAGACCTTGAAACTAGATTTTCTAAATTCATTTCAGGTTTTGCAGGTTATAATGGTAAGTGTTTTTAACTATCAATTTGGGGGATTGTAAGAATGAATTTTTACATATTTTAATATAATATGCTATTTTACCAGAAAGGCAAGTGTAATGGCCAAAAGGTGTACTCTTTCATTTACAAATTATACGTCTTTTACAATCTAGTTCAGATTTTTAAAACTCAAGTTATAACATATTCGGTAGATTGTGAAATCGATTTAGTACTGTGTGATTAGCTTTCTTTTCTTTTGTGGCTATCATTCTTTTAAAAAAAGAAATAGAAAATATAACACTGATTTCATATATTAAGTATTATTTCATAATACATACATATACATATATATTGTATTATAAAATGTGATGGTTGTGTGCGTATGTGTGTATGAATAATCACATTTAAAATTTTTTTCTTATGGTAGGGTCTTGCTTGGAATCAGACATGCCAGTAATCTGACCCTAAAATAAAGGTAACATTTTTTCACTACTGCCTGCCAAACACTGAGCTAAGCATTTGGTATTTAATCCTCACAACAACGCTGTAAGGCAGAAACTTTTGTCATTCACATTCTGTGGGTAGGAAAACTTGCCCAGGGTTAAACAGGTAGATTAGTGGAAGAGTGAGAATTCCAGCCAGATTTGTAGCACTCAAGACTGCAAGAGCACAACCCTTTGCAGTGAGACCTTGGGAAAGAATCTTGGTCAAGGTCACCTCTGTAGAGACCAAGAACTTAGAGGAGTAAACACGATTGCCAACATAAAAAATATAATTGGTACCATAAAACACTGTTATATTCAAGCATATGTGTGGGTTATAATAACTTGTAAGGAAAATAACTAGAGCTCGCTTTAAACTGTTTCTTGAACTTGACCAGTTCACAGTCATGGGGTGGCTGATACAGTGGGGAAGCTGAAGCAGTTTAGCTGCTTGTAGCTTATAAACTCAACCATTTTTCTTCCTTAGTGCAAGGGGATGGTCAAATCAGAGCACAGCCTACATTAGAAGAGGATACTCTACATTAGAAAGTAAAACAACTGATTTGAACTAAGAAGTCATTTTAACTTAGAGAACTCTTAAAACAAACAAACAAAAAACATAGCATTTTCCTAAGTATAGACTGGTAAAGTAATGACAAAATTCTGAAATATTAGCGTTGAAAGTAATACAAGTCAAGAAGTAGTTTAGGATAAGGGAGTATTTAGAAAATAAAAATAAAAAGAAAGGGACAGAGGGAAAAATGGAAGGAAGGAAGGAAGGAAGGAAGGAAGGAAGGAAGGAAGGAAGGAAGGAAGGAAGGAAGGAAGGGAGAGAGGGAAGAAGGGAGGGAAAAGGAAACCCTGCTCCTCCATGACTGGTGAACATTTAATGTTTTTCAAAGCCATTTTGCTTTTTCAATAAGATAAAAATATTTCTTCATCCATTTTCATCCAGAGTTCTATATAAAGGATATCCAACTCATAGAAAACTCACTCTTTCCAACTCCCAGTGACTTTCAAGTATCTATGCTATTCTCTACAGCTTGAAAAATAATGAAGCTAAATCATAAGAAAAATTATAGAAGAGAATAAAAATATATTAAATGGTGCACTGTCAAGCATATTGTTAGCTACTTTGAAATACATACCAAGGCACAGTTATCAATTATCTTTCTATTGGCCACGTAGACTTAATTTACAATTTTCCATTGACAGACCACGAGGCAATATCAATATCAGCCTTGAACAAAGGAAAACAGCCAATATCTTAACCGACTTTCACTTAACTGACCTCCTGGTTTAGCGGTTTAGCTAACTTTCCTACACATGCAAAGCACAGTGATTGACAATACCCAATACTCAGTGAATGCTATTGGCATCCTTCCTGCTTCCACCAGTTGAATTTTACACTTATACCAAGGACAGTTTTTCAAACTATTTATATCAGTAGTACTTGTCATTGCAATTTTTTGGTTTTAAATATTATGTAACCCAATTAAATGAGTTGTTGTCTCTTTGAAAACTGAGATAAATGCTTTGGAAGGACTCCATACAGATGAGTGACTATAAAAAACAAAAACAAAAAAACTGTTCAATTAGGTATGAGAGATAACTATAAAATACGAAGGGGAAACCTCACAAAAATCCCAGAGGAATTCTGCACTGAGATTGCTTAAAAGATATCTTTGAGTTCTCATTTTTACTTAAAGAAATCCAAACCGAAAGTCATAATTAAGGCATTATGGCTATGATTTTTGGAAGAAGTACAACAGAACTCCAATCAATATATCCTTACTTAGAGAAGAGGTCTTGGCCCTCACCGAAGAGCACTGAAGTTAATTAAATGCTTACAGAATATGTGTATCATTTTCTAACTTTCCATTTGAACTACTCTAGTCAACTAACAAATCAGCTGTTAGCCCCCATGTTTTCATGAGCTGGCTGCCATTGAATTCTAAAAGTAAAATATATCTTGAAAATGTCACACATACTACTGTCTTTTGCTTTTTTTGTGTGACTATCATTCTTTTAAAAAAGAACTAGAAAATATAACACTGATTTCATATATGTAATATATAAGAAGTTAAACACTTTTAGATATTACACAGTTACACTTAATATGTAAATACTCCCACATACCATACCTGTTGGAACCAAATTATATACATTTTGTATGAGAAGAGATTTAGTAGCACTAAAGTCATCAATCCATTCTGGAGAAATGAAGGGCTTTTTAAGCAATCACTTCAGAATCTTGACATAGGTTTAAAACTATAGATTACATCTTGCACTCTTAGCATCCTAAAACTTCATTAATCTCTGTCTCAGAGGCTGCAAAGCCTTATTCATGGATTTATTTATAGTGACTATTTATGTTTCACACACTCACTGTGAATCCCACATCAAGAGGAATGATTTGTGGCATTATTTTTGATTATTACAATCTTTAATCTATGATAAATGTTCCACTCTAAGCTGCAAAAATGGTTCTGTACCACACTACAGAATATTAGATGAAGATTATGAGGTCACCCAGTTCAGAATAAAAATTTCCCCTCCTAACCTAAATTGATATTCTGAAGCCATTTCTTGATATAAAAAATGTATGCTCTCCCTTGTTATTCTTGGTTGAGCCATTTTTAAAACTATGTATTAATTAAACATCCTTTTAACTTTTATTTATAAAAGTCTTTTAATGTAACACTTTTCATCTAATACCTTCTATGGTGTTGTATATTTTTACTTTTTTAAAAAAATTTTTTTGAAGTTGGTAGATTGTGTCAATGTCATTTTCTAGGCTGTGATATCGTACTATACATAGTTATGTAAGATGTTACAACAGGAAAAAATTAGATGAGGGGTATACTGGATTTTCTTTATGAGTGAATGTCAATTTGCACTTACCTCAAAATAGAATGTTAAAGAAGTTCTTACAGAGCAAAAGTTATTAGGAAATATTATATACTATGCTTGAAATATATGATTTGACTATAATTTTTCTTATTTGTTCTGAACCATAGGCAAGTTGCATCATTTCTCCAAGAATACTTCCTCCTAGGTAAAATGGGGATAATTTCTCATAGAGCTATTGTAAAGACTAAATGAGATGACATAAATCAAGAACGCAATACAGTAGTAGGTGTTCAAGAAATTGTGTGTTCTATTATTATTTATGTAAGTAGGCTGATTATGGGTTTTTTTTTTTGCCAGCTTAATACAAACTTAGTTAAAACACAAAATTACATATGTCTTCAAATCAAATGACTCAATACCTACTTAAGCTAAATTGCATCTTGCCAGTCTTGCAATATAAACTAAAAAGTAAAAACCAGATGCAACAGAAGATCCAAGATCATATCGAAAGACTACATGTCTCTTTAAAGATTTAAGATCCTTAAATTCCTCAGTAACGTGGAATTACGCCAGGCCATTCATGCCAAATAAAGACTGAGGCAGCCAGAGGAAACAGCCTAGCCCTTTCCTACAATTAGGGATTCTATTGGAAGAGAAAATATAACTTGAGGATAAATGAAAAACATAATCTTAAGATTTGAGAAAACCAATTTAAATATGCAGTACAAATACACACCTTTGAATTAGTCAAATGCACTCCACTTGACATCTAGTCATAAAATACTACACTTTTTTGAAGTTCCAAAAGGTGACTAAGAAGCATGTAAACATTTAATTCAGATAGAAGTCAGTATTCTGCTGAAAACCCAGTCAGAAAGGATCCTGAGTTTAAAACAAAACACTGTATGCCTGGGTAGACATGGGACTTATTTTTATTACTTTTATCAGTAATGGGATTAGAATACCACAAAGCATCACTCATCATATTCCAAACAGAAAGGAAAATATTTGTGTCAGAATGTTTGAGATGACTTCTAAAGAATCTCATCCAAAGGATGTGTCATATATTTTAAAACTGCTTCACTCAGGTATTAGAAGTCAAGTTTTGGCATGCAGTGTGTCTCTGCCTCTCTAATAATTCAGTGTCTTTCACATGTCTTTTCCTAAAACAACTAATTACACTTAATGCTATTTCATTAACTTATACCCAGCAGGAAAGTGCCTTTATTTTACTTTTTTTTTTTTTAACCCTAAGAAATGTTATTCTTCTGGAAAAAGGCATTTTCTGTTTAGCAGTGCTGTAAAAGTCAAAAGCACAATTTCAGCGAAGGTATTAGAAACTGCTTAGGCTGACTTGGAGCTATTCACACTTATTTCCAATTCCTATTTAAGATTTTATTTTAGAGTCTTAGATAATTGCCACTTCGATGCCTTTCCTATTATTCTTCCAAAGGGGGGAAAAGATTTAACATAAACCTTGGCTTTCTTAAGCAAACCTGCTTTGGAAGTACTTAAGATAATTCATATAGTCTTCTAAGGCAAAGATGACAGCCTTAATCCTTCTTCTGAATAACTGCTTGCAGTGAAGAAAGGCAAGAAAAGGTACTAAGCAGGTATTTCCATAATTGCTTTTATTCATTTTTAAACAAAAGCTGAATTTACTTAGCTAGAGTGGAAACACCTAAGCAGATACAAGACCTTTGCCCTGGAGACATGAAACAGGGACAACCTGGTACAGGAATTTCCTCCCTCAGTTCACTGGGGCCTTTTGTGGCCTACAGGCAGTCACCCTGCCAACACCTGCGAAATGGCACTTCCCCTGTATTCCTTAGATTGTGTTTCCTCTTTTGTTCGTTTTAAATATTATCAATTGCCTATTATATTTCAGACACTATGAGCAACTGCATAATTTCAAACTAAAAATACTATGAGTCTTTTGTATTTCAGAGTGTTACATTAAGTAGGTGCTTAATAGGAGACTTCCAATTAAGTCCCGTTTTTCAATTTATTTTTCTATTTCTTTGTATAAATTTTTTTCAGTTTCCTTAATGACACAATTTTGAAAAATTCTTTGGAGCTGAAAAGATTGCTAGGATACTTACAAGTAAATGTGTAATTTTTCAATAGTGATGGAATTAGGACTGCTAAGTAAAACATGATCAGTGAAATATTGACTACAAATCAATTTTTACTTTTCTGAACATTCTGTTTACTTTGAAAGTGGCTTTTAGTGGAGCTTATGTCTCGTTTGCATTTTAAAGGTAATTGTGTGGAGAAAGTACAATTTAACCCTCAAGATTTATTACCACTATCACTTACTAAAGAAAAAAATGGTAAATTCTAATTCAGTTCACCAACTTCTCAGTTTCTCAAGTACTCATGTCATCATAATCAACAGAAAAAAAATTCTTGAAGTGTTTTAAAAAGAAAAAACAAAGATTGTGAGACAAATCTTATGTTTGCTTTTCTTCCTCCTTCAATGATCTTTCTAGTATAGTATATATGCCAAACCAGTCCAGAGGCAGCCTGGCTTTAAATAGAATTAGAAAAACCCTAATTAATAGCCTCACTTTTAAGTATGTGATCTTTTCTGAGTTTTAATTTGTAAAATGGTGATAATATTACATCATGGGGAATTAAATGATATAAAAGCACCCATCAAGTTCAGCACATCTTTCAATTTATGTGCGTTCTATACTGCCTGATTCAACTATTTCCAAGTTATCATTAACCTTTCTCAAATACATTTAGAATGTATCATTTCCTTTCTCAAATACATTTAGAATGTACTTGACTTTTAAAAATTAACCTCTTCAGAGTATATAACACTAACTGCACTTATGATTTAGTTATAAAACTATCAGAGAATATAAATGTTGACCATTATATTATATATAAAATCAAGTTCATGTGATTGATGTCAAAGCAATCTTAAATAAATAAAAGTACAAGTATGTCAACTCAGTTAAGAGATAAGTAAAATTTTGAAAGCTCTTGTTTTAATGTTAAAAGCATTCAAATACACTAATAGCATTACTCAAATGAATATCTGAAGACTATGAGGATAGTGTTTTCTCAAATGTATGGATCACATGATGATCTTACACACATACATAATGATGAATTATGGTTGGTGTCTTGGTAGATACTCTTAGATATGATACTAAAACAGTGTTTAGGATAATTTAAATAGCTAATCAATATCTACTCCTATCTATGCATTGCTAACATTAGAAAAGTAATATTAGCATAATCATGCAAAGCAACTTCTCTTGGGGCTTATTTTATGACCTGGGAAGATAATGGAGAGTTGTTCCTGAAAGCCAATCACAGAGCATGATACCTGGTACCTATAGTAGCCCCACTCATTGGGGATTTTGCTTTTATCTGAGATCCATCACAGTCCGGAACCATTAAACAAGAAATTCCAGAAATAAACAATTCAGTAGTTTTACACTGTACATCATTCTGAGTAGCCTGATGAAATCTCTCACCATTCTGCCTGGGATGTGAATCATCCCTTTGTCCAGTAGCTAGGCTGTACATACAATATAATAAGATATTTTGAGAGATGAAGAGACCACATTCACATAACTTTTATTATAATAATTGTTACAACTGTTCTGTTTTATTATTAGTTATTGTTGCCAATCTCTTACTGTGCCCAATTTATAAATTAAACTTTATCATAGGTATGTATGTACAGTAAAAACCTAGCATATATAGGGTTGGGTACTACCTACAATTCCAAGTATCCACTGGGGGTCTTGGAAATTAGCCCACGTGGATAAGGAGGGACTACTGTACTATGTCCTCAATATATTATACAGTGTTTCTGAATATTTTTAAATCAAATATAAACTTAGCCTTTAATAAGAACATTCCTAGATGAATAAAATAAAAAAAAAATGAAAAGATAGTGATTTTAGCTCTGTTCTCTCCCCAAATGATTGATTCTAAAGATATTTTTTTAAATGCTTAGTCCACTAAGGCCAAAGAAAATTGGAAAGGAGACAACAGCGATAACATTTTGGAAAATGAAAAGCAGGTGGATATGCATTCATTGAATCGGTGGACCTGACAAAGTTCAGCAGAGGGCAAAGCCAAGAAGGAACTCGATTTACATAGAAGAACAACCAAAAAGCTCTGGGATCTGGTGGCTTCAGGTCCCTATGGAAACGAGAATGGCAAATGGGCTAAAAACAGGAGGACAGATTGAAAACTATGAAGCTGTCAGATACCCCAAATCTATTTCTCCACTTTGGCAGAAGACTGACTTATTCCTTATTCAGATTTTTTTCCCTGAACAGAATAAAACTGAATATTGAAGGACTGGAGAACCCAAGTGAGTTGGGAACTGTGATATTATTCTGAATATGGAGCGATAGAGCTTTTAGGGTACTAAATACTGGAGGGATTGGTTTAATCCACTCAGCTCTCATTTTAGAGAACTGGCAGGCAGGATTATAGCCTTAAAAAGACATTAAAAATATGAGGGAGTTTTCAAGAAATTGACCTGGCCAGCTCACAATGATCAGCGAGGCCATGCACATGCACAGAATGTCCAGTCAGCTTCTAAGTGGCCAGCTCGAATTCTAAACTTAGTCAAGTATTCATTAAAGTTTCAGGGTTAAATAAAGGTATTTTAAGTTAGACATGGTCATGAAATTTTTATCTGTGACGCTCTTTTTTCTCAGTGAGTTTATGGGGGCTTTTACTACCTTCTTCATCAAGAAAGTAAACAGAGAGAGAGGAAGATAAAAAAAAAAAAATCCTGCAAACAAGACTTCTAATGTAAGAAAAGGGCAAAGCATACACACCACAGAAATAACAACTCTAGGAAAACAAAACAAAAAGAGGGCAGGAAATAAAATGTAGTTATAGAGTATACTTCAATGCTCACCTGTGAAAAATGATACCCGGCCACCATGATGTACACGGAAAATTTGGATCTTGATATAATTAGGAGCTAACAGAGGATGGGGTGATGGGAAGTGTCTACATGTGTGATAAAGGCAGGAGGAGGAAAGAAAGCAAAAGCCTCATCTTCTAGAGTGTGAAGTCGGTGAAGTCCACAGATAATTCTTAAGACCAAAAAATCAAGAAGTATCAACAAAAGCATGTTATATAAAGTTATAGAGGTTGATTTTGCAAGAATCAATTAAAAGAACAGGAAGACCTTGCCTCCAAGGAGCAAGAAAATAGTTTGGGCAGAGGAAAGTGGAGGCAACTGCTATTTTTATAACAAGCCTAAGAGAAATATTTGCCTTTTAAAACTATGTGCAAGTATAACTCTGACAAAAATTAAAATTATATGTAAAAAAAAGAATATGAGAATAAAAGAATATTTCTTGATGGTTGGAACTGTCTTGTTTTATCAACGGTGTCTTATCACACTGTAGAATGAATATCTAGTCTAGAACAGTGCCTCAGTGATGGAACTATGACATCTGTGAATTATCAGACAAGCTTAGTGTTGAACTAGAAAAGGCGGCAGATTGTCATTTATCCTAGTTCAATGGATAACAGATACTGACAGTTGACAAAATTGATAGGCTTTAATATATAGCTTAGAAAAGTCAGTACAATAAATCCAAGAACTAAAAATTGAAATCTATCCATCTAATTCTATGAGAAAGTCCCACTTTTTTTGCAGTCCTGAAAAATAAGGAACACATGGGTATGTTAGCTGTTATATGCATGCAGAGTTTCCAATCTGCTCCATAAAATATTCATGTTTGTTTGAATATGAAAAATATTTCCCCAACATCTTGTAGTAAAACTCTCTGCATCCTGCTCAGTTTATAGTTTAGAGCAATTTCTCCCCCAAATTCATTGTCAGAATGTTTTGCATCACAACCTCCAAGTACGTTTGATGAAATGCAGATAACTGGGCACTACTCCAGACCAAGAGATTCAGAATCTCTGACATCTGATAATACGCATTTTTCATAAGTTCTTGAGAGATTTTTATAATATATTTGATATCAAATTTATACCCTAGGTAACTCCTAGGGTTTTTGTTTGATTGTTTATTTGTTTTTTTTTCTTTAATCAAAGAGTTATAACATCCCTCTGCTCTTGACAATTGCCTGTCTTCATCATCAAAATCTTTCCAAATCACGTATGCGACACTTATTCACAGACTGTGTTTATATAGGTATGTACGTTTTTTCTCTCAAACAAGGTAAATTCTCAGAGACACAGGGCAATACCAATATGTCTTTGAATTTTCTCACAACATACCGTCTCATCAAATATTCATTCTTTACTAAATGTTGAAAAGAATTAAAAGGAAAATGAATGGGGATGCTTTAGAAAAAGTATTATTTTATCATTTTAAATCACAACAAACTTACTTCTAGAGAACAATTCTCTTCAATGGTTGCCACATAAACTCTAAGCTTTTAAAACTTTGTGGTTTTAGATATAAAATATGAATCAATCAAACTTCAAGCTTTCAATTAGTATACATTTTTATTTATAAACTCTTTGTATATCAACTAAAATGGTCTGTCTGCCTTTTATCATTCCTGCATAGTACCAACTGTCATTTTTGTTCTAACTACAAATCATACCACCTGTGAAATTCTTTCTTAGATTGCTAGGAATTAATGAAAAAAAATTTTTTTAAATGAAAAAGAGACCATGATCTTCACGGAAAGAGAGCAATGTGTCCATGGGTAGAAATTAGGTGGAAAAATATATTAAATGGCTCTTAGCCAAGTAAGAATTTAGTCGCAGCAGCAATTTTTTAATTTCTTTGATATAATAAAATAATGTCATCTAAAAACTCCCTGCATAAATATACAAGCACATTGCATATTTTAATAAAAATCTAATGGTTCGAAGTGTTTCAGACTATAGTATTGACATATAGTACTTGAAATACTTTTTCCAGTGTCTATGTGTTACAAAAACTTCTAAAAACTAATTTTTCTCTTAATTCTATCTTAAGGTAAATAAAAATTTATTTGAAAGGTTTCAACCTAAATTTTCACTTGCTCAATTTAGCATAATAGAGCAACGCAGTGCATTTGTTATGAAATTTCACAATTTTAAAAACTTTGAGTACATTCTGACTGATATTTTTTTTCTATGGGATTAGTGTTATGATAGTTCTCTAAATATTTTTATTCCAGACATGCTACTTTTTTTTCTTCCCTAAGAAAGCGAACCAATGAACTTAATGCTTTGCATGAGTTAGTTGGAATTTTTCTTAACCTGAACATAAAAGCAAATTTGGCCTTCAGTTAAGACTTTTCTTTACATGTTATTAACAGTGAAATAACCTACTGGCAAACATCAGAAAGGATGGAAAAAATATCCCCCCTCCTCCTTTCTCCCCCTGACTTCAATATTCACTGAGCTGCTTTGTTCTCTGTATCCTGCATAATTAATAACTACTTTGGCAATCAGTCATGCATTCCTTAATGGCACCTCAGGCATCAAGTGTCCTTTTAAGCCTTCCCCACAGAAACCATACACCCTTCTACAGTGTGCACTGTCTGGGCACTGACTTAACTCCGGACAAGTCATGTACAAATTACTATTAAGGAAAACACATAATTGGGCTTATAAAGTGGCTATAATACTTACTATTTAGTTAGTATCACTTAATCACTTTATAGATTACATATATAAATAATTTTACTAATGAGAATAAAAAAATATGTGATGTCCAAACAAGTGTCACTGATTATATATATTAAAAAAGAAAACATAAAATTATACAAATAATAGAACAAATTTGGAAGCAATTAAGAAAAAAAAAAAGATGAGTTTCACTGGTCACCTCATGCTCTCCTTTTTAGGCAATAAAGAAAAGATAAAAATATATGTAGTCAATGGTACGTGGTAACTTTTTTTCAATCTAAACTGATTCATTTACTAAATGGAAAATGAGAGTGAATAAATTGTTGAAAATATTATTCTATTCCTTCTGATCAGAAACCTTAGATTAAAACTCTTTAAAAAAATATTACTATATTCAATAAACTACTTGGAAATAAATCAGTAGTATTTTAATCATCCTTCAAAATGTTAACCAGATTGGAGGGAGAAAGAAAAATCTTCAGATCTTATCAACATTTTAAAAGATATGTATTAGGAATAATAATGTACTCAAGAAGAACAGTTCTAGATATATGAAGAATAAAACCACTAAAAATATTCAGGTTTGGATTTGTACATTTTATTTCAAAAATAGGTATTTTTTCAAGTAATTGTCTGACAAAAATATGCAATATTTTTTACATTAAGGCTGAGATTTTTTAAAAATAAAATGTTTAATAAGGTCTTTTGATAGTTGAAGAAAATATTTTTTTCAGTCTTCGTAGGTTTTTTAACATTCTTAAATAATGGTGCTTATGCTACAGTACACAGAGTAAAACATACATAATCTATTATAAATTACTCCAAAATTAAACAAGAAATTTTCTTTTCTTTCTAAGAGATCTGAAATGTGTGCTGGGCTCTCAATGTGTGTGGCCTCCAAACAGAAACAAGCTTGCACTGTTTTATTTCAGTTTTGCTTCATTTCTTCCCAAACAATCTCTCATTGCTAATCTACCAGTCCCTTTTTTCCCCCTCTTTTAGCATGAAAAAAAAAAAAAAATCAGACATTATTAACTCCTTATGCACAGTCTAAAAGCTGCATATATATCATTTGGCATCAATTTGCATGATTCATTTTTCATTATTTATTAATGGGCCATAACTGGGGAATATAGTTTTTCCAAAATAATTTTGAAAATAGCATTAAAATGCTAAAAATTTAAATTTATGTAAATCTAGTATTATTTTTTAAGCTACGAACAACTAGCTATAATTTCATGTAAATATCTTATGCTAAAATTTTTTCTAAACCAAAACAGCCTATAATCTCAATTTAAAATAGGAAAATTGAAAGATAAATTTTATATTTTATTTTAATGTACCTGAAAATGATACTGAAATCATAGCATTACAGAGGAAAGTATATCTATATATAAAATATATATAATATTTCAATATTAGATCAGTATCACTTTATTTAAGATAGCGAGTATTTCCTTGTTTAACTATATACTCTCATTCATTAGTTGAGGGAAAAAGAATGAGTAAATCATATTATGAAGGTGAACATAATTTTTATTGGCAACACGTGTGGCAAAGACCAAGAATTTTACCTTATGTATTAAAACTCCATCACTAAGATACACAGTAATCAGAACCTTGGAGCATTAAATCAAATATCCATTCATGCTCCCCAAAAAAGCTACAAAATTATCTTTCTTATATTAAAGATATATTTAATAAATATTAAAATATTAAAATAAACTTTCTCCATAATTGTACCAGAAAAAAATGTGATTAAACTCAGTTTTTTTCTGCACATGAATAGATGCAAAATATTCATTAAGTTAGCTACAAAAAGCAGGTAAAGATGATTATATACATTAATGGTTATAATGTCATAAGTAGCACTAATTTCTTTAAGATTCCTAGACAGCTGGATGTTCTACTCCTCAATAAAAATAAAAGAAAATAATAAAATAAAATTAAAAGAAACAAACAAACAAAAAAACCCAAAACAGTTCAATTGTTTAAGTAGGGCAAAAACATGTTTTTAGTAAAATAGCTTGATATATCAGGACCAGGAAAATATGTGAATCTTCAGTTTTCTACTTTATGAATCATCACTATTATGCAACAGCAGCGAAGGTAACATAGTAAATGAAAAGTTAGTGCAATTCCATATGGGTTTAGCTAACTCTAAGGAGAAATGGCTAAATGTCTATGAGATATTAATGAGCAGCTGCAATGTGTCTGGCATTAGATTAGGCGGTTGGTAACAAACCTCAAAGTAGGAAGTTAATAGTCCGCTAAGGACTTGTGGTTAATATCATTTTTATCATTACAAAGTTGAGAAACCATCATGGCCAGTGGCCTCTAAGGTCTTATTTTACAGGTGGATTTGCAGTCACTGAGACCATTGCCTCTAGGGAACTGGGTGTGCTAATAACGAAGTCCATTCTTGGCAAAAAAAAAAAAAAAAAGTATCAGAGATGTTGGTGAGAGGGAAGTTTGGAGGGGCACTTGCCCCTGAGCAAATGACACAAGAACTTTTAAGTCTCTTCTCCAAAGGGCAAACTTTCTTCCCTTAGGCTTTCATTCATTGATACACAGATAAGATTGATGGATGGCTGCCCTGCTTGGGGGAAGTAGGTAAGGGAGGGATGTCATTTAGCAAAACACAATGATAATTCAAAACATTCTGTAAGACATAAAAGCAAAATCCCTTGTCAAATTTTCACTCATCAAATTTTGCCCTTCTGGGGGCAGGTACTGCATTTAGCATGAGTGGCTGTAAGGGAGGAGAGATGGATATATGGAACCAAGACAAAGCACAAGTGAAGAGATGGCAGATAAATTGTCAAAATAAATTTAAACCCAAAAGAATCAAGGCTTGCGAGATTGTAAATTCATACATCAATAATCACTCCAGAAAGCAATCTAGCAAATTAAAATCACCAAGTCATTCTTATTAGGCAATGTAGGGCCCAACTGTCATGTTCTCTTATTTCTTCCAGCCCAAAGCTTACTGTTTTCCTAAGCATAAAGCTCATTAATATAAGGTCTCCTATGCTATTTCTCTGCATATCTCCATTTTTCTCAGTCCATCACAAGGCACCTTAGTTGCCATACAAAACATGGCTCCATAGATGCCAGGGGAACATCAATTCTCAACCCACAAAAGTTCATATTTACAAATTATCAAACTATTTCAATAACTATTACAAATATACTAAATTTAATTTTTGTTATGCAGTCAGTGATACATAGTTCACCTAAAGTCTCAGATGCAGTTTCTGGTCTTTGTCACAGTAAATCTCAGATAACAGGTCAAACTCAGGCGGTAGGGCCTTTCTTACTGAAGAGGATGGGTGGTACTTATAGTAGGTCCTTATAGTTCTTTAATTCATCTCAAGGCTTATGAATCTGACATACACTTACAGATAAAACTACAAATGTCAGTGAATCCCTTGAGAATTAACCTGGAGTGAATAAGTTGTATGATCAATTCAGCATTTAAGCATTTATTAATAACCTATATGGTGCCCAGAACTGAGCTAGGCCCCATAAATTCCCTGTGTTTTTATCTTTATATATTTTATTTAATCCACACAACTCCTTGGGTTACACACAGATAATTCATGTGGCCATAGAATCAGAAAAGGACAACTCTTGATGTTGGTATATATGCATTTTAGCATTTGTCTTATTTTGTAACATGCGAATAGACTGCTATTTATACAAATTTAACTTCATATAATAGGAAGAGAATAGTTCATCTAAAATACAAAAATCTCAGTTTCAAGTTTATTTGTGTCACAAGTTTGGGATAAATAAAACCTTTGCTGTGACATAAGACCTACCATTATGTGTTTTATAATAAATTTAATTGTTTTGTATTTAAATATTTAAGGACATAGTGCTATAACCCAAACTGAAAATGTAGACTCTACGACTTTGTGAAAATGTAGCCATGGATCCCAAGGCCATCTTAGACTTAAAACAAAGAAACAAACAACAAAAAAAACAAATTCTGTGAAGCAGGATTCTGTAAAAGTGTATTAAACAGATTCTTAGTGGCTTTATGCAAATAAATAATCACAGTGTCACTGTATTACCTATAAGTAGCATTTTTTAAATCCTTGCCTATTATCATATTTCATTTCTAGTTGAAATTATTAAATTTTATTAACTTTAAATACAAAATTGTTATTAAATTTAGAAACATTTTTGGAAATTAACAAAGGAAATAGAAAATCTATATGTACTGACAAAAAGTATTTCATAATAAAATAGAGATATGGATATCTTAAATAATCTACATAAGGAAATTGATCAAGGTTCACAAGATAAAGTTATAGCATATATTTTAGAGCTATCTCCCTTAACTTCAGTTTTACACAATAAATGATTGTTACTAAATGAATAAATTGTCATTTTCGAACTTCAGTTTGCGCTGTTTTTTAGCTGTAACTTAAATAACTAAATTTCAAAATTTAAACATCGATTCCATATTTTTAAATTTGACACATGAATTGCTAGATTGCTATGTGCATTGTTTTTACATCCAATAAGAGTTTACATGTTAATGCATATAGCCCGCAGCATGTGGTGTGTGCTGGTGTGCCTACTACTCATTTGCTACTCACCTTGTCAAAATCATTAAAGATATCAATTTTTATATTATTTTAAATAGTGAAAAAATTGGTCATATTTAAAAAGTATACTAGATGACATCATCCTATTTGTATGAGTACTTCCGAATTACTATTACAAGCAGAATGTGATAAAAATTCAAAAGGGTTTTCGATATTCTGTTGTAGTGCAACAAATAGATACAAATATTTGAAATAATATATAAAATAAAGGGTAAAAGCAATCATGATTCGACTAAAAATACAATAACAATTATAATGAGAAAAAAATAGATTTCTTAAATTCTAGTGAGAATTCTAAAACTTTTTGGAGGCACGAAAGGCCATAAATATTAAACGAGCAGGATAAATATTAAGTAGAAAAACAGATTAGTTTTAAAAATATATTTACTAAAACATTGATTTGAAAAGAATTAATATTTAATGTTTACCTTTCTCCAGAAAAAAATAAGAAAAATATGTTATATATTTATTTGTATACAACAGATCTAGAAAATAAATTTTTGGTGAGTTCAGAAAAGTATGACTCCACTTTAATGGGAAGGAAGAAAAGTAAAATATCACATAAAAGTGTGGACTTTTAAGGCAATACAGACATGAATTTAATTAAAATTTTATTAATGCCAAATAGTGTTGGCTTTCAAGCTCTGCAATATATTCATTCCAAAAAAATGTATATGAATTTAAAAATAAGAACTATCAGAGTCCTGTGTGAGCTTCAAATTTACATCTTTAAAGTCAGAGTAACATTTAGCAAAAGGCAAGAGTATCATATAAGAGTCACCAAAATCATACTTTATTATTTAGTATGACTCATAGTTGAAATTAATTCAGTAAGATATTATATAGCCCAGATTTTGATGGTGATCCCTAAATGCTAAAACTAATAAATACACAAATTTCCTTATTTTTCTCAAGAGAAAATTCTATGTCTATCCTATGTAATTTCCCATCAACACTGACATACCAGACAGTGAGTTGGACGGGGACACATATGATACAACTTTCTAAACGTTGTACAAAACATATTTCATTTCATTACATTAAAAGGTATTTAATATGGCTAATGATCTACATTGATGAAATTCAAGTTATTTGTGATAATTAAAGTGACATTTATAAAAAATATCAAGCTAGAGAAAAGGTTTTTGTTTTGGTTTCCCTGATTCTCCTGTTTAAAACAAGAAGGGTGAGTAAACAAGTAACTGACCTAATTATATAAAAGGAACTGTAAGTGGTACTTACTGGCATGACGATGTTGTAGTGGATGCAGAACCCTGGTTCAGAAGGAAAATATTCATCAGATACAAATCTTATCCTGATTTGATTTCCTTTAGAAATCTGTTTTCCTGGCACAGTCCCAGAGCCACACCAGCGCCCTAAAACAGTTCCATCACTGGGGTCCTCAACTTCTACAAAATCATACCTGCAGAAAGGAAAAAAGAAGAGAGACACAAAATCACATTCTGCTATTTTGGCAATTCAAGTTCCATGCAATGAACCCATGGACCACATTTAACTGGAAAAATATAATCAAATATTCCAAAAAAGAGATACACTGAAAATGCACCCCAACTAAAGAAATATGAGTCTTTTATTCTAAGCCCTCCTATTTTACTGTTAATGAATGCCAAATTCACTAAATAGTCATCTCAAAACTTAAACAGTTTGTATGAAGCAACCATATCTGACATTGAACTCATGAATTATTCAATTTAATCTCCATTTGGACATCATAGCCTTACTTCAATCTTCATTCTTAGTATTACTGCCCATTACTTTCTGACAGTAACTCTTGCGCCCTAGTCAGGCTCCTTGGCTTCCTCTCCTCATGTGTGATGCAAGCTTCTCTGGAGCCACTTTGTCATACAGACATCCTTCAAATCTCACTTTGTACTGTACCGCTACGTAGTGTTCTCAGCTCACCATCACCTTTCTTGTTTTTGATAAACACATTTTTTTTATATTAACTATACATACGTAAGTGATCCATCTTCATACTTAGGCTCTTAAATTCTTGAAGAAAGGGATCAGTTCTTACATAGTTTTATTTCGCACTACACTACACACAGAATCTTAAACACAAGGAATAAAGGATTAAATTTTTTAACAAATGCTAACTATGGTTTGGAAGAACAGAGCAGTGGATTTAGGCAGTATTGCCCCTTTAGTGAAAGTTTCAGAAATCTGCAGAGGCATTTTAGGTTGTCTCAATGGTTGGGGGTGAGGAGGACACTGTGAGATGTGGTGATCCATGAATGTTGGACAATGGAAAGTCCCAAAATGAGTATTTGTCCCATGCCCTCCATGCCTTTCAAGTAGTTCCCTGGACATTCATGTACGTGATATGTCTGCTATTGTTGATCTAAGTCTGGAACCTAATATTGTCTCACATATAAACACAAATATGTTTTGCAGTTTTAGTTTCAGACCAATTTTCCAGAAATTCAACTATCAAATAAGTAGAAGTTTTAATACTTTGGAACTTTACCACGAATTACTCCCTATTTTGAAAAAGAAAAACATATTTGTAACGGGAACACTGCTTATAATATTTTTATCACAATTAAAATAATTAAACCTATTCATATTACTCTAAATTAATTAATAGCTGTCATTATCATGATTCCACTTAAAAGATGCAAATATCTATTTCCTTTTAGTTTTCTAGTGTATATTTTTATTTATATATTTAAATATGTGATTTTAATGCCAATTACTTTGTTATTATATCAGCTCCATATATCATGCAGATCAGTATGTTTATTTTTTAAATGATTGCACACACAGATGATTGCTTATATGAATTTTACTTCAAATACTAAGGGACATTGCAAAACTTCTGTTAAAAGGGAAGTTGAAAATCATTGGTAGATTTTTTTTAAAAAGTCTAAATTCAGTAAGTACTAGATAACTAAAAATAATATATTTTGTGTAGTATTGAATTTATAGATAAAAAAAATTGTTGAATAAAGACTACGTATATAATGAACCAATTATACTTATAAATCTTTGTCTTAAAGAAGTATCCAGAACTCTCTTCTGTAACTTCACCTGTTTCAGCCTCATTTTCCTCTTCCTTAAATTGAAGATAATGCTACCTAACTTACACAGATGTTTTAAGAAAGGAAAAAGAGACAGCACATGTGTATTGCCTAAAATGTAATTGCCACTTAATAAAGTTTGTCCCTCACCTCTATCTCACATCCCTACCCCTATCCCCACACCTACCTTTTAATATAACCTTGGGAGTTTGAAAGATATAAATTAGAAAACTCAAATACAAAGGGGAGAGACTATTTCTGCTATATTATGTGACAAGTCCAGGGTTATAAATTACAAATGCATAAGCTAGCCAATAAAACCATCCCAGGAATTTTGGTGTATGTATGTGGTGGAACCAGGAAATGGTGGGGCTGGGGTAAGAAGAGTTGAGTAGAACAGACCTGCTTAGTTATTTCAGATATATCTGGTACAGAAGTTGATAACTACCATTTTAAATCAAGGGGTGATTTTTATATTAAGATTGTTTACTTGTGAAACAAAGCTACTATTCATAGTTTGTTCTGTGCCTGATGTAGGTCACCACCACTGCTAGTTTGCAAAGAGCAAGATTTCAGGCTTGGTCAATCACTCTACAAGTATTTATGAAGCACTGACTTGGTGCAAAGTGCTATGCTTTCTCAGGATACAAAGATGAAACTATAGCTTCTTTGGGCTCAGGGTCCATAAAACACTTTGGTGAGTGCTCTAATGAGAGGATGTAGGAAATAGTGTGGAATCCTGGCAGAGTAAGAGTAATTCTATACAGTGAGATTAGGGTCAGCTTACAAGGAAACATTTGGGCTGTCAATGAGTACTGACTGACCGGGGGTGAAGCGGGGGGAAATGGAAATGCATTCTAGCAAGAAGTGCAATCCATAAGATATAAAAGAAGAAAGAAAGGGCCAGGCATGGTCGATTGTGAATGGAGGATGGGAAACAAAGAAGCAGACAGAGATCAAACTGGAAAAATCGGTGTAGGTGAAAAGGACTTGATATTTCAGTCAGAGGATCTAATATTATTTTGTAGGCCAATGTTGAAAACAGGTAAGCACAATTTTAAAAGGAAGTGTTTCTTTAAAATTTTAGTCGTCATTTTAAAAAGTGGAATTTCACAGAAAAATCTGGATTTCTGGACTTTTTTTTTTTAAGCTTGAAGTTCTGGTAATACCAAAAATCACTGACTCCATGAGGGCTCAGATCTCCAGAATTGTCAGTTCCAAGAGAAGATATATCTTTGTTTAATTTGCTGCCTTATCTGTAGCACCTACGTGCCAGGCACATGGTAAACTCTATATTAATGTTTGATGAATGAAGGAATGAACACTGGGCCTTCATTTCTTTCCACTAAATGAGGCTGAGACTAAGTGGAATGGGACAAAGAGATATACTCTCTACAGTTTTTAAAAATCCCTATCACCTTTCTATGCTGTTTTTTTTTTGTTGTTGTTGTTTTAATACTATGATATTCATTTATTTACATTGCTTGCCCATGTAGGCATCTGAGTTTGTCAGCCTTGCAGCATATGAGGCACAGCCACAAAGGTTGCAATGAGGGAGTAACAAAGACAGAATCGTCACATATTTGAGGAAAGCCAGGAAAACATCATATTTCAAATGTGGGCAGAAAGAAAGGATCCTTTAACAAAAACATCCTGAAGAGTAGAGGCAAGGAAACAAGAAGAAAACCACTGTGAGTGATGGCACAGAACTCAAGGAAGAGACAATATCCACCAGAAGCTGAGCTGGTCAGTGATGCCAAATTCCAAGAAAGATCAAAGAAGATGAAAATCAAAAAGTATCCGCTGGATTTGGCAATTATAGAGTCATTTTCAATAAACTGGTTGGGGAAAACACGTAGTGGCCAAAATTTTCTTCACACCATTTTCAAAATAACTATTATAGTTTTTTTTAATAGAACCATTTTAAGGGAAAAGACTATCACATGGAACAAACCTAAAACTAACAACTCATGTAACTGTTTCACTGGAGTAAATTTAAAAGGAGTTTTTTACTACACATGGAAATATCTGGAGTATAAATGCTAAGAATTTATTAAGGAACAAATAAGTATTAAACTTAGCCTTATCTAATTTATATCTTGATATAAAAATCACTGTCCTGCAAATAAAAGGAAGAGTGACAAGTACATTATTGCTTTTTTCATGAAGATTTTTCTACTGAATTTGATGCCATTAAAAAAAAACTCACTGATCTTTATAACAATTTCTGGATTTACAGGTGGACTTCTGGCAATTAATTTTTACATGCTCATACAAGTCCAGCACATACATTTATCATAGTGCTTTAAAAATCTACAGTTTTACATTCCATGAAGGTTAAAATGAAATGAACATCTAAAAAAAGTACTATGTTCTTTGCTTATAAAACAGTAAACTTAACATATGCTACTAATTGTTTCATACTAAATTAGGCATTTTTAAGATTTTGTTCAGAAGTGGTAACATATAACAATTATTCTACAATTAAATTTTATGGTCACACCTGACAACTGTTTAGATATCTATGGAACTGAAAATTATTAATAATATCATTATTTACTAAGACTTAGTTTTTCTTCTTTATCAAAACAATAAATCCCAATGCTAAAAGATACACTTATAAAAATAGTATTTTTTAACTTAAATCATATTCAAGATCATGTTAAATGGACCAAGTCAAGGTCTACCATTGCCACTTGATACCGTATTTCTTTTTAGCTTGTTTGAAAATTTGGAGTGTGGTTGGAGAAAGATTAATGCATTAAATCATGTCATCTTCCCCATTTTTTGAAGTTTTCTTTTTTTTCCTGATAGAATGCCATTTGCAGAATGTCAGATTCAGTGCAGAAGTTACTTGGTTGATATACTATAACATAGTTCAAAACATCAAGAAGAAAATGAAGAGAGAAATCAATGGCAAAAGATATCTGTAGGCTTTAGTCAAATGAAAGGGAAATGATAAAACCATTTGACACAGAAAAGTAAAATCACAAAACATAACCATTCTTAAACATAGAAATCTGCACATGCCCAGGTGACTATTCTGGAGACACAGTAATCTTATAATACGCTCTCAGGTATTTATTTCCAACATGCACAATTGCTCACATCAGTATTTAAAGGATTTACTAAACCTATTTTATGAGCCAATCAAACATCACTTTCTCACGGCAACATGATACAGAGCACACAGTGCTAAGTGGTTTATAATGATCACTCCCTTTCTCTAACATACCCCTGGGGACCCAGGAGGATTTATGTTCTTTTATGTTTAACAAACAAGTCTGGTATTGTAGACAAAATTTTCATTCTCAAGTGGGAATTTAAAAACTGTGAGGGCATGAGGATCGCTTTCTTACTCCTAAGAGTCATAAGGAGTATCCCAAAGAAATAAATTCACTGGTAAACATAATTGTCAGACACCCAGCTTCCTTCAACAAAAATAAACCAACCCTGCAAAACAGACTGTTTCCAGTTCATACTAACTAAACCTTGCCAATTAAATCTACTCCATGAATTACAGAACCTGATGGTAGTGTGAAACCCTGCCAACAAATAGATGTGGATCTTAAAAAGGCTGAGCTCAGCAAGTGTCAGCTGGAGTCTGAGCTTGTTGGGAAAGGTAATGAAACTAATAAGATGACGGTTATTGTACAGTGCTTATGGGCTTACACTTCAGTTTAGCAGAATACGACTCGTTTACAGACTATAAGTTTTAGATCCCTTTTGAACATCAAAATGTTTATCCATGCTCTAATTTATATTGAAATTAATTTTAAAAAATAATTATATTTATTAATTGCTTTTTATGCATTAACTTAATTCTCACAGAAAGCATAAAAAGTTGATACTGTTATTGTGTCTGTTTTATGTTATAAAATTTTTCCATACTAAGTATCTGACTAAAGTCACATAGCGACTAAATATTCAGCCAAGGCTTCAATTTTGACAGTCGAACTCCAGAGCCTATGCTCTTATGTGCCAAGTGATGCTGTGTACTATGTTTAAAATATGCCTACATGATTATATTTGCTTTATTTTGAGTCCTAACTGCAAGAATTTATGTGTCTTTGTTCAAATTGGCCAAATGGTCTTGTTCAATGGCTAGAGAAACTTTAAGGGTCATTCAAATAAAACTGATCAGTCAACTTGGTAATCTGGGCATATAAATTTTATAGATACTTATTTTAATTCATTTGGTAATATTTATTTTTTTAGGGACTATACATTCTTTATAAAAGGTTTAAAATCTATGTAGGAAATGTCTGAATCAAACCGATAAACACGCTACAGAAGACTGAATGATGACACATGATTGAGAAATTCTCATAAAAATAGGAGAGTTCTATTTGTGAGATACAGTTAAGTTTTACGTGGTAGGAAATTAATAGATTAAAATTACCTAATCACTAAAAAAAAAATACTTCAAATATATAACAAATAATTCAATCTATAAAGCTAGAAAAATTAAGCAAGACAAAGAAAAGTATAAGGTAAAAACTATTAAAGACAAAAACTATGACATATTCGAAAACAAAATTAGAATTTAGAACTAAAATCAAAAGGTGGTTCTCAGAAAGAAGAGAGAATGTGAGAGAGAGAGAATATGAATCACTAATTTACATAGTGAGGGGTGAGGAAGAAGATATAATCATAGATAAAAATGCATTTAAAATGTGTATGTTTTATATAACTTTATGCTAATTAAATCTGAAAAACTACATGAAATGGATGACTCACTAAAAAAGTAAATTAACAAAGTTGAGTGAAAAAGTAGAAATTAGTTATTAGTTCACTTACTAAGAACTCCAGAAGAAATGAAAAAAATTGTCAAACATTTATCAGTAAAAAAGATGCTATGGTATAGGGTTTATAGAAGAGTTATATTTGACTTTAAAGGAATATTTAATTCCAATTTTATATATGCAATTGTAAAAAAATTAAAATGACAGACATCCCCCTAATAAATACTAAAATGCCTAGCCTAAATCTTGTGAATATAGTTAACAATACTGTATTATATACTTCAAAGTTGCTAAGAGACATCTTAAACGTTTTCACCACAAAAAAGAAATGGAATCGTGTATCAAATCAACATATACACCTTAACTTACTCAATGTTTTATGTCAATTATATCTCAATAAAATTAGAAAAATGAAATCTTTAGTAGATGAAAAAAATCTTGTGTCAAAGTTCTTTCAAATAGTAATATCAAACATTACTAGTTAAGACAAATTCTACTCATAAATCAAGGGAAATACAAAAATCCCAAGTAAAATTTAATCAAAATCCATCAGTGGATTAAAAGATATAATACTTCATGGTAGAGTACAGATATAGTTCATGAACATAAAGATGAATATAAGAATGACCTTTTAGAATATTAAAAGTAGAAAAACCATATAATCATATTAATAAATGATGAACCAATATAATAAAACCAACTACTTAGATAAAAATTGAATAAACTGTGAATAGCAAGAAACTTTCAAATCATGATAAAAACATATTTAACAGACACTAACTGCAAGTTTTATATTAAATAAATATATTTTTATTAATTTATAGTAAGTAAATATTTTCATTAACAGTAGGATCAAGACAGGTTGGCCATTCTTGCCACTCTTTTCAGTGTTTTAGGGGGAGGCTTTAGTATTTTAGTAAGACATGAAAGAAAACAAATGTTGTAATAGATATAGAAGGAAAAATAAATGACCCTTAGTTGATAATATATTCCCTTGAGAACAGACTTAGTAGGGTAAGCACAGAGACTGGAAAAGCTTGGAAATAATCAGGTGTGGGATGGGTGGCTAGGAGTTTGGTTAGGTTAGCGGAGGTAGAAGTAAAGAATGGTTACATGCTGTATGTATGTATTTTGAAGGTAGATCTGATAAGAAGAATTGGTGTGGGATATGAAAGAAAAACTATTCCAGTTTTTGCTTTAAACACCATTTGGAACCAGAAGTTAATAAAGTGACTAAATATAGAATCTATATACAAATATCAATATTTTTTTCTTTATGACAGCAAAATACCAGAAACTGAATAGGGGAAAAACGTCTTCACAGAATTATAAAAATGCATAGTAATACATTTAACCAATGAACTAAAGATTATATGAGGAAATGCATACAATATTACTAAATGACAAAAAAGCATGAATTTATTATAATTTTTATGAAAAGCTCAACAAAACTTCTAAAACATTTGTACAAAATAATAATCATAGTAATAAAGTAAACATTATGTGTATATACTATGTGTCAGATACTTTATAAATATTAACTCATTCAGTCTTCAAATACAACCTTATCCATAGCTACTGTTACTATGCCATATTAAAAATGGGAATACTGAGATTCAAAGAGGTAAAGTAACAAGGACAAAAGTCATTTTGGCAAAGAGTAATAGAGCCGGGGCAGGAAAATTGTTGTAGGCCTCAGAGCCCATATTCTTAATCCTTACATAATACTGTATCTAGTTAAACAGAACAGAACAAAGACATCTGGTTCAATATGCCACTATTCAAAACCCACCTTTGAGAATTCTGATTTAAACTCTTCAGATCCTCTCCTTTAAAATCGGGAAACCATTAACTCTCAGGGTTGTTGTAAGGATTAAATGAGAGAATGTATAGAAAGTCTTTAGAATAGTACTAAACAAATATGTTGCTCAGTAAGTGGTTGTTTTTGCTTGTTTGTTTGTTTTTAAATAATTGCTATAATTGCAATCACGTATGCAACCCATGGAAAACTCCACTTCACGGAACAGTGGACTCCAGAGCTCCTCACACAGTGATGAGTCACACGGATCACTACTTTTGGTTTATGGCAGACCCCAGCCTCCTTGGCCATTATTCCCTGTGGGAATAACTGTCTTAAATCTAACCTGCCTAGAACAATATAAGCACATATACATTTGCTATTATTATTAACAGTTGTTCCTTTCATTGTAGTAGAAGACAGATTCGTCAATAAATTGCAAAAATAATAAATAGTTAATTTTCGTGTCAGTGTTTTATACTTTATAAAAATAAGCACGAAAATGTATTAACTTATTATTATTGTGGGGATTAAATGAATTAATATATAAAAACTCACCAATTTGCTTGGCATTTTTTCCCAAGACTGATCACATGTTGAAATGTATAATTTCTATCCTCAGTCAGTTACTACCTGTGTATAGGTATGCGTTTTTATAGAAACACCACATTGTACCATTTACAATGACACAATGAAATAATGCCAAGATTTAGGCAGCTAATCTATGTCAGTTCATTGATCAGAGGAATGTGTTCCTCTCTACTCTAAGCATCACTTCTAGTACTCTTCATTACTACTTTGTAATTAGTTTTACAAAAAATTCTCATTAACATTTATTTAGGGCTACTTAAGAACAGATCCATACATTGGAACTTTAAAAAATACAAACAGATAAGCAGAACATTTCAATCTTGATTGATGAACTGATTATTTTAAGGAAATAGGTGTTCAATATAAAATGACTCAAGTCTTCAGCTTCCTCTTTGGCAAAATAAAAGAATAAACTAGTTAGAATAGAAAGTATGTTTTAAATCTTAGCTTTTTTTTTTTCTGGTTTGAGAACCAAATTATATTACCTTTGGTGCGTTTAGTTATGTCAGTAAAAATGCAGCTTATACATAGAACATGCTACTAGAACATTATCCACTACGATATTTTCTAGAAATTTTTATTATTTTCCATTAGCACTGTTATCACTAAATAGCATAACTGTCTATAGGCAATATCCATGGAAATCAACTTACAAATGCCAGTGTAATATGAAATGGGAGAAAAACATACACTAATGGCAGTGTTGAAAAGCCAAGCAAATGCAGTATATACAAAGGAGCGCCATACTGCGCAAGGCCTGCCCTCTGACCTTGCAGTCCAAGTCCAAGACCTGGAGAAACTTTAATCCCATCAAGGGAAGGGACTCCACTCCCGCCGGAAATGTCATAAGACCTCTTCCGAACTATGTCACTTTCAGAAAATCCTGTTCCAAAGCGCCTACTGGTAAATGGGGTAGACCTACAACTACCCTAGACTGTAAATCCTATTTTGCAGGACAAAACTCTTATTTACTGTGTAGCACAATACACCTTAAAAAAGGCATCCTTAGGACACAAAAGCACATTTGGGAATTCATTTGACATATGCTCCATCTGACTCTTCTGATAAGAAATATATCCTGTATCCCTTATCAGATATAATATCAAAAGGAGTGGTTTCAAGAAGCAGTAATAGAATGGGATCTAGCATAAAGAAGATGCTTAGTAAATGGAAGAAGTTTTTAACATCTAAGGAAATTCCTTAGTTTTCTAGACTTTCTAGGTTTTCATTCACTTGTACTATCTCATTTAAGTTATAAGAATGTTTCAAACAACTAACAGGAATTTTACTGCTATTTTGTAAGCTTTTCTATCTCTTCAGTGATCACTATATAGAATATGTGTATATATATTTGTATATACATGGAGTTCATACACACATGTGTGTACATATATACATATGTATGTGCGTATGTGTGTATTAGGGTATACATATTAAGTGTATAGGTAGAATAGGTAAAATTCTACTGATACCGCTTTTATTTTTATATTACCCTTAGGTAAGCATATATTTACTTTAAGGATGTTCATTTTTAATCTATGCAATTAATCTCTTAGACCACTTTAAAAGCATTAAAACAATATGCAGACTCCAGAAACAGAGTTAGGTAAAGCTGGTATAAAATCTTTTTGAAAAGCATTTGTATAGCAATTTTGAAACAATCAATCTTCACTAGAGAACCATATTCTGTGGAGACTAAAATAAACAATTTAATGGAAATTTAGTGAAGTATAGACATTAACGTTTCTGAGATTTCAAATCTTGACAAAAGAAAAATAATTTAACCCCTTTCGTGGGAAATTCAGGATTTCAGAAATTAGAGAAACAAGTTATTCTATTCGTGCCACATGTTAAAAGTATAAAAACAACCTTTTGGCTCTTGTGTTCGCTTTTATTTGCAATGACAAAAGTTTATGGGATATGTGGGATTATATTTTCCACAGATCCTGATTATGGAATGAGGCAAAAAAAAAAAAAAAAAGACTGCCATTTCTCAAGAAACAAAGCAAAAATCTTCAGATGAAAGGAAACATTTCAGATTGTTAGGTGATTTGATCACAGTAATAAGTCCTGCTAAGACGATTACTTCATATTTTGCGGCATGAAAAGGGAAATAAGAAATACTAGGCTTGGTGCCCACTTGGCTAAATCCACCATTCTGGGCAATGTCCCTAGGCAGAGTTCTTTTGGCCTTAGGTTTGTTTTATTTTCCTCTTCTCACTTTTAAAATTTTCCTCTTGCTCCGTATTTATTTCTTTCCTTATCCTGTTAAAATTAGCCCTTCGAGGTGCTTTAATATCCAGCATTCATTCCTACCATAGCCTTTAATAGGTTCCTGTGCTACTAGAAAATTTAGCAGTTTTTAACAGTTGCAAATGTATCCTCACTTCCTCTTTTGCTCCAGATAATTTCTCCTAGATTTTTCTTAAATTTCTCTTGACAGAAGAAATAGAATAGCTTTTTTTTTTTTGTATTGCCTGATGACTTCTATTCAAATATTCAAAAATTTTTATCTACTTACTTGTTACACTGAGCCTCCATTTCCCTCTTTGAAAATGCAATCATGTGTTTCAGGTATTAATTTAATTATTCTCACAGATAAACAAGAAAATAATAAAAATAAAGACAAGAGTAGCAAATCATTTGGGAGCGTGAGAAAACTCCCATTAATTTAACAGAACCAAACACAAACCAAATCTCATTAGTTAAGAAAAGCTATGTTAATTATCACACATATAGGCAAAATTGAGGTCCAATAAGTTAGCCACTTGTAGTGATTTATATATTTTGGTTTCAATTACTGTGTACATTTTCATTTAAACTAGAGTTTAAAATATGAAAATACACATTTAAATATCTTTAAAATATTGTATAGTTTAGGGCAATTCTAAAAATAAGCTTAGAATATAAGCTCTTTGAAGGCAGAAACAGCTTTTTGTTTTTAAATCTTCATGTCCCCAGACTTTATCTATTATCTAACACTATGGCATGAATATTTAACCATTCTTTTTTGGTTAACTGAAGTACTTCGAACTATGAAGAAAAATAAAAGACAAAGCAATGGGACCACTTACCGTGCCCCTCACCCCAAACTTCAGTTCAGGGATCTGATGAAACAGACAACTTTCCATCCTACTTGTGGGCCTTTGGGCAACTGAGTAATTGTGGGCTACTTAGGGCTTTAGTCATTTGTGAACCTCAACCTGGGCGAGACAGCATGTTTCACCAGATGGCAAATATGATCACATTTTTCAGTACAGCAACTCCAGCAATAATATTCCTGTCATAGGTCAAGAACGTACTTTATATCACCAAGTTATGACTAATGGGTTCCAAGCACTTAACAGCGGTCCATTGCATCGGATATACTTAGAAATGGCATAATGACAACTTTTGTTGTAAAGGATTCCATGCTCAATATTTAAAACGTTGATTGATTTAAATCTCTTACTGTCAAAAATATGACTTCCACCACTCCACTTGGCACATTTTCATGTATCCTTCTGATTTCAGCTAAGCATGACCTCCTCAGAGAAGCTGTCTGTGACACTCACAGGCAAAGGTTGCAACGTTTCAAAGCATGGCCCACACCACACCCATTACGATTTTGAATCATATTTTTTACATGCCTGTCCACTTACAAGTCAATGCTTTTTGGTGGCCAGGGGCTAATTTAATAATCTTTTTTATTTCCCAAACTGAACGCATTATTTGGTCCACACATAGCCGGGACTAAATGACTGTTCCGTGATGATGGATGGATGAGTGAGTTTACACATATATAATATGCTAACATACATATTTATATACACATGTTAGACAAAGGAGGCCAAATAGTTATTATTACACATGTGGCATTAAAATATTCCTATATAACTAATAATTACACTCCAACATTTTTTTTCTTTTTCTCTCTAATTTTGGCTATTCACAAACAAGCATGACTAAATTTTTCAAAAATAATTGCAAGTCATTTTTTTTAAAAAGGAGGACGACTAGACTTTATTCGAAGTAATATACCAGACATTATTTTTTTAGAAATTTATTATAATGTTAATCATCCTTCATTTTCTCACATAATAATTGTTTCTATGGTGAGCACTCCGATTTTCTGTGTATACTTCGCACAATAGCTTAATATTGGTTATGCGACTTGCTGTATTTTAATTCTGCGGTTGAAGTATCTTACTGTTTCTTTTTCAAATCTGTCTCTAACTTGGGATATTTTCAGATCTCACAGGAAGCTCAGCTAACTGAGGACACATACTCATCCTCAGTATCAGTTACTGTACTGAATAAAGAACTGGAAAACCAGTTTTAATTACATATTCTCTAGAAAACACAAACTTTATTTTTATTACCAATCATTCTCTTTGACTAAACATTTCACCTTTTCCAAGGAAATAACAAGGAAGACTGAAGAGGTTTTCTCTCTCATTCTTCTCAATAGCTTTCTTAAACAGGTGATTAATGAATTCTGAAGTGTTCTGTGATTAATCCTTCTCCCTTACCACACACAGCCCATCCCACAAATGGTTAGTTCATATACTTTTGTCTATTTCAAAATATTTTTGTTTCTTTCCTCCCTTCATTTGAAAATCCTATTATTTCAGGCTCCTATTAATCCAGATTTTTCCAATAGCTTTCTC
>NW_006439757.1:3661902-3671999 GCF_000325575.1 Pteropus alecto
TTCTCTACACCACCGTGAGGTTTATCTACCTTAAAAACAAGCCTTATTTCATCATGCCACTTTCATAAAACATACACTGACCCACACGCCACCTACAAACCCATCAATGGTTATTTCTTCTTTGTCAAATCAGAACTTTGGATGTTCTATTTTTCATTTAAAGTTAATATATTTAATGGCAATTTATAGGTTGGTGTTTTAAGAGTTTGGTTTGTATAAGCCCGTTATTGAGAAACAGATCAGTGTTCATTGTGTTTATTCATATCAGATTTTGAGTCATCTCAGCTAAAGGCCACATTCTAGTGGTGAATTCATAAAGGTAAATATCAACTTTTGATGTCTCTTGGCAGCTATCCTGCTGGTGACCTCATACCCAGGCTGTTCATTTCTTTCAGATTTCTATACTTTGCCAATGTATTCTATTCTTCACTATTTAGCATTTAATTTCATATTATGTTGTTTCTTTCGAGCATAGGTATCTCTGGCTAGTTTAGATGTTCACTGAGGGCTTCTGCTCAGTCACGCAGGCCTCCTTACCCTTGGTCAGTAAGCACACATTAAATTTCTCATTATAGGAGAGTAAACTCACATCACCTAACCACAGCATGGTAAACTCGAGCAGAATTAAACTTGAACTTTGATCTAATTTAAAAAGATTTAATGACCACAAATTTCTATGATTAGCAAACAGTTTTGGGACAGAATTACGTGCTGTAAATCAGGGGCTACTTTATTATCAAAATCATCAAATAGAATTAAAACATTCAAGTGATCATGACTTTACACTCTTTTACAAGGTGTTATTTTTACTTAGTTTTATGATGAACAGGAAAGACGGATATGATGTTTTGCTTGCCTAGTAAATAATCTAACAGCTAATAGAGATAGTGAGAATTTTATTCTTATATAATACCATGCTTTAGAACAAAGGCGTGAATAGTGCCTCTTCCATGTCTATTTAAACATTTATATCCTCCTACAGCCTCTATCTTCCTTTGTAAAACAAGGATAACACCTACTGTGAAGGCCTGCTGAAAGATTAGAGTTCATGTGAGCTAACTTAGCTCAGGGCTTGGTAAATAGAACGCACTCAATAAATGGTGGCTTTTATCACAGGGCACCTGTTCTGCCAGGCCCTGAGTAATGAGAATATCAGAAAAGGAAAGCAGCCTGCAAATAGCTTGCAATATTTGGAGGTCATCTTTTTCTCTTGGTTCTTTCTTTCTTCTTCCCTTACTCCCTCTGTTCATTCTTTCTTCCCTTCTAGTTTTCTTTCTTTCCTTTCTTTGCATGCTACGTGAAAAACATTCAATGGATTTTGCACCTTCATTTTTATCTTCTCTGAAATTCTTCGTATTAAAGTTATTGAGATATAGAAACAAGAATCTGAATTTTGCTAAGCTTAAAAGAGGAGTGTCACAATTTGTAGCATGATGTCATATTATTATAGTCACTTATATGTTAGTTCTTAACCTAGATAAATAGTAAGTAAACTGATCAGAGGGATTTTTTTTCCCCTCAAAATACCCTAGGATAACATATAGCGCAAGCCTCATTTCCACTGAGATTAACCCCCATGCCTCAGCAAAAATAGTGCCTACCACAATCACATGAAATAATTTTAGAAATAATAAATTATGACTGGTTCCATTTACACAAATATTTTGATATCATGAACTAGTTCGCTTGTTCAAACCAAGGGACTGAGATGGAGAGCTACAGATAGAAAGGTCAAGAAGAAGATGATGTTTTTGAAGTTAGTATATGGGGTTTCTGGTGAGAAGGAGTAGGGGGTTAAGTCAGCTGTCATATGAGGGAAACAGTCTGTGTCTCTCAGCAGACGGGGAGCGTAGTAATGTACTTAAGATTTAAAATTAATTCAAACATTTTTCCAAGTGCTTGAAACAGCTATGAGGAATAACTTTTCTATGGAAATACTCTTGGCGCAATGACATTTCAAAGTGTATTGTATGTAGTGGATAAGTCCTTCGGGACTTCATAACTCTCAGCAACATTCTGAGTCAAAAAAAAAAAAAAAAAGCTTGTTCCATTACATTTAGAATGTGTCATGGTCTTGCATCATATAGTTGAGTTTGAAAATGACAAAATAAACAACTGAGTACCTAATGGATTTCCAAGCAGTAAAAATGTTGTAAAATTTTGTAAAAATTTTGTCATATTAAACTTAATTTAAAGGAAGAAGATTCTTAAAGATCAAAATGGGGAGGAATGGGGCTAGGTAAAACACAGGGAATCTGTTACATTATTCATTTAGAAGAGATGTAAGATGATGAGAGAATGGACAGGACTATGTTATAACAGTGGTGTATCCAGAAAACTGCTTTTACTGAATGGTTACAATATAGAGTTTATCAGAATTTTAAGAATTTACCATTTAAAACGGATGTCAAATTAAAAATGGATTTTAATCCAAAGGCTCATGTAAAAACCAAGACTTTAAGAAATTGGAAGTGATTTTTTTTTCATAGAAACAAAAAAATTAGATTATCCAAAACGTTAATATTTTCGAAGGACTTTTACAAAAATATTACCTGTTTAGATGAGGCAAAACCAATGTTAGTGTCTCCATATACTTGTAGATATTCTAGGGGAACACAGATCTTTCAGTGTTGGAAGAGACTTAAATCTTCATTTGGAATCTAACCCCCTTTTTCTAAATTATATTTTAAGAATATAATTATAAAACAGGCTAAGTAATTTAACCAAGCCATATAGCTAGTAGTAAATGACAGAACTGAATTTGAAACATGTTAGGCATCCCAAGCCAGTGTTCTTTAAACTCTCTCACGTAAGCAAGTTGTCAATTCATCCCACCAAGATATCTGAGTGATCAATATGGTACCTGGAGCACAGCATACCTGGAAACTCTCGCTTTCCAAATTAGCATTGGTTTTCTCACTATCCAAAAGCAATTACCTTTATGAAACCTTATGTAAGCCAAAATGCATAGAGTAAAGAAGCAATTGCTATTAATTTATAAGGAAAAATTTTTGAACATTCTCAAACCTCAAATTCATGCACACATAATGTCTTTATTTTGTTTGCTGCTATGGAAATGTAATTAGTCTGAACACCCTTATCAGCTCTCTTATGCTTTTCTGATGCCTTAGGACACATCTTGCTAGTGGAAACACAATATGAATTTAGATAAGGCACAGATACTCACAGACACAGTTTAAAACTATAGCAACTGGATGCTGAGATGCTGAGTGTGGTTCCCAGGGAAGGATCTTGGCGGGGCCATAGGTGCTCGGGGCCCGTGCTGCCTCTATGATGCTTGTTGCAAAATAGACACTGAACACAATTTTTGCTTTTCACTTTTTTTTTCCATAAAAACAAAAATCTTCTTCAGATTTCTTTCAGTTAGCAAAAACAGGTACTAATATAGGTCTTTCGTAAAAGGAAATTAGCATAACACAAACTTTCTTAAAGAGGAAATACCTGTAGTCCCAATACTGTGTGTACTAGAACATGTATTCACGATACAACCATGATGCATGAAGAAGAAATCTCTTTTCCTCATGGTCTCCTCTGAGATTTTAATAATGAAACAGAAACACACATCTCTGTGTACCACTAACTTGAACATTCTCATTGAGAGAAATTAAAGAAGGTATACCTTACTCTGGTAGATTTCTCTATATCTATGTCTAAAGGAGCATCTCACTAGATTTCCCACTATCCTATTGCTCTGAATTGGTGTTCACAAACGGTAGGTCGCTTCACGGGGACAGGAACCTTTGACCTCCTCCCTCCTTTTACCCACCTTTGAATGAATACCTATGAAAACACAGAGGTCTTGTCAATCATTCTTAAGCCAGCGAATGGCTTATACAAGCATCCACCCATACTCCATTTCAACAACTCTGTAGGCAATTCACAGCCACCACAAACCCTTAGGGCACTAAAATAAATTAAGATAAGTTTCCCTTGATTCGACTTAATGAAATGTTAAGATGAATGGAGGCCTTTTCATAGCATTTTTCTTTAAATATTTTAATCCAATAAAAGAACTTGACTTCTATGAGATTGTATATATACCAATGGAAAATTCTTTTTTTTTTTTTCTATAAGTTTTGGTGAATGATAATTGCTGCTTCTGCTTTCACAGAATCAGTCTACAGGGACTCCCAGTTATGCTACTTTACCTGCAGTAAACATGGAAGAGGATATAATATTCGTATCATTCCTTCTGCTGAAAATGAAGGGATAAGTATGACCAACATTGCCAAGGAAGTGGGCAAAGTGGTCCTTAACTTCTACTCTGTACCTTCACATGTGAATCAGGTGCAATAAAATCTTTTAAGTTGAACTTGGAAGAGTTTAGTTAAATATATTAATTTATCCTTTTAATTCCATAGGAAAACAAGAATACTTTTGTACAAGTTAGATTTTTTGAGTCACTCTGGCAAAAACTAGAGAAAAAATTAAATAATTAGAAATTTCATCAATCGTTTAGAAATAAATTTTAAGTCAGCAAACGCCTGTATGACAAACGGTACAGGAGGTAGCCTTTTTAAAGATCAGCTTCTTTAGAAAGTAGGCTGTTTCTTAGAAAGAGCTGGTATCTGTACAGTCTAGCTCTCCAAGAGTCAGTGCCAGATGAATTGAAAAAGTGTATTATTTGATAGCTCAGATAGCAAAATATTATTAACTTAATGTTAGATATATAACTGCATAAAACATTGAAAAGCTGATAAAAAACAACGATAAGGAATTATAACAATGTACTAAAAATTTGTACATTCATAAGTCCTTTATTATTAATGATTACTGCTCTATTGCTCTTGCTTGGTTTTTCTTGTTTGGTAAAATGCTATAAATAGATAACTAGTAGCTAGCTAGTAATATGGGTATTTCTTTGGTCCTAGATTCTATCCATGTTTCAGCCATTGTGCCGAGTGGACCCCTTAAAGAAGAGTTGTCTTCATTACCCCAGTGAGAGCAAGGCAGCAACTGAAAGTAAAGGCATAGCACGAGAATGGCATTGCAATATTCCCCAGATCCTCGTAGAGTGCAAACTGTAAAACTCTTTCTGAAGCAATGTGGGAAAGTGATCTCTAGGCAATAACCAAACAGGGAAGGTGAAAAAAGAAAGGCAAGAAGAGAGAGCAATATTGGGGGTAGAAGAGGAGAGAATAAGATGCAAGAAGAAAAGGTAGAGTCTTCGTGAGAGACAAACATTGGATGAACCAGACATGAATTTTGGGAGTTACAGGATGCATTCTTTCTCTACTTAGAATGTTGATTTCAAACATTTCAAAACACAAAATCAAAACATCTCATTAACCAAGGGCAGAGTCCCTTGATCTCAGACTTGGTCAGATCCCCACCCTTCATTTTAAGCCCTCTTGGGAAGATATATATATTTTTTTAAATTACAAAAGTAATTGCTACAGAGGTCAAAGGATAACAAAACTATAAATTATGCCATTGAGCTAAGTACACTCAAGAGTTGCTGAAAAGGGCACTGGCTAAATCTTGACTCTAAAGAGAACCTTATTCTGCGGCCAAAAGTGTAGGTAGAAAAAACAGTAAGTGTAAATTTGAAAGCTGCACTTTAAGTCCCTTTGGTCCTTATCACCAAGAGTGGAGACTGTTATTTTTCCACCACCAGCACCACTTCCTCTTTCCAATGGAAAAAGAAACAATTTTGCTTTCAGGCACCATTTCTCTACCAATCACAGTCCATTACTTGGCTGTGGGATGGGCACATACCCCAAATTTTGCCAAGTACAGTAACACATGATCCTAGTCCTCACCCCAATGGTAACTGATCCAGGAATGGATGCTTGGTTTAAAATAAGTCAATCAAAACTCTTCTGAGTTTTGTAGGAAAAGGTGCCATCTCCTTCAAAGATTGCAAGTGCTAAACTCTTGGCACTTGTGACTTTCTCTGCCACTTTATGAAGAAAGATTGAGAACAAAGCCAACCACAGGGGAGGCCAGACTACATAGCAGCAGCAGAAGAGACATAGAGTTGATGGCATCATTCAGAACCTGGAGAAAGCCTACTCCTGAAATTTTTAGTAACGTAATCCAAGCTAATTACAGTCACTGGCTAATTACTTGTGGTCACTTGAAATTAAATATGTGCCCTCCTAAGACACCAGATATCATTACCATCAGAAACCTTAGAGAAGACACAATCAGTAAATAATAATTAAAATATAACTGTGTAAAACAGAGGACTAGACCCCTAAAACTACATTCATGCTTGACTTTTTCTACATTTATTTGCCTATTAACACACACACACACAAAAGATAAAAAAAATACATCAATTTCTCAGCTCTTCTACCAGAGACCAGAGACTTTCATAACACACACAATGCAGACACACACACACAAACACACACACACAACATTCATCCTTCTCCTCCTTTTTGCACTCCAATATTTTCCACCATATTGCCTGCGTAGTCTATCAAACCTAATTTGCATCTGACTTGTTTTGTTCTTTGTAATAACAGCAATCTTCAATAGGGTAAACACAACTCATTTTATCTTTTTCTTTATAAAAGACAATTTGAGAAAGGCAGTAGGGTCTACTATTAAAGGTACAGCTAAAATAGTGGCTCAGGTTTTTTAGACTCTCCTATGTTTCAGACATGAGAAAATATTTTAAATGAGGCAGTTTAAATTATTAAAATGAATTTAAGGGGAGGAGGGAATATTTGTATTTTATTTTCATAGCACTATCATGGAGAAGAGTTGATTTTACCATTTTTTAAAAACCAATTTTGAGCTTGAAATTTAGAGTACCAACCAGGCCTTTTCAGGGAAAAACTATCTTGTTTGACAGCAACAGTCTACGTTTCAGCCACATGGTGGACAGAGTTTGGTGAGAAAACTCCTCTTGGTACGTTACAACTAAAATGCCTGGATAAATGATTTTATATATATGGATAAATGATTTTATATAGTATATATATATCGATCATATGTACTATATATATCATATATATACTATGTATATATATCATATATATAGAATATAAATAGTATATATCATATATATAGTATATACATAGTATATATCACATATATACTATGTATATATATCACATATATACTATGTATATACTATATATACTATGTGTATATAGTACATATGATTGATATATATATACATATATATACACACACATATATAATATTGTTTTTAATGCAATTAAGTTGTTAAGAAAATAAGAATTCTTTGGAGAACAAACAAGCACTCAAGATTTCAGTGGGGTGAACCTGCTGTACAAGAGGGAGGTAAAATGGGCCACAAGTGGTACAGGAGAAGCCTAGAAGCTTAGGACTTGATGTCACCTTGTTCTTTCCCTCTCATCCCTGCTACCCGCATGTCTCCCTCTGTGAAATGTACCACTCAGTGAGAGACTGCATAGCTATGTCAGCAACTAATTTCATGACTGACTTCTCAATAGCAGTAGGACAGTGAGATGGTATCTTTCTGGTATTGAGAAAAAAATAAACACATAACCTAAAATTCTATATTCAGCCTGACTAACTTCTTTCTGCAAATGAAGGTAAAATAAAGAAACTTTCAAATAAATAAGAAATGAGTATTTACTAACAACAAGCTTTCTCTTAAAAGACTTTTTAAAGATTGCACTTCAGGTAGAAATGGTTAATATAAAAAGTAAACACAACGGTATAGCTAAAGAAACATTGATTATACAAAATAATAAATACAATGTCTGGCTTGCGAAGTTAAAAAACACAAAACTAAAATCCTCAGTAACTACCACATACCAATCAGAAGTGGGGCTGTGAGAACCAATGAAGCTTGGACAATAAGGACTAAACCACCGACCGCACCCAGGGAACTGCTTACAGTAACAGGACATTGCTATTTTATTGTCTTCATTATTGCCCAGGCAAATAACTATACTATTCATGACAGGAACTTCCCAAAAGAACAATCAATTCCTTCAACTGAAAGCATCAACAGTTCACCATCTAACACAGCTGAAGCCCTTGCCTGTTTCCACCAGTTCTAAACGATTAAATCCTGATGCTTTTCCATTCTTAATCAAGTCTCCACACTGCAAGATCCATTTTAAACCAAACATCAAATTCTCAACAAAATCTGATTTTGCTTTTCCTCCCCAGACACTACTAAAGCTGTCAAGGTGAGCTTCCCTGTCGCCATGGTAAGCAATAAACTCAGCTGTCTTATCAACATAGTGTGGCGATATCTGAGGAGTTAGCATTCTACAATAGTTAAAACGTTCTCAGGTAATTCTGTATTTTGCAAATGTGGTAAACATTCATTAGCTTTAGATATTAAGTTAAATATACATTTCTAACATGGCCATTAAAAACAGAAATTGATTTATACTTTCTAGTTAGTAGAAAATAAGAGTAAAACAAGAAAAATAATAAATGCAAGAAAGAAAACCAAAGAAACAGAAAAATAAGTATAAATGGGATGGACAAAATAAACAGTAGCACTGAATCCCAAATATGTATGACAAAAATCAAGGTATTAGATTAAGTTCTTAAGTGAAAATATAAAGATTTTTTTTGTACTAAATCTTTCTTTTTAATGCTACTTATGTTCCTTTCACAAGAGACAACAAAAACACCCATAGACACACTTATTAACATGCACACACAGACACAAAAAGGGACACAGGAGAGTTAAAAGTAAAAGAATAGAAAGAACGCCAAGCAAGTAATAACCAAAATTGCCTGATGTAACATTATTAATATTAGGTGTAATATACTTTGAAGCAAAAACAAAACTTTAATACAGATTAAACAAGGTCGTCGCATCTCTGAGCTTGTCTGAATAATTTAAAAACAAAGAAAGCAAAAATTGACAGACTTGTAAGATGAAACTGATAAATCTATTCATCCTCTATTAGTAGAATTTAATACATCTGTCTAAATGACATATGACGAAGAAAAAAATCAGGAATGATAGAGGCATGTATGATCAGCACAGTTGCACATATTGATGTAATGGACACATAGAGACTGTTGCACCCCATAAATGAAGACTGTACCATTTCTCCAAGCACATTAGAAAAATGTAAAGATCTGAAGCAAATGAAGCCAAATCTTAAATTTCAAACAATCACAGACAGGCCATATTCTTTATACAACATACGATTAATTTAGAAATCTATAATAAAAATGCATTTAAAAACCTTATACTTTGTATAGAAAGTAAACAATATGCTTCTCTATGAATTATGGTTTAAAAGAAAAAAATAATAAATATCATAAAAATCTTCAAATGGACAGAAATAAAAATATCTCATTATCAAAACTGGCAGGATGCTAAAACAGTATTGAGAAATCAAACTCATGTCACTGGTAATGCAATAAACTGACATTATGAGCAATCATTAAGTGCCCATCACCTACAGAACATTCTGGCCAAAATTTTGAAGCAGGACCTAATTATGAATACATATTGATACTAAGAGACATTCTGCAGAACAAATGATCTGAAATGTTCAAAAAATACTAATGTCATGGAAGCTAAGAAAAGACAAGAGTTACAATAATCAAATGTTATATATAATGAATAATTTATTACAGAATCAAAACACAATAAGAAAAAAAGAAAAAAGTGATCACATTTTGGGATCATTTGAAACATTGTAAAGTCAGTTATATATTAGGTAATATTTTCATATTAATGTTAAATTTCTTGTATATGAAAATGGTATTGAAATTACAAAAGGAATATCCTTGTTCTTTGATGACACATGGTGAGGTATAAAGTGTCATTATGTCTATAACTTATTTTTAAATGTAAAAATTTTAAGAATCAGAAATTTTTCCCAAAGTGGAAAAATATCTCCTAGCAAAGTAAAAAAGGAAGTATTTCAAATAATAAAGAAAAAAATTCTTCATTAATCATTACATTCAATATTGATTTATAACCCTTTACTACCAGTGGCCAAAGATAGAACAATTTCAACAACAAAGTAAATAATGATAGCATTGGATTATAACACAAAGAATAAAATAAATATCCATGAGTTTATACTGATATAATGATGGAAGGAAGGAAGGAAGGAAGGAAGGAGGGAGGGAGGGAGGGAGGGAGG
>NW_006439757.1:3672217-3740717 GCF_000325575.1 Pteropus alecto
AGAAAAGAAAAGGCCACAAATTTTCTTTACTAAAGAATTCCAAATAATGTATATATATGTTTCCTCCTCTAGAAGATGGAAGTTAATCATTATCTACTTGTATGTGGGCTGGGCTGAGTTACATGCCTCCAAATAATAGCACATGGAGCAAAATGTATTACTACATTAGAGGAGAAACTCACCCTAAGTGATCGAGGTTAACAACATCGATGATAATTGAGGTTGATAGCATGTACCTTCTGATATGTTACGAGTAGAAGGGCATATCACTATTTGGAATCTTTTCCTCAAACTCATAACTTCAATGTAATCATGAGAAAACATCTAAAAAGCCTACACTGAGGGAAAGTCTACAAAATATCTGACCAATATCTCCTTAGCTTTTTCAAAACTGTCAAGGGCATGAAATCCAAGGAAAGAAACTGTCATAGACTGGAAGAGACTAAGGAGATATGAGTTAGTGCAATATGCTTATCCTGAAAAGTATCCTGAAACAGAAAAAGGACAAAAAGTGAAAAAGCTGCTGACATCTGGATAAAGTCTGTAGTTTAGTTAATAGTATTGTATAAATGTTAATTTCTTGGTTATGTACATGTGCTATGGTCCTATAAGATGCTAACATTAGAGGAACCTGGGTTAAGGGCATATGGAACTTCTCTGTACTATCTTTGGAAAATCCTTTAACTCCAAAGTTACTCCATATTTTAAAGTTAATTTTCTTTAAAAAAGGAAATTCTAAAATCAGCAAGAGGACAGAGAGACCTACTAGTACAATCAACAGCTTAATAAGAGATGAAAAAGAGTTAAAGAACTAAACAGAAGAAAAAAGGTTTTTTTCACAAACATGATTTTTTTTGCTTAAACCAAAATAATTTCCAGGACTAGTATTAAAATAACTAAAATAGCATAGCCCGTCTGCCAGATATAAGATCAATACTAAAAATTGATTGCATTGCTATTTACCAGCAATATACAATTAGGAATATAATTTTTAAAACAGGATTTTAGGAACAGTCTATAGAATATAAAAATAAATCTAAATAATGATGTATAACATTTTTATAAAGAAGATTTTAAAACTGTATAGACAATAAAGAAGATCCCTCCCAATAAACGGAGAAACATAAAGTTCTCAAAGACAAGAAAAGTCATTAGTATAAGGATGTCAATTCTCTTTAAAATGATCTATACATTCAATGCTATTATAATAAAAATCACAACAGGAGTTTTCAAGGAACTTGACAACTTATTTCTAAAAAATATATTAAAAAGTAAAATAGTGAGGATGCTACAAAAGGAGAAAATGAAGACTTCCATATTATAGACCTTCTCTAATGCTTCAGTAATAAAGACAATGTCATTTTGCTACACAGATTGACACAACTGACCAAAGGAACAGAAGAGAGAGCCCAGAAGCAGACTAGATCATGCACAGAAATCTGATCTGCAAGTTAGCTGGCTTTGCACATAACTGTGGAAAGAATGATGATTTAATAAAGGATGTGGGGACTCTATTAGATACTTACTAAGAAAACATCGCATCATAGATAAAAATAAACTATAGCTGGACCAAGGACTTAAATATGAAAAGTAAAATTTAAATAGTCAAACAGTCCAATAAAAACTGGGCAAAAGACATGAGCAGGCATTTCACAAAAAAGGAAATAAGAATAGGCAATAATAATATAAAAATATCAACCTCATTAATAATTAGAGAAAAACAAATGAAAATTAATACTGAGGTACAATTTTATACTTACCATACTACCAAACATTTAAAAAATGACAAATCAAAAGGCTAATGAAAATAAAATATTTGTATAGTGTTGGTAGAAGCGTAAATTGTTCACTTTTAAAATCAATTTAATTCTACCTAGTGAAGTTGAAAATATAAATATCTTGAGACAGCAAAGTCGTTCTCAGATATAGACTTAAAAAAAAGTTTTCTTGCATTTTTGGATAAAGAGAACTGGAAATAAGCCAAACATTCATCAAAGTAGGACAGACAAAAAAGGTTGACTATTTATATAATGGAATACTATACCTCAGGGAAAACAAATGATCTAAGCTATCTGCATCAACATGAGCCAACTTTAAAAACATCATATTGTTTAGTTTTGCTTGTTTTGAAATGCATATTAAATCATAAGAGTAAATACATAGTATTATCCCATTGATATATATTTCAAAATAGGCAAAAAAATAATTTACTTTTTACAAGACTGTACACAGGGAAATATGTGCATGTGGTAAAATTATAGAGAAATCAGAAGATAGAGTGAAAAAAACTTAAGGCAATGATTAAATTTGCAGGGACAAGTAGAGGGTGTAATCAGGGACAAAAAAAGGAAGGGATTTCAGAACTATTGCAAGAGTCACTTTTCTTAAACTGAGTCTCAAATTGAGTAAAGTTGAGTCACAAACTAGGTGAGGCATGCTGGATGATAGTTTAATTTTTATCATTTAACAATCATTCATCATTTAATATGAACATATATTACATATATACACACATAACTATGCACATACACACACGTATGATACTATTCTCCTATAACATAACTCACTAGGTATGTAGGTGTCCTGTGGCCCTCTTAGCATTGATCTGTGGGCATTGGAACTAAGGGAAGAGTCACAAGAAAGTGCTAATACTCTGGCTGCTGCTATTGAGGTAATATAGTCTTTTGCTTCTGTCTTCCATTAACATCCATAAAATTATGGTAGGCCTACTTGTTATAGTGCAAGTAGGATAAATCATAAACTTTTCACAATTTTTGACAAGATCATGAAATCCTACATATGGAAAGAAGACAAGAAGTACAGTATATAGCACGGTAGAAAACTACCTATATGGGTATTAGGAAAAATAGATTTTAGCATTTGTTTAGGTATAAAATACAAATGAGACATAGGGTAGCAACTTTACTTCTCTGTATCTCTACAGATAGCTAGGATAGCTTCTATTCTCAAGGTCTAAGATTAAAGATGTAAGGGAAAAAATAACAAGAAATGCATAGTTGCAGAAAGAAGAAATGTGAAAAAAATATATAACCATATAAATGTTAAAGATCCAAACTGTGATGACAGCCAGTACAAAGTTTATTTCATCTGTACTGAAATATTTATCTGTAATATACCGTAGAATGAAAATTCTCCTTCAACTTGTATATCAAAGAAAAAATAAAGAACTCCACAAAGAAGCTCAAGTAAAATATTTTTATGATATACAAATGCCATTGAAGTGAAAAATCTTCAATAAGACCACCCAACCTTGAAAAGTGTATTCACATAGGATTTAAAGAGTAATATTTATATGACATACAGTAGGTGGTCTTTTGCATGGGTGAAATACTCCAGCTGACTTTGGTTCATGAATGCTTCCAGGAAAATTATGATATATTTCTACCTGGCAAACCATAATGTTAGCCTAAATTTCTAATTCTGCTTTCAGAACTGTATTTTTTTCATTGCAATGAAATATTCAAACTTCTTAGTCTTATGTGTGTATATGTATCTATATGTGCACTTATGAATACTGGAGACTATGAATAATATGTACCTGTAGATACCACTTTTTCTTTTAATAGCTTATTGATGTGGCTACCAGGAGGCTCAAATGTATAATTTTTAGCACTAATGGTAACTTAGGTTTTTCTGGCACAACTGCATTCCTTTACTTGGTTTTTTTATTCTCTATTACTTAATTTAATTTGTTTTACTCTATATATATTTGTTACCATAAATTACCTCAAATTATTTTCAGAAGTAGATAGAAACTGACTGTATATGTACATGTATGTGTCTTCTAATTTTAAATGAAGATTTTAAATGAAACATGGCTTAAATTATAAAGCTATAAATTTCTTGGATCACCAGAAAAACATAGAACGAATGATGCTATTTAAAATCACATCATCAAAATGAAGCAACTTGAAAGACTATAACAGTTGTTACACTCTGTTGTAATTTCAGGCATGATAACTTACTTGCATATGTCATCTTCTGGGTCTTCAAGCCCAAATCTTTCATCAAACGTAAGTTGTATCCATACATTTTCCTCTGCCGCTACTAATCTCCACACCAAGACCATATTTCTTGGATAAGTATGAGGAAACTTTGGGCTGTGAATACTTCCATTAGTAGATACAGTAATAATTCTCTCATGCTGGGGATCTTGTACCCCTAAAACAAAAACATAGGCATAGACATACATTTAGAACAGACATTTCAAAATGTATAGCTTTCAAAATAAATGTGTTTTTTTTTTAATTCATTCACATTGTACCTCAAACAAGTGTTAGGTATGCTTTACACAATATAATCCAAGTACTAATTTTTTTTCAGAATTTATACAGAAAAAATAACATTATTTTAACACTATTGAATAAAAAAACCTGTGTATATTTACACTTGAAAGAACACAACCAATTCATCTTTTTAAATTACTGAAATGTCAATCAACCAACTCTTTTGGATTCCTAAAATCACAATAAATTTGAGTTAAGACCTTAATCACCAAGACCTTATCAAATATGAGTCATATTAGAAAAAGACACTTGATATAACTCTAGTTTTAAAAATACAAATAATAATTAAAGTCCTCTAATTATGATTAGGTTTAGTAATTAGTTCATTAAAAAGTAGATTATCTGCCTAGGCCTAACCTAATAAGGTTAGCCCTTAAAAGAAGCCGAGTGCTTCTTAAACTCAGAAAATCAAAGTGTGAGAGAGATTCAACAAGAGAGAAATTCTTTGTTGCTGTATTTGAAAATGGAGGGCGCAATGTGCCAGAAGCTGAAGGCAGTCTAAGACTAACAAATTCCAAGGAAATAGGTACCTCAGTCCTAAAACCTCAAGGAACATGAACAGGTGTGGAAGCAGCCTCTTCTGGACATTCTCCAGAAAGGAATCGAGTCTGGCTGACACCTTGATTTTAGTCTTGCAAAAACTCAGCCAGAACCAGTCACACAGTGCCCTGACTTCTGACCTATAGAGCTGAGAGTCAATAAAGTATGTTTTAAACTGCTAAGTTTGTGGTAATGTCTTACATAATATTAGAAAACAAATATGTCTTCTACTCTTCACAAAGCTGTTTGGATTGCAAGTATTGTTTTTGCCTTCATTCTTCAGCAGCAATTACAGTAATTGTAGCAACTTTTCATTTAGGATTTATGTTAGTCAAAACACATCATTTCACCTTGATAAAATACAATCTAAGAATATTTCTTTAAGAAACTTCTTGAATTTAAAAGGCGATGTCAAGGGTCAGGTATTAATTAAAATATTATTAAGGTTAAAAAAATAACCTGTTTTATTAGTAAAATACTCAAAATAATTTTAACAATTTGTATTTATGATTCTTTAAACAAATTTTTCATTCTCTTAAACTTGGCTGTTTCAATAATCAGTAAACTAAGTATTATTTTATATTGTCTAACTTATAATTAGGAAGACAAGGTAAGGATGCATAATGTTCTGAGAATATACACAGTTCACATTATGAGGAATAATATATTAGTAAAATAGGCTTTAAGTACTATAAGATTTTTAAATTAAATAAATAATTTCATGCTACCATTCTTCCCGGTGCCTAAACTTATCCTCAGCAGTAAGCAACCTACACAGAAACATCTTCCCTCATACTGGATGCTAATATTTGATACTGGTATTGGCTATGTTAACATACATGAAATGATCAATGATTCTTCTACGCACATAATTTAGCACCAGTATATCTTCTAAGAAGACAAAAAGATCTATCAAGAAAGATGAATTCTCCTCTATACTCTCAAATGATAACTTACTATTAAAATTAAATTGTTTTCAAAGATTTCTTATAAAAATGAGATATTTCCCCACTCTCTAAATTTTCTTCCAATAATCTAAGTATTTCAGGAGGTGTTTATGGAACTAGTTTATGTCAAAAGTACTCCTTTAATAATTAATATTATTTATTAATTAATTTTTCTAATCAGATTAATAAAATGTAACATGTGCCCCATTCTGTATCAAAACACATGCCTTATATCATCCGAGGTACTCTTTTCAAATAAAAAAAGGTACTCTCATATACAGTCTAGAAAACTACATGGCTACTAAAAGATCTGAATTCCATTTTTATATCTTCAGTCAAAAAAGTTCATGAACAAAAGGTATGTATTTAAATTGTTTACTTCTTTTTTTCTTTATAATTTATAATTCCATTAAACTGTAATTAAACTAAATATAATTAATAGACTGAAAATCTAGGCCTTATTTGTGGTAAAATGTAAATTTCCTAAGTCAGACTGGTGCTCTCGAAAATTAATCTCAAAATGCAATGAGGTTTGCCACCACATGCATGTGGTTTGCATGACTGTCAAAGTTTTATGTAAATCTCAAACAACTAGGCCTATAATCAAAAAGAAAAAAAAAACAACAAACATTAAGTTCTATCAAATTACAACACTGCATTGATAGCTCTGTTCTTTAAAAAAACTCATCTTTCCAAATATATAACTTTAACTGGTATTTCAGGTATAAGACAAGTATATATTTTTTTGACTATTTTATTGAACATCTGCTTTTCCTATATCCAATGACTACTACATACACAGAAAGTACCAATGAAATAAAACAAATGTTTGTAGTCAAATCACTAAAATATTTACAACATGCTTCTTTCAATGTATTCTAAACAAGAATAAATCTTGTTCATTGTAGATGAGTTTACATGAAAAGTGAAAATGTATATAAACACAATTTTTATAATTTATTTAAATATACATTATTTCACATTATCTTGCACAATTCCCTTAAGAAGTATTGAAAACTAAAATAAAACAAAAATAGAAAATAAAAGAAGAGAGATTAATAGTGTAAATACTATAAATTGTTCACTATGTATGTACACATACAATTCAATTATACAGAATCATTGTATATTTGTATGTATTCAATAAATTTAGCATTAAAATCAAAATAATTTCTTATGTTTACCATGAATTATATACCATTATTCCCTTTGAAGCTATATTTATTACAGATAAAAGAGGGTAGGAATAAGATCATAAAATGCAATAAAAATTATGATAATTGAAAATGCTATGTTATTAATAAGGGTAACATTAAAAAAAAAGGTTTCTGGATAACATATAACTCCTAAAGAAAGATAAATCATCCATTTCCTTACCAATACCAATGTTTAAGTTGACTATAGTATGAAAGAAGAACCGTAAGATTAAGAATTAGGTAAAAAGAAATGAATCTCCTTGCTTTAGTTTTAGAGTTCTGAAAAATACTAGTTCTTGTTTCACACAGGCAAGACTGTGTGACATGTTACTGTAAGCTAGTAGACTTCACAGATGTCTTCTGAGATTTGTTGTTTACCTTTAAATATATGTTAATTTTGAATTGTGTATAAAAAAAGTATTTCTGTAATTGCTGTTGCATCTATTTTCCAATCCTTACTTGATAAATACACATATTCATTGGTGTGTATTATCTGTGTTTTGCTCTTCTCGCTGTTTTTTTCCCATGTGATAATACTTCTTTATCCTAATCATGCTAGTTTCTTTATAAAAGCTATTTCTGCTTCTACCTCATTAACTCTCAGTTAACGTAGTTCACTTTTAACAATACTAGTTAAAAATCAAATGAGATATATATATGTCAAAACCTCATGGATAAAACGCATATACTTAAAAGTGAAAAAATATATCTATCTCTTATATCTATCTATCTATCTATCTATCTATCTATCTATCTATCTATCTATCTATCTATCTATCATCTACCTACCTACCTACCTACCTACTTATCATCCATCTATCTATCTATCATTTATCTATCTATTATCTATCTATCATGTTTCTATATGGCTAGTTTTACCTACTCCATGACTGGCACATTTTTGCCTAGAAAATCCAGAGTAATCTCATCCTAATATTAATTTCTATAGAGAGAAGATGTATTTGAGCTCCACACAGCAAACAAATATCTCTCATAAATTCTGAACAATATAGAAATACCACATTTTCAAGTTTAATTTTTAAAATTTTGACTATTAATACAAAAGTATAATATACCATACAGAAAACTCAGACTCATTTCTGTTTTATCACCAGCTCAAATCTACCATTTCCTATACCTTTAAAACAACAGCAAAATAAGGCAAAGATAATCAAGTTAGTGTTGTTTACCTCAAAATGTTTACAAATTACAAGGATAAATGTTCACTACAGAAAAATAAAATAAGGGATTGTTATATTAAGTAAATCATATAACAATATATTTAAGACATGCTCACTTGAGGTTCTTGAATTTATCCGAGAAGATAATCATTTTATTCCTCAAGGGAATGAAATGGTCAAAAACCATATTGAGAACCTATTATGTTTCATGCACTTCTCCAGGTGCTTTGGATCAGAAACAAAACAAAGCCTTGGCCTCTTAATGAGACACCTTCTAGGACTGCTATTTAGTATCAGTACTGGACTAGGTATACCAGGAAAGTAATATTAGACTATCAAAACCCACTTCAGAAGTTATCTCTTTTAGAAAGCCATACTTGATTCCTGTGTACATTACTTTAGGACTGCATGTTTCAGTCATAATGTATGGGTTGACCTTTCTTACTTTTCTACCATACTGTGGGTTCTTAGAAGGCAAAATTATTTTTATTGAAGTCCATACCAGTATCTAGCTTTGTGTCCAGCACATGGCACTACCTCATATATATTAATATCATAAAAAGACTTGCTATCTCAGAACATGGCAGAATACAATTTTATCTATTATTCAAAATTTCATCGTTAATTCCTAAGCTTCCAGAGATTGTACATGTAAAGATCAAAAGGTTTTACAATTTATGCTCCTCACCAATAAAGTCCCTCAATTTGTATTCGATATCTTACTCATAATTCATCTATTAAAACCTACATATATTTTTCAGCTGAAGGTGATAGGTCTTAGAGTACTCATTTTTGAGATGTTATTTTCATAAAACGCTTGCTTATTTTTAAAAAATAAAACATTTTTCTATAATTTTACCACATTCTGAGAATGTCTCAGTTATAGTCATCATTTTATTTTGACTCCGAAATATAAATCTATTGATGATAAAATTTGTTATTTTAGGCAAGACACTTGATACCAATTTATTTTTTATGAACTAGAGGTAATCGCAGGCTATTTTAAAGTTCAGTGAAATGATAATTGTATAAATTAACCATCTCAAAAATTATAAATCAGTATGTACATGAAAAAGAAACTTAGGCCATTATATTTTAATTCAAATACAACGAGAGAGAAAAGTTATCAGATATCAAGGTTTTCTGATGTCAGTGACTATGTGATTGCTAAGTAAGGTAATACAAAATTGGTCATATGTATAATGATTCCAGTTTCACAGAGATCAAATAGGTTAAGCAAAAAGCAGTGCTTTTTAGGCAGTGATTTTAAGTTTCTGATTCCCCTCTACAGGTTGATTAAAGAGGGATGAAAAAGGGCAACTTTGTAGAAATGTTGCCATTTCCTTATCTTTAAAAATTTTTTTTTTTTTTTGGTATCTAATGAGAAGTATAAGAATTCAGCCATTAGCCTCCTATCTATGAGCAATGGTAGGAAAGGAAACTTGTGTTCCAGAAGTTCACAACAAATCTTCCATATGCGATGAAAGAAAGTTAATACAGTGAGCATCTTCCCAACATCCCCTATCACCATTGTGAAGCAGCCATTGAATAAAGCAAGCTAGGATCAACCCTACCCAGAAGTATGTCTGGAAAATCCACATAAGTCCATTTCCCTCACTGCATAAATGTTTCTAATGAGCAAATCAGAATGAATCCAGTGGCTTCCCCCCTCCCTCCAATAGTTGGAGATAGGACCATTTTGGGTGCAGAAGTATAATCCAAAACTACGACAGCTATTAAGCTATCATAATAGAATACAGTCTGATGAAAAAGTCAATGCACAGAAGTAGGCAGATGCATAGCAATATAGAAAAAAAGGAGCTAGATCCCAGCTCAAACTACATAATAAATTCCCCCCCATCTTAGGGCTTCTCAGGTACATAACTAAAGAAATCATTTTTACTATTTAAGCCAATTAAAATTAAGATTTTTTTACATATAACACCAAATTATTATATAGAGAACATGTTTGGGTTTGCCTGGGGTGGCCTTGTTTAGACTGTTATTCTGATGTGACTATTATTACTGTTCCCTTTTCATACTCTAAAATATGTGAATTGGCATCAAAAAGGATACAGCAAATAAGAATTATAAAATTATTTTGGTATTGAGGCATGAGATATAGAAATAGTAAAGATTTGACAGTATGGTATTTTAGTCTTAAAATAATGGTAAAAATAACTTTTTTGGTTTGATACAATGAGATATAATATTTTAAAATGAAGTCTCCATTATGGACGTCAAACTGGCAATAATCTTCTTACCTATTATGCCACAGGGTAAATAGCCAAGTATATAAACACAGAATCTTCTTAAAGCCTTTATCACACACCAATTAGTAATGAATACAATTGTATACATACGCAATTACGTACACCACTATAGTGAAACATGCTTAGGCAATGCTATTATTTTTTATTCTGTGTTAAGTCATGCATTACTTTAGATACCACAGAGGCCAAAATGAGAATGTAGAATGGAGATAAATTTTGAGTAATTCACATTACAAAAGAAACATTCATTTTAAAGATTCGCTATCGATTCCATCTGTTCAATATTTAATCTTGTTGAATTAAAACTATTATTCAATGTAGAAAGTTTACATAAAGTTTTAGGAGCTCTGAAATTTTTTAAGTAGCAAAATTTTTATGAAATATGATGACAAAACTGGCTAACGTGATTAAGCACAAATTCATATTAAATAACCTTTAAGCAAACAAATAAGCTTGTTTAAGAGAAAATATGTCCAGTAAAGAACCTCATCTGTTTTAGAGACTTAACATATATCAATTTTCTATCTGCAATGGACAGTTAACTTACAACATTCACGTTGGAATTTACCATCAGTTTCAAGAATGGAAAGTAGTTACCTATTTCTTTGTGATCACACAATATCCAGATACAGTACTAACATTTTGATTGGAAGACGTTTAAAATTCATTGAAGAAAATAATAATGAAAAGGTAATTGATACAAACTTACTCTTTCAGAGAAAAGTACAAATAGACCATTAATTTTTGCTTTTAATAAATATTTAAAATATTTTAAATTCTTATTTTAAGGTAAGCTCTGAATTAGGCAAAATAATAATTCTTAAGAAACAATAAACTAAGAATATGTTTATTTCATTTTTAACATGTTTAGCAATCATAACTGCTGAAAAATGAGACTTTACTGTTTCCTACTTGTACTTAGCATTTTATGTTCTAAGGTGAATCCATGCAATTTATACTTAATGAGTCTATGACTTTCTTATGAATAACATCAAAAGATAGGAAAAATAATAAATTTGATCACTTCTATACAAATCATGTCCTCTTATTTTACATTTTAAAAGTTTTAACTGCTGTAAATAAGTGATAAACTATTTGCATGTCCATAAACAATATCCGAGATTTATGTTTTATTTGTAGCAACAGTTTTGGTTTCAGTACTAATTTCATAACGATATCAGGAATAAGTAAAGAGCAATTATACTAGGACATGGCTGCCCCACATAGGCTTGATTAAATATTAAATATGCTCATGAATGTTCTAACCATTCTGCCCTGTTGGAAAACATCACCTTCCCACCCCACACGCTGGCCTCAACAACACTTGTCAATTTTAAAGTAGTGTTAAAATATAAGTAAAATATAAATGTGAGGATTTTAAGAGAAATGAAAGCCATAAAGTACTAATAAAACACAATTTTGGTAAGAAAATAGGTTGCTTAAATTTTATTTCTCAAAGCAAAAATATTTTTAATAATGATCATGAAACAACCTAATTATGCCAAGCTATTTTTTCTCAGCTTACATTATTTTATCATCTCGATGGTCTATTATAAAAGAGTGAGTAGCATAAACATGAAGATGTTAAGTATACTTTATTTTAGAATTGTCTTAATATGTCCATTAGCAGAATTATTCAGCAACAGCTAGCATTCAGACAATAGTTTCAAAATCAAACCAAAGATCCAGAGGCAAGAGGTCTAAAAAGAGACAGATGGGACAGATTCAAGAAGATAATGTAATTTTATTTAAAATAGGGACTGAATTGGACTTTACAAAGTCCCCAGAAGTTTCATTTGTGAGAAGAGATTATTCTCTGACACCTCATTGTCACTAGTTCCTTCAAAATTATTCAAAAATACCTATCGCCCCATCTTCTGATCTCAGTGAAGACTTTGAGGATATGTCTATCAGATTGGACACTGTCAGAAGTCACAAGAAGATTCAAGAATTCTTCTTTATGGTATTTGCACTGTTTATCTGAGTGTAATCCCCCAGCTGCATTTGCGACCTCCCAGCAAGTGAACAGACCTGTTTGAACAGAACATTTCCTGAAAATTCTTGTTCATGAAATCCCGTTTTGATGTTGAAAACTCTCCACCCATGTTCCCTACAAATTCATCCATTTCTCTTCTGAAAGAAATAGAATATTGCCCCCCCTCCCAAATGGAAGAAAGATATGGAAATAAATGCCCAATGGGTGAGGAGGAGCAGGAAATAACCAGAAAAAAACTACAAATTAGGTTTATAAATTAAACTTAATTGCAGCAAATGTAACTACCAACTATCTTGAGAAATGGTTACTAGTCTTATTCTCAAGTAGAGGAAGGGCTTTTTAAGGCAAGATATGCATAACATAAGCCTTAAGAACAACTATGCTAACCATTTAAACTACCTGATTTATATTTAGAGATCTATTTTTCTAAAACCACACAAACCATCAAAATATTTATTTTATAGCAGTTATCATATTTCAAAATTTGCTTGCCATTGTGCATTCTTGTTAAAAGTCAACCAAAACAAAAGATTTCTGATAGGAAGGCAAAATACTAACTTAATTAATTAATTAATTAACTAAAATAAATATGCATTAAGACATTACACATTAATCAACAAGAAACTTTTATTCAATTTTTTATGCCAAAAGAAAATACTTATAAGTGAAAGATGGACAAAAAGGCTAAGAAACACCAGAATAATCAATTATACTTTGAGAAACATACTTCTACTATCTCTGTGTCATAACGGTCAAAATAACATGCCAGGGGAAATTATCATTAACATATCAGAGAATAAAGAAATGAGAATAGAGATATTTCAGTAAGCACACTGCAGTCTGAAGATTATTAGGGATAATGAAAACAGCGCTGGAGTACTGGAATAACTAGATGGAAATTTAGAAATACAAGAATAGAAAAGACTCCCATTATGAAAGCAAGGCATTTGAGTCTATACTTATTCATGTTGAAGAATCAGATAAGAATATCGTACCTCCTAAACAAATTTCTCTTCCTTAATATGGTTCATTACATCAACCTTAATTATGTGAGAGTACATTAGAGTGTATGATAAGAAAAGTTTAAATATTCAGAGTAAATAAAAATATATGTTTTGCTTACCTTTTAAATGTTCTTTCTCCTCTTTTCTATGCCAGTCCAGATGCTTGGGTATAGTTCCTCCCTGCCAGTAGATGGAGATAGTAAAATTGAGTCTTTTGGTGACCTCAAATCCTAATCTAGGTGGTTCAGAATCTTCAATTTCAGATTTTGGAAGTAAAAATTTTTTGAATGATCAAAAAGACACATAAAGCTTGTAAAAATGATTATCTGAGTCAAATAAACTTTTATTCATGGTCATTGATATCAATCTTTAAGGGAGAGGGTCTTGGCTGGCATAGAAAAAAATAAAAGAAAGAGCATTATTTTGTAGGATATATTCCCTTGACTCTTCATTCTTCCCAGATCTCAACAAATATCTATTAAGAACCTACTCAAAATTGCAGGTTACTGGCCAGATGCTTTCATATACATTATCTATTTAATGTTTTTAACCACCCTGTGAAGTATAATTATCCCCAAACATCTTGTTCCAAAAACAAGATTTTTAAAAATTCCATATGGTGAACTCACACTCTCTAGCCAAGTTTTTGTAGTCTTCCTGGCATTTAGTTAATGGCTTCCCTAACCAGGGAGAATTCGTTTCTTCTTCCTACAGATAAAGGGGCCTTGAAGTTGTTAGAAACTCATTTGCTATCAGTAAAAACTGCTTTTGTTTTATTTTATTTCAAATTAATACAAATCTTCCTAGGAAAATATTCAAAAGGTTAAGGGGCAGCCACTGTACAGTGATTAAATAATTCATCTGAAATAAAACATGGCCCAGGAATAGTGCTGTATGAATTTTTTTTTGCTTTGAGAAATTGATCAAATTCATAGGGATAAGCATTAAAATTTGTGATTACTAATAATGGCTTATAAAAATAATAAAATTATAATCATTTTCCAAAGATAATAGGACATGTACCTCTTGAAAATGATAAAGAAGCAAATGTTAAGAATATTCAAAACTAAATTGAATGTTAATGAATTACAAATTAATTGGTTCCATTCTTCTCAGTTTAGGAAACCCATTTAAAATTTTTAATTAAATGGAATGTATTTCTTATCCTTATCACAAATAAAGTCCAAGTTTCAATATTCCTTATAGTCATGGTCGATGACTTGATTTCAACAGAGCATACTTTAGGGAAAAAGGGCATATACAACTATTCAAACAAAAGTAATAATGATTTGTTCAAGAATGACTGATTAAAATAAACTACTCTCTTTCATTCAGTCGCCTTAAACACTCTGCCCAAGTGAATACGCTAATATTTAAATACTTCATTACAGTTCTTGTAATGATTTTCAGATTACAAAATACTTTCTTATAGATGTTTTTTTCCGGCTATCACGACAATCTCAAAAACTGACGTACCATGCAAACTTTATTATTGTGAGTCGACTGTCACAGTAACTAAGTGGACCATTAATTTCTTGTCCCAATCAATATACATTTAAGAATGAAAGTGGTATTACTGTATCAGGGCAACAGACATAAACCATGATGGTCCCCAGACAGTTTGAACATATGGTTAACCTAATGACAAATGACAAAATTAACCTTCGATCTAGATCTTCTAAGTCTATTCTCTCTACTACATCACATGACTCCAGGAAATCTTTCAACCTGGGCATCTGTGTGATTAATTCTTAAGTGTATATTTTCCTGTTTGAATCCTTATTCAACTTAGTCCACTGAGTAGAACTTTTTCTTTGTTTTTAAAAATTTAGTAACATCTATTAAATTTAAAGTACTTTATTTCAAGATAGGTTAAAACAACAGCCGGTTTGTCGGTTTTATAAGTACTACAAAAACAAAACAAAACAAAAAACCCGAAAAACTTTCTCTGTTTAACTGCTTTTTAATGAGCTATTTGTGAGCTGTTTCTAATACTACCACTAAAGCAGCAGACATTTTTACTGATTCCGACTTATTTACTGGATTCTGGCTCCATTTCACTGCTTGAAACAATAGGGTTGACATTAATTCTACTTCTAGTTATAAACATTCTTCCAAAATTTGGTACTCCTTAAAAAATGACAAATTCCATATTAATTTAAAGAAGAAAGATCATTTCAAATATACTCAATAATTAGGGTTAACAGGTGTGGAAAAATAAAACTGTATTAAAAGTAAAAACTACTTATCCTTTACAATGAATGCAAGTTTCATATATATTCATCTACTTACTTGATTATTTAGTTTTTAAAATATCTATGTAATTTAATTAACAAAGTCTAAAAGATCACGTGTTCTGTCTAGGCTTTGTTTTGCTTTGTTTTCATAGTTTGCTTTTTACTACTGTAAAAAGTATAGTTTGCTTTTTGCTTAGTAGATAAAAAAGATGACATGGGTTCATTCCTGGCCTGTTGCTTTCTGAATATCACTGGTTTAAGAATAATTAATCCAAATCCCTCATATTATATGCAAAGATACCAGCAACCTATTGCCACGTCATTAATATCTTTCTATGGAATTTAGTTATATTAAATTCATGCTTGAAATTACTTCACCACAATCTTTGAGAAATCAAAAGTAAAGTAGAGCAGGTTCTCAAATAAAGTCATTTGTTCAATGTCATGTTGTTATAACCAATTGAAAAAAAAAATCGATTCCTGGTCAACGCCACCATCTGTGTGGAGTTTGCAAACGTATTCTAGTTAGCCTTATGCTTTAATTTTTCTAGATGACAGGTATAAAGGAAATGTTTAGAACTGATTGTAAGTATTATGGATAGAGGAATAACATAGTAGCACCATTATGGTAAAATGTCAGTAGGATAATTTGGACTGAAGAACATAATGTAGAAAGTTTCTGAGACAAAAAAAAAAAAAAAGAAAGAAAACCTTGACATGACTTGCTAAATAACGTCTATAATTCTCTGATACTTTATAATTGCTCCAATTATAAAACTAGGTTTCAGAATTCCTCAAGTATGTTAAACTACTGGACTAAGAATTTAAAAGCAAGAGCTGTTTTTTGATCCTCTTAAACCAACGGCTTGAGAAAGGTTTGAGGATCTGATGAAAGGTATAGATGCTCAAACAAGAAAATTATATATCTAAATAGATACTCTCATAATTTTCACACAATAGCATACAACTTCAGAGTATTCATCCAGCCCCTAGAAACTATCTACAAACCCTTATATCTATGAAGTCAAGGTTAAGAACATTTTCTCCAAAAATAACTTGTTCATTAATAAAGCAAAACAATTAGTTCTTCACTCCATGGTCTACAGTGCCATTTTGGTAAAATAGCATCAATATAAAAGAGTAACCAATTTAGCAATCAAGGGTTAAAAAAGAAGGGCATTCCGAAAAGATAACTTGAGTTTTTGAGTTGAAAAAATACATACTTGAATTACATATACATAATAGATATATATCGCCAAATATATATAATAGTAGATATAGTATATTATATATAGAAGGCATAGAATGATTTTTTGCATAAGACAATGATAATATTTCACATATTTCCAATACAACCGAGTGAAAGTGTTTAAATATTTTCTGGAAAAATGTATCTAAAATGTATAATTTAGAACAATCTAAGAATTCTTTACATTTGCTGAAAAAAATAATATCTTCTCTGGAGGAATTTTAAAGATTTGTTATCAAGAAATGTACATATAAAAGAATACAGCACAATTGCACTCTCATATTTTCACAAGAAGTATTTATTTCACATAATAGTTTTGAAGTACGAATGACAAAAGCAGTTACCAACTTTTGAGCACCAGTAATGGGCTAGTAACTATTAGACACTCACATGAACTATCTTAACAGCGATACTTTGAGGAAGACTTAATCATCGCCACTCTACTAAAGAGAAAACTTCTAATTAGATTAAGACATTATGAACAGAGAAAACAAAAAAAGTAATAATGCACATGATCCGCACCAGACTGCACACATAGATTGATAACTAAGCTGCTTCCTTCTGTGGCACCTGTAAATGGTACCCTCAGGGTGAGAAGTAGCAGCAGTTCATGTATTTGTAAACAGGCAGTGGTTCTCCTGAACCATGTAGGTGGGTCAGACAGCATGAAATACATCTAATTTGATCCTAGTTCTTTTGTGACTGGATTGATAGTGATTTATTTTTAGAAGATAATTAAGACAACTTTAAATTTTTTCCTCTATTTTTTTTTTTTCACAGCCAAAAAAAAAAAGAAAAAAAAGAAAGCCCTTTCGGTTAGATAAAAAAGAAGTAACACAAGGGTTACATATGTTATTATATCTTAGTTCTTAAAGAACGGTTATAACAATATAATCAAAATCTTTCACCAGACTTTGTATTTCATAAAGGAAATAATAAATGTTTAAAACTATAACAGTACTGTATATATTTAACTTCTATTTAGGTAATTAAATTTTTTATTCAATAATATTAATTAAAACATTTTTTTAATTGTACAGTGAGTAGGTTCTCTCCTTTAGTCCTTTAGTGAGTATAGTATAGAACATTTATAGTAAAACAGTACAATGAGTACATTTTTAGCATCTTTGGATTCAAGTTCATAGAATGCTCTGGAATCATCATCACTTCTCTACTTGTTATTGAAGAGTATAAGTGGAATGGAGAAGACAGTCAATAGCTGTGATCTCATTACTTTTTTATTTAAGAAGTCCAGTATAACAGTAATGTATAAAAAGTCCAATGTAATAAAAGTTCTATAAAGGAGTTAAACTATAATTTTTAAAAAATATTTCTTTATCCTCAAAGTTCATCTTTCAGTGAAAGATAAAATATTTTAGTATGCATATTAAGCTGAAATTTTTAGTAAATCATGTATGGAACATATTCTAAGTAGAATTAGATTTCAGAACTCAGCCAACAAATACTCATCCACCACCTACTGAGTTAAGGACTTGGAACGTGGAGTTAGGCTACTGTGCTGGAGCCCAGGCTCACTGCTACATACTCAAGCAGTATATTAACTACAAATTTCATCAAATATGCCTATTCATGTCTGTTTTTTTTGATGACAAGTAAATTTTTCAGTGAACAAAATTGAGAAGAAGGCTAATTCTCACATATCTTATTTCTAAAACTTTAGTATGTTTTTGGTCACGCACACACACACACACACACACAAGTTCAATTTTAATAGTCGAATTGTGAGTCTTCAGTGTCTTACTTAAGAAGCTATATCTTATAATGTCAAAAGGATATTCTTTTATATTTCATGCCTGAATGTTTAAAACGTGTTTATGTATGAGTCATGTTTAATTTTATCTATTGTCTCATATGGATGGCCAATATTCTAAACATCATTTATTACATAGTTTAGACTTTCTCCATTCTCTGTCGTATATCAAATTGCTATATATATGGGAATTGTTTCTGGTCTTTTTGTTCTTTTTCATTGTACTATATGCCTATTTTTATATAAAACACCATTTCATTGCTATGTCTTTATAATAAGCTTAAATACCTTGGCTACTCATAATAAACTTTAATGCCTGGCCCTTTATTTTCTATATCAGTTTTCAGATTAGCTTACCAAGTTCCATGAAATTCTATAAAAATTCCATTGAGATTATGTTATTTATAAAATTATTTGAGGATATATTATATAACTATAACATTAAATTATCCCACCAGTAAACATGATATTTCTCTGTCCAGTTATTTATATTTTATGTATTTTTTCTTTTTAAGTATTTGAACAAAACCAAAGATACCCACTGAAAATAAAAGGATCTAGCATAAAATTGCCCATAACAATCAATGAGCAATATCAATCCCATTGGGTCCTGTCAACTGGGAAAAGCCAATATCAGATTTGTGATAGCATCCCAAAGCCAAAATCAAAGATAAGAAATAAAAACAGATGCATAGTGAAAACAAAACAAAACACCGCTATATTCTTCAAAAATATCAAATGTTAACCTTTTCTAAATCTTAGTTTCTGTCCCCATAACCAAAAAAAATATTTTTTGACAATACCTTACTTTAAGTCACATTTATAGTCTTTAACAGTTTTCCAGCTACTTTTTCAATGTTTTAATTATCTTTGCAAAGATCTTGTATGTCTTTCTTTTAGATGAATTAAAAGGTATCAATTTTGTAGTTGTTACGATTAGGGTAGTTTTTCATTATATTTACCATGGGTTCTTTATCAAATCATTTAACATTTTTCCTTAGTACAGCTGACATGGGTTTGAAGTATACAAGTGTACTTACATGAGTATATTTATTATTCCAATAAATATACTGTTGGCTCTCCATATCCCCAGGTTTTGCACCTGCAGATTCAAATAACTCTGGGTGGAAAAATCTGCAGATGTGGAAGGCTGATTGTACGCTTTGTTCTATGCCATTTTATACAAGAGACTTGAGCACCCATGGATTTGGGTTTCCAAGGAGGTGGGTCCTAGAACCAATCCCTTGGGATGACAGAAGTTAAGATATGAGGGAGTCAAAAGTTATATCCGGATGTTTGATCGTGCATGGGGGGGTTGGTGCCCCAAACCCCCCTATTGTACTTGACTCTCTGAAATCATCTTGTATAACATAAATTTGTTTAGTTTATTGCCCTTCTCTCTTTTCCAGAGGTAAGTTCCTTGAAAGCACAGATCCTTTCTGTAGTGTTTATTGCTGCATTCACCACAGCTACAATGGTACATTGCCCATATGAGATGCACAACATATATTTGTTTAATTAATAAATTGATATTTATCTAATAATATGCTTTAAATATAATTATGTAATAGTCATACCTTTTGTCTTAACTGCTTTATATATTGTATACTTGTTATGCTTGAAGAATAACCAGAACTGGATCATGGCCAGAGCCAATAATAAATTAAGAGAGTTTACTAAGCAAAAATGATTCACTTACTTCCTCATTTCATGTTTCTGCCTATTTCTTCTTCCCTTTACTTTTTTTCTATACATGAATTACACTTTAACAAGTCTATTTTTTTCCTATTTTACCTTAATAGGATTCCACTTTCCCTTTCCTCCCAAGTCCTATCCATTTATCTCACCAAAAGAATTTTATTAGAACTAAAGTTTGAAGTGTTTCTAGACAAACAATATTTCACAGTTTTATAAAACCTCAAAGCTGAGGTGAACTTAAAGAAATGTTTTTAAGTCTTGAAAGAAAAGACGAGCACGTCATATTCTTATCTTCTAAGATAGTTTCGAGTATGCTGTCTCTGTGAAATTAACTCTTCTCCATATCTTCCTGAAGAAGTTATTCCTGTTGTATTTAAATGGCTTTTCTACTCTTCATCTACAAATCAATCAATATTACAAAGTTGTTTTCATGAGGTTTATTAACTCAAACTTATTAAAAAAAAGAAATGTGGAATGAATGCTTCAAAAGATTGTTCAATCCCTATGCAGTTGATATGTAAACACCATGAAAATGAAGAATTAATATAGAGCCTTTTAATATAGAGCCATTTCCTAAGGGTAACTAAATGACTTTCTTACCGATACATGTTCACGCAGTATTCCAAAGTTTAACCCAATTTTAATGCAATTTATTTGTATAATGTGTCTTGCTATCGTTATATGACCAAAAAAGCTATGCTTTGTAAAAAAACTGTTGGAAATTTTCATTAAAAAAACTGTACAAAGGAAAAGATAAAGGCAAAAAGATAAAGCATTGAATACTGAGTGACTCAAAATACTATAAGTAAATGTGAAGAGAAAATCCTATAGGTAAATAGAATGATGATTCACAAGCAAGAGCTTTTTTATACATAGTGTATGGTGCAAAGAATACCAATGTGGGAAGGAAAAGGCCACAACCCTTGGTATTCCTTCCTATTGATTGCTCAGTTTGTAGTAGCAGCTGGAACTTCTCTTAAGTAGATGCCAACATAGGGATTTTAATCAGCTTACGATGGCAAGTGTGCAGGAAACTCCTTGCAAGTATTAGCACTAAAAAAAGAGACAAATGACAGGAACTAGAGCAAATCTAGGCAATTTATGGATGAACATGATTTAAAAGGATTAGATTTTAAAACATTTTTCTGGCAAAGACTGGAAATCAAGAAAACAAACAAGCAATCACAAGGACCTAGTGAGTCTAACCAAAAAGTTACTGTATCATTCCAAGATGTTGGTTTATAAATTTGGAGATAAGAAATGATGCAGGTATAATCAAAATATTAAAATGAATAAAGAAATTTACTCTCTAATGGGCCATAAATAAGAGCCCTCGGCTGTTACTATTCTCAGCTATTTTAAAGCTTTCAATCAACTTGCTCAATATGTACAAATTTATGTTTTTGTATATGGAATAAATGTAAAATGTGCTTAAAATATTAAATTTAAATGTAAATGAGTTCAGATAGACTCCAGGAAAGTAATTTATTAAGGAGAATATACTGTTTAGAATATACTTCTTAAGTACTTCAGACATGAGTTTAAATAACAACTTTACTTTTAAAAATAACTATTTTTAAAATATTATTTCAAATTTAATGGATACTGTGGATAATTTATAAAAGTTATAGGCTAGCCTGTTACATTTAAATGTTATTATGAATAAATATTAGAAACCTGATCATGTGTTTATCACAGAAAGATAAATGTGTCACGTACAATGTATTGATTTTATTCATAATGTTGTACTACTGTCCATTATATAACTGAAGGCTATTTCTCAAATCATTTTTCTAATAAATCTACACATTTTTTGGTTTTCAAAAATTCAGTGTCACATTTTAAAGGAAAAGGCTAATAAATTAAATAACAAACAACAAGAAACTAACCTAAGATTATAAAAATAAACCTCTTAAGAAAAACCACACTTAAGATCTCTAAAACTTCAATTTACCACCATAGATTAAAAATAATAGTTTTGCCCCCTCTAATTATAACTGGACCACTTTAACATAACTCACAGCTACTATCATTTACTGTGCTTATTTTATATGTGACAATATGATAATATACTGAAATTTATGTACATATATACATTAACACACATAAATGTATATGTATACACACACATCACTAAACTCAAGTGTAACAGTATGGTACAGGTATGGATTTCTGGGTAACCAGAGCAATGAGTCTACGGCCTGAAAAAAAATGCAAACATGACTAGATCTTCAAATCTAAAAAACTGATTAAGGATTTGTTTTTTCTAACACATACATTAGCAAACATTGGTGGTGTCGCTTTGATGCAGTCCAATTGGAGTACCCTGTTGACTCAAGGCTTCAAAGGACCAGCTAGAGTCTAACATCTTGCACAAAGACCCTGGACCTATTGCACACAATGATCTCATCTCATCTGAATGCCTGGGAGACATCTGTCAGACTCACACATTTTGCAATTTAAGCTGATAGGCCTTCACTATTTTAAATTGAAGGGTATGTTTAAGTTATATCTCTTGAACTAGACCGAAAATTATTTAAGGGCACAAAACATTATGTCTTCTTTGTAACATTCCATATTAATGTTACTGAATATAGAATTTCAAATGGTTTGATCTTTGATAAGAAGTGCTCCGTACACAATAAACATTTAATACATATATACATTTTAATGCATTAAAAATTCATTATATTCAATCTTTTATAAAATATTACACAGAAAATGTATGTACATACATATATATGTATATACATAATACATTTAAAATACTAAATGCATAATGAGATTTACAAAGTACACAAAACATTCCCCTTCCAAGACTAGTTTTTTTCAACTACTTTTTACCCATCAATATTAGCAGCTCAGTAGGGTGAGAATGTGGAAGAACAGTTTGACCTTTGCACTTGTCCCCTCATTACCGGCTCTAAAAGTGATTATACAGTGAGCCTCCTTTCTAGTTATCCAGTTCAGAATAGTTGTTCTGGACCACTGTTTCTGAATATATGGTATTTTTACCACTAATGTTTCTTAATATGATTTTAGAGGAAAAAAGACATTCTTTATTTTTACAGTTCATAGTTCATTTTAAATACTAAATATATATAAATTAATTGTTTTCATGAATAGTTACTACAAATTATTTAAAAATCTATTTGTTTAAGAAAAACGATCCTCGGTAGAAGGAAAAATAATTAGTCAATAACAGCACAGGAGAATATAATTTGGTAAAAACTGCAAACATATGCAATGCAATTTCAAAGATGGGATAAAGGTTATAAAGTCATAAAGATGGAACCAAGGCTGATGTAGACATTGTTTTATTCCAAAGGCCCAGCACATCCTTCGGACTCATGCTCTTAATAAACATTTGCTGAAAGCATAAAATGGATAGGTCTTCCTTAGTTTAAAAAATGAAAAATATCAGCTGTTAGCAAAAGACTGTCCTCTATGCAAAGTAATTCAAAAAATACTAGAGTCCCAGTGCTCCAAAAATCTTTTGCTACTTACTAAATTATCTGAAACTCTCACAAGTCATTTCTGGTGAAAACACTGAAGGCCCAGGCATACATATGATTATATGTAATCATCCAGTTGAGTTAAAACTATATGACAAATTTGGTGTTTATTTTATATATGCATATATCATCATTTGCAGTAGTAGTTCTCAAGAGAGAACTAACTGTAAGACTGATGAGACTGTGGCTTAAGCAAATACTAGACAGAGAGATTTAGCACAGAAACTTGAAGAAATAATTTAAAAACTGTCTTACAGTATCAATAAAATGCTGAGGAACCACTAACCTTGAGATGCAGGGGAAGTAAATAGATAGGAAACACAAAGGAAGGAGGGTCAATTTAAGAATGATAGATGCTCCTGAAGGAGAAAATATAAAAGTTGGAACAGAAACAGAATCAAACACAAATACTTTGTTGTGCTGAAAAATCAATGACCTGAATAAGCACATAAAAAGTTTACACATGTCGTTTACAAATTTAATGAAAGAAAATCTATTCCTAATCATTTCCTCACACTATTTTAAACTACACAATTAGGGAAAAAATCCTGATGTAAATTTCAGATTACTTAATCGGTCTACTCGTCCCAAAATATCTTTAAAATAAGTATGATTTAATCTCTCATTTTATAGATAATAAAATTGAATCATAGAGAAATACACATAACCCTGGAGGCAGGGTTTATACATGCTGTGTTAAGAGAAAAATATAGAGGAAGCCTATACAAACTTTAGTCACTTTCACATAGCTAAGGATCTTGGTTACTAGGATTTCGTCCTATTTCCTCTGCTTAACTCTTCTTTAAATATGAGATTATAACATCAGTTAATTCTTCATAATATAGGATTACAAGTAAGAACTTTGTAATACTAAAGGCTTAAAATATGCAAATATGTAATATTTTATATGATGTTTTGATGTGTTTTCTTAACTTTCTTCTTGATAAAGGACATCTTTGATAATCTGGGACTTCTTTTTCTCCCTCCCAGTATCTTAAAGAAAATTCATGTAGCTACCAACCAATACTATTATTTTCTAAACTGTTATTTTAATTAATTGAAAATTTAATTAACAATATTATCATATCTGAGGGGGTCCCTTTAGGGATTCTGTGCTACTTCTCAATTTTGGCTAAGAAGCTCAAAGCTGAATCCAAGCACGTCCACAATAAGGGTCTCCTTTGGCAAATACCACTCACATTTCTATCTTTATGGGGGAGGGAAGGGGAGTTAAGGACCTTCATCTTGATTGGCCATTTAGAATTAATCCACCCTGCTAAAGCAAAATAAAGAAAGCCATGAATTCTATCCTGGATCCCTTAAGGACCCCTTTCCTTCTTTAAGGTCACATCTGCCTGGAGATTGCTCTCAGGAAGAAAAGTCAAACAAGAACAGAAGAAAATCTATGAGAAGGCAAAGATCATGGATAGCTTGAGCCTTTTCTGTTCATTTTGAAAGGACAGTTCCTACCATCTTACTTGACTTCCTTCTTTCTCAGCTAGTGTGAGAAAGACCAAACCCAGGGCTGATTCCAAGATAAAGGAGACAAGAAACAGACCCCATACATAGGCACTAGTCTAGGCTTGTGCAAAAGGCTTTCTGTGGTTTCCAAGGTCATCATGGGCTGCTAAGGCAGAATGTTCCTTTGTCCTGGAGTGTCCTACTGCTAACAGACCACCAGAACTTAACCTGAGAGGCAGTTACACTTTACCAAAGCAGAGAAAAATATGACACAGATGTGAGCTTCCGACTGTGTCTCTTTCCAACATGTATTACCTTAAATACTCAATAATAAGGCTAATTTTAACTAGTTAAGGGAGTACCTGGATTTGAAGAAGTAAAATAACTACTAGCTAATGCTTGTTCATATTTCCTTCTTTGAAGATACAAAAGTAATAGTAATGAGAAATTTTAACTTTTTTATACTTTCATGTGTCTACATAAGTATCTTACAAATGTTTTAATCTAAATATTTAAGTACTGAATTGTTAATTATTTACAAAAATTAAAAGTGAAAATTTTAATATTGAATTTAAAACACATTATGGAATTCAAATTGTTAATATCCAAATATAGACATATTTGGATACCATATAATATTAGGAAGCCATTTCAATGCAAAATATTTAATAGATTAACCAATAAATTAAAAACAAATTAATAAAGTCAATGATAACAACACTAAATTCTCCACTTTGGCCCTATATTCTCTTTTTCTTATTTTTATTTTATCAAATAAGGTATGCAATAAATATAACAGTTATTACTTGCATAAGTAGTTGTGTGATTTGGGGGTTTATTTGTTTGTTTTTCATTTTTAGTCCCATTCTTTCAACTTCTAAGTTCTTGGCTCCAGTCAAAATTCCGTCTTGGCAACCATGAAGGAATACAGATCAAAATTCTTTATCTATATAAACAATTGTAAATGAATTAATTTCAGAGTTTAGTGAATGCTCCTTAGTTCTTATGTAGATTTGACATTCAAATATATTTAGATTCCACAACAATGTCCCATTTATCATTTAATATTAGATAAAATCAGCTGAAATAATGTACATTGGACATTTGTGAAATTTAAAGAATACTTCATCCTTATTTTTCCCCTTTCCCCTGTGATAAAAATAGGTCATGAAACCAGATTATAATAATTATTTAAAATGCATATACATTTAGGAATCTATAAATATACTACAGTATATTTTATTAGGCTTAAATATTGTTTTTATAGCTGATTTAAATATATACATATATCTTTATGCATATAATTTTTAATATCAGAGGTCTGTCATCTACAGAAAGTCTGTATTTGTATTTAGAAAATAACTATCACAGATGGCTTCATTGTCTGTACAGCTGTGTTAGCTACATATTGTCTACTTCGGATTAATTTAAAATTACCAGTTCTCTCAAAAATGAAAGAAAAAAACCCAATGGCCTGAACTCTAAAAAAGTTGTGCTGAGTTTGACAAGCACTTGCATGGAGAGGCTAAAGAGATGCTTATCTGATCCAAACCTCAGATATAGGCATGCCAAGGCTTGGCCAACAGGGAATCTAAATTCTCTGCAGCAAATATTTTATGTGAAAGTGATTTTACATATGTACTTGTATAAAATTATTACCTAGCGGTAATAAAACACACAAAATCACATAATGGAATCTACTAAAATAGAATCTTATCAATGTTTTCTTATAAAAGAATGATGGGATCTGTAGGCCTCAACTTGCTGGGAGTTCAAGCTTGGCTCAGGCAAACTTCTCATAAAAAGAATCTTTCCAGTCTAGATATGTGTATTATAAACTTTTAAATGAAAGACATTCTCAAAATATTACTGGCACTGTTGCTTTACATGTTGCACATTTGGAGAGACCATAATGATAATATTTCTTGAGGTAGACATATCAGAACGAATGTCCTAACTTAAGCAGAAATAGAATATGAGGAGAAAAATGGAATCATGCATGAACGTTTATGTGTGTGCATGCATACACTCACAGAGAGAACTTATGTAAATATTTAATATCTAAGTGTTTTATCATCAGTTCTGCTCTGTAAATAGAAAATATATGTGTGCTTATTTTATCTTGTCTCTTAAATTTTAATAGCATCCAACGAAATCTTGTATTATATATATGTCCCTAAAGCAAATGACTGGGATTATGTTTAATAAACAGACCAATGAAAATGTCATTTCGACATCTTTTAGACTATAAAAATTATTTAAAATTAATTTAATGAGGCTTAGAATATTTGCACACTCTTTGAAAGCAGCAGGTGTCTTTATAACTTTAAATTTCTAACACTTTAAATATGAATATCATATAAAAACATAAATTTCATCCTTTATTGTCAAATTGCCGCCATTTTATTTTGTGTAATAAGATTCAGGTCTCTATATTCTTTATTTTCAGCTTCCAAAATAAAAAAATAATTTTGGAAATTCTTCATAGGTACCTTAGCACACTTAGACTAATATTTAATCTGACATTACAGTTTGCAACTCCTGGGTTGATAATTATCACCTGGAATGCTTGCTAAATTATTCAAATTATTAAAAATTTGCATTGCAAAAGTTAAGCTATAGCAGGTTGAGCTGGAAATGGCTAGAAATAGAATAGGCACTTACATGGGAATAAGGTGGGGGAGGCTATATAAGAACAAAAGAATAACTTACTGCAAAGTCTCATATAAAATCATAACTCTTGATTTAAGAATATTTTGGGTGGCAATTTTTTAGATTTCACTTGTCTGTCAGTAAAATGCCAAATTATCTTGCAAAGAGTAGAGCATTCATAAAAGACCAAAAGATTAACTGTTACTTCATCTTTAGTAATTGTTTCTGCAGACATGTAGTTTAGTTGAGATGTGTTCTTTGAAATTCTGTGTTAAAAAAAGTTTTTATTATTTAGCAGATTATATAAAATATTGTGAATTGATACTTGGCAGACACAACTTTGTTAATAACCCATCACCCTACATTTGCTATACTCTATTAACAGAATCTTGATTTTATGCTTTCTCCTCAAAGTGACTAGGTCCTTCAGAAGAAGGTGAATACCTCCCTAGCCCATCAGTGAATTTCAAATGAACTAATAAAATTAATGATGGTTTCTTTGCCCTTTGGCTAGTGTCTGTTCTAGATAGGGTCACGAGACCCAATTCTGGCAAATGAAGAGAAAGTTGTGCTTAAACAGAGATACTTGCCTGGGCACAGCTCTGTGAGGTCATGCTGGAACAAGCTTAAGATCTAACTAAAGTCTACAGGTTGAGGATGATAGACAAAAATGGTTTAAAGAACCTAGTGATGATGTCACCGAGCACTTGCTAAGACTGAAATTACCCTAACTCGAGACTTTTTGTTAGATGAGACAACTTTAATATTTAAGCCATGAGTTGAGTCTTCTATTATCCACAGCTAGAAGTATACTAAGTGATGACACTATATTAGAATTTTTGTAGGTATATACACATAACATGAATTCAAAAACAAAGCCGTATGACTTACCATTAAAAACTTATTTCTATATTCAAATATTCATTAGGTAATATATTCTTTAAGTGTGTAGGTGTAAAAATCTGATTTAAAAATGCATATATACCAATAATTTATTTACAAGTCTAACTATTAACTTGATAGGAAGACTTCCTTTAGCTCTGCAACTTAATAACAAGTAAGGCAGAGAACATATTGAATTATTCATTTCAAATCTACTGTGCCATTCTCCATTTGTAATCTTATTTCTTTTCAGGAATAAAAATAGATTATGTGTGTTATCATTAAATATGAGCATTAATATTTTGCCTGAGGTCACATATTTTATTTTAAGTCTTTCTTAGTAATGTCACAAAAGTAATACAATTCTTTAAAAAACAAAAAGAAGTGAATCAATTGTTAAAGAAATTTAGGAGTCCATATTGATGACAGGACAAGAACAGACAAATGTGTGTTGAAGATTAAACTAATAGAGGAAAAGCAGAAAACCAACAATCCATTCCTGTAATAATACCAAAAGCTATCTAGTAGAAATCTCTCTTCTAAATAATACCCTTTTGAAATCTCTTCTTGATAAATATCAACAGAAAATTTAAACGTAGTTATCACGTGTATGTGTACTATAGATCAAACAGTCCTACAAGGTTACAAAAGTTTAAGTTAATGTCAAGCTATGCAGGGACCATGGAGAGGTCCTTGCGTTAGTCAACAGCAGTATTTGTTTTCTCCACTGGAGAAGTAAGTAACGAAAATGCAGCCCTGTCCCCATTCTCCCAAATGTATATTGTTTCATTCATTACGGGTTTATCAGAATCGTTGCACTCATCCTGGTATTTAGAGAATAATATTAGAAAAAACTTAGTATTGTGATACGTCATTTAGAGTTGCAATTAGTTAGTTGGTCACTACATAAACATTGTTTTAGATATTAACTTTGTGAACATATTTATACCATCTAAATGTTTAAAATTTAATTTAGTTTGAGAGCACCTTTAAGAAAACAATCTTTTCTGATTATAAATCCTGACATAAAATTAGGCTTGAGATCAAAATATTCCCGACCCATCACATGATGTTTTTCCTTCTTCTTAGTCTGTCACCCAGAATCTATCCTCAGAAGTCCCCTTCCTGCATAATCTGCCTTTTTTATTGATTTATCTGTTGCTTCGGTTTCTTCCCATAACACTCAATCTTGCTTCATCATTTTTTTTTTTTTTTTTGCAGTTCACATCATTCTTCTCCAATACCTCTCCAACACGCCAACACACATGTGATATTGTATAGTTTTTATTGGTCAGTTTGGCATTCTTTACCAACTAGTGTGTGAACTTTTGGTAGCTACCTACATTAAGTATTCACAATATGTTGGAAGAAAAAGGGCACACACAGCTCTCACATAATTAGAGGGGGGACCATTCATCCACAAACTATATGCTTTAGAAAAAATAAGTTTTTTCAAAGTCGATCTGTTAAACTCCTTGAGTCACTCATTCTGCTGGGGTAGTCTAATGTTAAACTACATGATATGTGATGATTCCATTGTCAACTGTCCTCAGAACTTTGAGAGAACACATTGTCTACTACTGCATGATGAAGGATTCAGACACTCATTATTCTGGATGATTACAAACCTCTCATTTTTTTACTCAAAGCTATTATCTTCAGAAATACAGTTTTCTTGCCCAGAGGCTTATCCTCAGCCATGATTACTTAACTCTATTCACAGTTATAATGTTTTTCTTTTCATTTTTTTCATTTACTCAGAGACCCAGTTATGACACTAACACCTCACATACAGATCTAGTAGTTTCCCTAAACACCATACCTTCATATTATACATCCAATCTAATTTATATTGCATTTTATACTTTCTAAGACACACACAATGGCATCTGATCCTTATAGCGACCTGGGGTTACTGAGAAAAAAACAGGTATTATTGCCACTGTACATGAAAGAATACTTAAGCTTAGTAGAGTTAAGTAATTTCCCCATGTTAAAACTGGATTAAAACTGGTATAAATTTTAAGGCCAATATTTTTAATTGCCATACTGCCGATAACATTCATCATCACCTGTCTAGAAGTCTACAATGCCAATATTGTAACTTGGAGTTCACATCTCAAACATGAGCCTTTTGTTCACTGGTGTGAGCACTCAGGCCAACAGGGCTCCAGTTCACACAACTCCATAGAATGTGATGAATCAGGTTAATATGGCAAAGTTCAAAACTAAAAGGAGACCTGAAGCTTACAGATATTGTTTAGTTTAGTTTTGTTTATAAACTTGGAGTACACCCAACTTTCAACAGCAGCCAACTGGCTTTCTCTATGAATAGAATCAAGTTCATCTGTATATCTAAATAGTAACCTTCCAAGCTTTATTTAATAAAGCCATATGCAAACAGCTTTTTTTTTTAATGTTGAATGGTCCAAGTACTGGTTTACCAGAGGGAAAGGTATATGGTACCCGGAAGTAGGCATACGGGTTTTCTTGGGAATTTGATTGATTAAATGATTATTATTATTTATTTATGTATTTATTTTTACCCCAACAGGTAGCCTGAGTTAATATATGATTAGTGCTGTACATTTTGTTAGCTTCTGGGATTACAAGGAGGTCGGCACTGGTCTGGAAGCTATATGGGTCAAATGACTGAAGCTTAAAGGAAGAGGGGTGTCAATTAGAAGTAGTGACCCACAGGATGCACAAACACAAGGAACTTGATCGAAAAGGAAGAGGAGGAGCAGGCAGGGAGTTTGACCACTGCAAGGAATGGCGTGTTTCTCCTGGAAGTTTGAGGTTATGCTAGTCAACGATCCGCCTCCTGCACTCATCCCACCAACCCAGCTGACTTACTGCACCTCCTAATCTCAGGGTACACTGCGTCAGCATTTGCACATGCTGCTGCCTCTGTCTGGAATGTTCTTTTCTACCTAACTCATTCCTCTTCACCTCCCAGATCTGGGTAAAGTCCCAGCTTTTCTATAAAGTCCTGCCTAAGTGGTCCCCTCGCCCCAGCACCATGCATTTGTAACTTACTGAGAGTTAAAGCTTCTCACTTCCTATGCTACGGAGGCCCATTCACCCTCTTTTGTCTTTGTCACTAAAACGAGATCTCCTTAAAGCAGGAGCAAGATCTCTCAGCTCTCTTTACTCAGTTCATGACACAGAGTAAATAGATGCTCTGAAAATGTATTGACTAAAAGGCTAAAGTAAAAAAAATAAAAAAGCACCCTTAATAAACTGTATAATGGTGCATATAAATATTGCTAAGGCAACATAAGAGCAAATGTATGTTTCAAAAAAAAATAAGTACTTACACATATATATTACATTTTTCACTGAGAATTGGCAAAGCTGGGGACATTACCCTCAAAGTCTTATAACATTATCTCTCAGAGTCACCATTCCATTAGGATAGTGATTTTTACCTGGCCAATAACCAAAGACAAATTGAAATGACCTCAGATTAACCTTTCAGCAAACTTTTCAGTTATTCAGTTATATAAGTTAGTATTCAGTATTCAGTTATATAAGTTAAGTGCAGATTCAGAGAAACAATATGAACCTTTCTCCTTTCTTGAGCTTGTGGCCTAAGACATGATGATGACTAAAGGTAGCTAGCTTAATCGCTAAATAATTCACCATTCATTTATATCAAAGGAAAGGCTTTAATTAAAAGTTTGATCATTCCCACTACAAAGAATTTTTCATCAGCATCAATGTACATTAAATATGTTAATAATTAAAAAACTTGAGACATAATTAACAAAAGTGATATATGTTTCTCAACTCAGCTTCAAAGTCCTGCTAGCAACTAAAATGCAACACATTTAAAGCGGAATGACTGGTCTCCTTCCCAAAAGTAATTCTTAGACAGGATTTATTTTTAATTTTTGTTGTTTTTTTTTTTTTTTTATTACTATTTAATTTCTCTGATGGCACCATCATTTCTCTTACCACAACTCTCAAACAAAAATAAGACATAATCATAACAGAATACTGTCCACATCTTTGATGAATAGTAAACTGGAGGTCCTAAAAAGGATATAAAAATCCCAAGGGATTATTATGGTAAGAGAAGTTGGAGGAAACTATAAATAAATAACAAACTGAAATATGGATGGAAACATAAACATGCTTTTATTACAGGAATTCTGTAAATGAACTATTCAACCAAAGGGTTTCAAATGAATTTATAATTTCTCAGCAGACAATGACACTGATGACATAAACTGAACTGCAGACACAAGCTGGACAACAGTATTGTTTGCTAACAGTTGGAGCACTCCATTGCTAACACTCGAGCTGTTTACTTACTGTGTCATCCTCCAGGGCAGGGCTCTGGGCCCTCACAGCTATGTACATGGACTCGTTAGTATGTTTAGTAGACCTGACCTTCCTACTAAGGGTGTAGGAGTAAAACAATATAGGTATCCGGCACGTGCCTGACCAAGACCTTACTACCCACTCCACCACACAGATTTATTAGGTAACATCTGGCGCCTTAAAACGACCTTATAACATTATTTCTCAATATTTTGTATTGCAATACTGTCCATCTGGAAAGTGAATAATAGTATTTGTCAAAATTCTTTTAAAATATCTGACGAGTCAACAAAAGAATTATAATGGAAAAAAGGTTATGGTAAGGAGAGTCTAATTTTTGTCAATGTGAAAAGAGCTATTCTGTTTATTACATAAAGCAGTAGCAATACATGTTTTAAACTTCAGTCTTCTGATTTACAGTGAGAAGATCCCTATGGATACAAGAAATAAGAAAAGCTCTACTATATCTATTTATGAAGTCATTTATCACCACTAAAAATAAAAAATCTCAGTGAAACAACGGGACAACTACGGTTCTCAATGGTCTTTTTCTATGCTTCGTTATCCAGCAATGAAGTAGCTAAGAAATTCGAGGGGCAAGCTAAACAAGTATAATTTAGAAACCTAAAGTGTTTTAACATTGTAGATGAAAAATATAAATATAAATAAAAATATATAAATATTATATTTTAAAGGCATCCATATAAAGGTTACATAGTTTTTTCTCTTTAGTGATTTTTGCTCTCACACAACTAGACCCTCAGATGGTGCATTTCTGGAAGTTCACAAGTATGTGTTATTCGCCTTTCATTCCTAACCTCTTCAGAGATGTCAGATATATAAGTGGCACTCAAAAACAATTGTTGAACTAATTAATCATTTATTCGCATCTATTATTCCATGGCTTAAGAGCCATTCATGCCCAAATTTCTTACTTTATTGCCATAAATATATTAACCACAATTTTGGTGTTGTAACTTCCTCTTTCCAATTTTAATGAACTATATTTTACTTTAGTAATCTTGACTTTTTTTTATTAAAGCCTGTTTTAAAATCTTTTGAAAAACAGTCTAAATATATAATGTAAAATCTCACAAATTAGATTATCATTCTAATTTATTAGCTGGGTAACTTAATTATCTAGTTCTCCCCCAAAATTTATGCTAAAGCCTAGGATTTAAGTCTCTCCATAAAGATGTCATAGACCAACAGTATGTTATAGTTCTGCCCATTATGAATAATCTGCCCCAGCAGGCTGATTGCATTATTACTGTAATGTACACAGTAGGTATTTAAATGTAACATTTTTTAAAAAGTCAGCAAGCAATTAACTGAAAAATATATAAAAATAATTCAACCTCCATAATCTTGTATTCAAAACTGGTTAATTCTCTAATCCAGAGACAATCTGTTAAACAGAAGATAAAATTGATAGCATGAGGCCGCAGAATAATTGCGATTTCACCAGAAAGGAAATTAAAAGGGCTCTGTGGTTAATAAACCAGGAGAAAGAAATTTTGTCTGAAAAGTTAACAGAAGAATGACCAAAAAAAATCCAAAAAAACAAGCAATCGGGTTTTCACTCATTTTAGTCCCATTTTCTAGATTTTTATCCATTCTCATATACTTTAATCAACCTTGTCTGGTTATTGCCCACCCTCAGGGATTTTCATAGACCCTGGAAATGTATTTTACTAATTCTGCATGCAAACTAATATAAAATTACATCCAATTATGAATTTTCTACTTTATATTTGTTACTCTTGCTCTGCAAGGAAAGCAGAAATCTTTGAGTTCAGATAACATATTACATTTTTTTCTATACCACTCATAGAACTTACTATTATGTGCACCATATAGGGGGCACCCTACAGGGTGACCACATAAGTTATTGTCCAAACAGAGATCTTTTGCTAGTAAGTGGGAGTCCTGCTTTAATAAGGTGAGATAACAGACACAACCAGCAGGAAGGGCCCACTTAGTTTTCAAAATCTTCTATTTCTAAAAAATTAAATAAATGAAAATAACACTAAAGCACTATAAAATATACAAATCAAAATGCTTTTATATCTAATTTGGGATAACAAATCAATAGAAAAACCGTGTCATAAAAGTGATAAATTCCTCTTTTATTCCACAAGGAGATATAAAATCTATGTATATGTGTATATGTCTGTGTATATAGTACAATATACAGTATATATAAAATGCCTAAGTGGTTTTAAATAAAACCATGAGACTAAAACAAGTCACATAGAAAGGCAGAAGAAAGTAAACAGGGAAAACGAAATATTGAAACAGAAGAGTTAGTAAAGAAACAGAAGAGCAGAGCATGTTGATTTACTAGGAAAACAGACATGACTAATACATTAAACACTAATGTTGCTCTGATAATAATTAATCCACTTTCACTGAGTGAATCAAAAGAAGGTAACTTAGTTAAATCTCCACAAAAATTATGTAAGATTAGAAATGATTATAACATTTCAATTACAGATTACAAGGAAAATAAATAATAATGAAAATCTGATATCAGGATTAAGGAATTCTAGTTCAAAATATTAATGAAAGCAGTTAATACTTCAAACATAATGTACTTTTTTTATTTTTTACCAAATACAGAATTAGAAATGTATAGGGCATAATTTCATAATTGAAGTTAATTTTTTATTAGCATAATTCAAAAACACTTAATAAACTTATAGCATCTAAAGATTAGTTAGATATGAAATCATTATTATCTCAAAGTTTTTGAAGATCAACAACTTTCAACCAATGTTTATGAGTACCTAATCTTTCAGCAGAAAGTGTTAGATGTTTCATATATTCTTATTTATTCCCTTAACAACCTCGAGAGGTAAATGATACTTTCATTTTACAGTTTAGAAACCTAAGGATCAAGGAGTTTTACATTCTCCCAGTCACAGAGGTCTATAGATTGGACTATAAATTCACCTAACATAAATTCCTTCAGCCCTATGTCATAGCTACTACTTTCAACGTAACTAGATAATCTTTTATCACAATTTTAAATTGGTGGATTTTAATTAATAGATTGATACAACATTGAACATGAATAAATCAAAATGTCAGTTATATGTTTGGAAAAGTGATACATATAACATTAAATGTACATTCAGAAGTGAAAATACAGAGAAAATTATGCAGATTCCACTGTGTGATGTGAACAGCAAGTTACTATAGCAACCAAACTAATTAGAAGGCAGACAGGTACATAAAATTCACTAAAACAAGGGCAGCAACTGCAAGACATTTCATGAGAAAACTGGGCAAGTGTTAAGTACCACCAAGTATCATATCTGAAATAGATTTTTTATGATACTCTATTAAAAATTGAAATCGAGCCAAGGTAACAATGTGCCTATCGACCATCTGTTAAAATGATGGCATTACTTCTGGCAGAGATGATCTTACTCACATTATGAGAAGTATAATTTAATATCTGCAATAAAGAAACCCAGTCAATACTCCATTTGCAGTAATAAAGAAATCTTTAAATGTACAACCTCTGTGTGAAATAACAGTAGGAGAGAAACTTACTTGGAAATTTAGAGGCAGTGAAGTTAATTTTTAAGTTTTATTGTGGTAAACAGAAAGGTATTTGATTAAAAAATAAAGTGAATGCGGAAATTGTTTAAATTAACTATGGTACACTCAAAATCATTCCTTAAATTAACTATGGTACAGTCAAAATCATTCCTCAACACATTTCACATTAGTCTTCTACTTTATATTCTGCCCTCACTCCCCCTGCACATACACACTTTCAGGCCCTATTATTACATGATTCTTTGCCCATATTAAACTGACTGAATAAGCTCTGCCTTATCTATCAGAAGACAGCCTAGCAACGATGCAAAATTACACAGCTTTTTTTCCTACATTAAATGTCAGTTGAAAATATGAGAAAAATATGAGTCAATTACAGCTTAATGATTTATATAGATTTCCAAAAAGCTCATAATCAATATCCATATTAATGAGCATTAATACTTTTGGAGATACATATTAATCATAATTAAAGTTATTTCCATTTTTAGAGATTCCTATGAGCAAACTCATCACGAAGCAGAAGAGATTGTCTAATGCATAGGACATAAAAATTGCATTCTGAAGAGATTTACTTTAACCCTTCACCATGATTGGGACTTCAAGTAATTCATGTTGGTTTGTGTCTTTATGACAAAATAAAATTATGAGCTTCACACCCAAAAGCTTTTACTCTGCCTAATGGGTGAGAAGAAGCTCATGGTATCTTAACAAACAAGTTAAACACACTATTGAAAGTTTTCAGAACCTAAAGTTGAAGGTAAGTTAAATGAGTTTGATATGAACAAATCTCCACTTTATACTCCTTGCTCTCTCTCTTTCACTTCTTCATAAGTGTGTCTCTAATGTCAACTTGTGCTTTCTCTTTACTTTTCATTCCAGAGGAAGAACCAGTTGTCCCCTACTCAAGTTGAAGTTCCTCTGCCTACGCTCAGGATAAAGTACTCTCCCATTCTTCTTAATATCAATAATATCCAATTCCTCTTGGTTCTTAAGAAACTTTTCTTTTTCCAGGAATTTCATCTCCTTGGCATTTTCACATGCATAAGTTAGACTATCACAATTACAAACAAAACAAAAGCAGTAAAACACAGTATTACCTTACTGTTCTGTGTATGTATACATTTAAGTCTTAACGGGGAACACACACACACACTCAGTGAAAACAACAATTAGAAGACCACATTAAAAAAAAAAAAAAAGACCACATCGAACTAAGCAAAAGTGATAAAAGAGCTTATCATAAAAATTCACGAAGTTCCCCGATAGAAAAATTAAGTACTTCTTCTACATCTATACTATCACGAATAATACTCACTAGCAAGTAAACATAACAGAAGTTTTCACTTATGAATAGTAGAAAAATGCATCCAATTTCAAAACTAAAATATAACACGTAGCAAGTTCAAAAACAGATATTATGAATGAAAGTGACTCAAATTAAAAAAACGAATTTTGACTGATAAACCTAATTGGATAGACATGGCAATTAAAGACAATATACTTGTCAAATTATCAGAAATAGAAATAAATCCAAGTGTGCAAAATAATGTGCTTTTCCAAAACCAGCAAATGGACTAGATAATTCATTTTTGGAATACAAAGAACTCAGTAGGATCTATTAACATAGTTTCAAGATTAATTTAAAAATTTAGTGAAGTATAGGTAGAGGAAATAAACAATTAAGTAGGTTTAGTAAGAAGAGGAAGGAAAATAAGACTCTAGACTCCAAGATAATATTGTTTTTACTTTTTTAATTCAATTTTAATCTCATCAGTGTGATTTAATGTCCAAAGTGATACCTGTCTTTAAGAACTATGACTTAATCACAACTTGTTGGTAATCTAAAACCAGTTAACCTAATAAACTTAAAATAACTACCAAAAAGGTAATAATCAATTTCGTAAATGAAAGTGAACTTAACTGTCATACTGTTGCAAGGAGATTACAACATACAATTTCCAAGTAAAACTGGATTAAATAGGGTTTAAAATGAGGTGGTAAAGCTAGAGGAGGATCATTATTCTTTATCTGAATACAGACCAGAGCTCCTTATCGAATGATATGTTTTCACTCCTGCTGTGCTCCTAATTTGTCATGTGAAGTCACACATGAAAACTCATCTAAAGGATCATGATTAAATTCCTTTTCCATCAGTCATTAATAGCGACTTTAGGGAGATTACTTAATTTTACTGAGCTTCTGTCACCTTTAAAACAAGGCTAACTATATTGTCTTAAACCACCATAAACATTAAATAACGCACTGAAAGTGTCCAGCACTGATTAGTTTCCTTGCCCATAAGAACTTATCATTTACTTAGTAAAAACAGCCACCATTTATCCACCTACTGAAACAATAGTCCTCTCATTTATAAGATCCAAATAAGAATTAGTTCGTTCTTAAAATTGTTGTGTGGTATAAACTTTAGGAGATACGAACGAGCTTTAAGAAAATTCCATCTGTGCGTGCATGTGTTTTATATTAATTCCAACTAGCTACTCTAACCTGAAGTTCAAGTGCACCTCCTCGAGAAGACATTTTTGGCTACTAAAATAGCACCTGTGCGCCAGCATATTTATTTGGTATATATCTATATTTATATCGATCTATAATTTCTCTCTAATCTGTCACCCTTGTTTTATTTTCCTTAGTATTCCTCACGACCTGACATATCTATACTTATATGTTTATTGGTTGATTACCCCCACTGGAATGAGCTCAATGAGACCATGTGCCTGTGTTTTTTACTGCAGAATTGCTACTATAACAGATGCCCAATAAATATTTGCTGAATAACAGCATGAGTAAAAAAAGATAATTACCTAGAGACCATTTCTTTCAAAAGAAATTACCTTTAAAGCAAATTGAACACTGAAAGAGGAAAATAATCCTGGCTTAAATTCCTATAATTTAGCAGCAGCATCTGCGCACAGTGATGCTGGCAGAACTAGATTCTGTGCTTCCTTTACACATAAGTGAAATATAAAAGGATAGAGATGCTGGAGCTAGTAAAGCCTAAGAATAGGCTTAGAATCAGAAATAAACACTGATTTCAAACATTATCGAATGAATTAATCATAATTTCTTAGAGAATAAAAGCATAACAATCTGAGAGCACGTGCTGAATAATGAAGACCCTATGTTTAGTGTCTACCATACACCAACAATTTAAAACAATGGTAGATATTTTATAGTTATGATTTCATTGAATCTTCATTAAAACCTTGAATGGCTTCTGTATCATTCTTGAATTCTGACTATGTGCCAGATACCTTGCTAAGGTATTTCAACCCTCATTTATATTTACTTTGTTTCTCAAAGATACAATAATTGCCCATAATTTGCTGATGTGTAAATTGAAATGTGACTCAAAGAGATTAGTAAAATTTACCCAAATAACACAGAGGTTTAGGTCCCAGAGCCAGAATTCATACCAAAGTCTAAGACTTCAAAGCTTCTTGTTCTGTCTAAAATAGTACACTTCCACTCCAACTTTGTATAAAACAGATCTTCTAAATTAACATGTGGTTCAAGTTGGAGCAAAAAATATATATCTAGCTCCTCCCCCTCCATTAACTATTTAGAAAAATGTGCATTCAATTTCTGATTCATTCCCAAAGAAATACTATTTGCCCAGATACCAAAGTAAATCAATTTAGAGCTGAAAGAGTTCAATGTTATTTTAATTAAATTAGAAAAAGCTTTCTGTATTACCCAAGGGGCATTCAAATCATACATTTCATCTCTGAAATGGACTAAAGAAACATAATTGTCCTATACTCTCACATTTAATATATTTTAGATATACTCCTTCAAACACACATCTTAGGTCATCTGATATATCCATATGCAAATGTGTCAGTGATGAAAGATAACACACAAAATCCAGTATTACTGGGAGAAAGATACTCCCTCTTTTGTCTGCTCGAGTTGTGTGTGTGTGTGTGTGTGTGTGTGTCTGTATAAGTGTATATAAAGACATACATTTATAATCTACACATATTCATGTATGTTTATGTCTATATGCATACATGTAATATAACCATAAAATACATTTTACATGCTGGCACTTCCGGAGTTATAAGGTTGGAAGTTTTAAAAATGAACAAAAGTATATTTCATATGCTCACTGTACCCAAACAATACAAACATTTAAGGATATTACTCGTTTAGATTTCTTAATGTTCTAAATTTTGGAAATGGTAAATTTAAGCTTTTTCTGCTCTTTTCATTAAAAGTACGTCCATTGTTAAAGATCATAATTCAAATTCCATTTCTATTTCCGTGCTTAAAATTCTAGAATGTTTACGGCTCATGGTGAGGGTTGGTTTGGCCTATTCTTTTGTGTAACGTAAAGTAGTACTAATCACTTTCTCCCTAGTATTTACTGTATTTTTATAATCACTTGTAAAACACGTGATACAATGGAATGTAAAACTATAATCTTAAGAGGAGACAGATGAGTAATGGGAATTGACTTCCTGGTTTTTCACTGAGTTGTAATTAAGAATTCTTGGAAGGTAGCTTAGGGGGACAGTTTAAAAAAAAAAAGATTTATGATGTACTTTAAAAAACTTCTGAGCATGGACAAAGGTTTATCTTTGAAGTCTGGGGATATAATTAAAGTGGAAATAAACTTCTGATTCATAATGCTCTTATAATTTCCTCTTTGCAGACAGGTTTCTGGCTCTCCCTTGGCGCTGCTCTGAGGAAGTCTCAAGGTGAGGAAAAGAGAATACACAATGGGCTCTACTCATAGCTCAATTAAATTTGGCAACTGGAATTTTTTTCCTCAATTACACATATTTACATGTGCTTTTTAAGTAAATCTTTTAGTTCAGAAAGTTTTAGATTTACAGAAAAATTGTGAAGATAAAACAGAGTACCCATAAACCCTAATCCTTGCTTCCCTTATCATTAATATCTTAACATTCTTATGGTATATTTGTCACAATCGATGCACCACTATTAACGCATTATTATTAACTAATGTCAGTACTGTATTCAGATTTTCTTAGTTTTTACCTAAAGTCCTTTTTCCATTCGAGGATATCACATTTACATTTAGTCATTATATTACCTTAGACAATTTCTCAGACATTCCTTTATTTTTTCCGATGACTTTGACAATTTTAAGCTTCTTTGTCGAATGTCCCCCAAAAGAGATTTGCCTGATGTTTTTCTCATGATTAGAGTGGGGTTAAGAATTTTTAGGAGCAAGATCACAGAAGAAAATGCCGTTCTTATCACATCATATCAAGAATACATATTATCAACATGACTTATCACTGTTGATGTTAACTTTGATCACCTGGCTAAGATAGTATGTGTCAAGTTTCTCTATTGAAAGAGTAGAAAGAGGAGAAAGAAACTACTCTTTCTCCCCTTTTTACTACATTCTTTGGAAGGAATTTATGACATATAGCTCACGCTTAAGGAGTTATACTCTACCTCTTTGAGTGCAAAGCCTCTGCATAATTCTCTTCCACACAAGAAATTTGTCTATTCTCCTCATTTATTTATTTATTCAATTGCTTATTTATATCAGTATAGACTCATGGATATTAGTTCAAACGTTGGGTTTGCTATGTATTTTTAATTACTTCTACTTCAGGCAATTTTAATCTAACAAAGACTATAATTTTCATTTAAAAACCATATGAATATCAAAAGTTTTCAATGTCCACTACTTAATTTATATACAAAATCTGGTAGAAAATTTCATTCTAAAAGGAAAAAACTTGCATTAAACACTTATCTTAAGAAATGGTCAATCTTACTTCATTCACATAAATTCCTAAATTATTCTATAAAAAGATAATAATAACATAAATAACTATGTAGAAACTGGTTCAAAATTCTAGCATCAATAACTTTTACTTTAATTAGTGATGATGTTATTTACCAAATGAGAAATCAAATATTAAAATAGATTCAAATATATTTCCATAAGAATATTGATAGTCTATAAAATTAAAGTTTTCATCAAATGCACACTCTAAAAAGAAAAAAATAGAAAAACAATGCTTCATATGCTAACAGAAGGATAAAAACCTTCTTAACTCCCTGAAAAGACTAAAATAAATAACAAAATTTGTTAGCAGTCATAATTATACAACTGTTCCATGATTACTTCTGCATGTATACATAATATGTCCACATTACTTACAGTAGCTTTTTAAAGATACATATTAGCAATTCAGTCTAATTCAATAATTTCAAAGTTGAAGCATTAAAGAGCACTTTATTGACATTTGAGTAATGAATTATTATTGTGTGTTTCCATTTATACGACGTGCAAGAACAGCAAAAATAATCAATAGTATAAGTGTCAAAATGGTGGCTACAGCAGGGATAAGTATTCACTGATTGGGTGTATATATATATATAAATTCACCAAGCTGTAGCCTTAGGTGCACATTCACACTTTATTTTATGAATTTATTCTCTTCATTGAAAACAAAGAGTGGTACTGCATCCCCAAATTTATCAGTATACCTATACCATGACACATATGAACCCTACGAAAGGCATGTGAACTGTAAATATTAAGGGCATTCATTGTCTTTGCTATTTATCATAAATTGGCTCAATTTTGTGGGGCTATCTGTTCAGAAATCTATCCTCTTCGACCAAGTGTAATTTTGAGGGCCTAGGTTACATGGTAAGTTTCTCATATGCCCAGTTTGCTTCTGGCATCTCTGCCAATAATCTTATCAGGTTGACCAAAATATACTATATTAGAAACTATATTTGATTCAAGGCAGATAGCATTTTCAGGTAAACCAGTGAGGGGAAAGTAAATGTTCCAACAAAGAAACACAATTAAATGTGTCCGGTTTTCCATGAAAACTGTAAAAAGATTATCATCTTACTTCTAGGCACTTCATTATCTATATATTTTTCATGTTAAAAAAAAGAAAAGACATTGCCCCAAATCTGTTTTCCTGAGTTATAAGAACATTCCTGAATTTATATGTCAATATAATTTAATAATATTTATTTTAGGTAGTGGATTTATTATTAGAGTTTAATGCAAAATGAGACTTTCAAAAGTGAATTGTGCTTTTCTGTTAATTTCTAGGGTAATTTCTAACATTCTTTAATTTTATATTCACTTCGAAAGAGTAATAGGAAGGTAACAGGAGCCTGTTTTAGCAGGTGCTGTGAACTAAATTGTGTTCCCTCCAAAATGCATGTTGAAGCCCTAATTCCCAGTGTGATGGTACTTGGAGGTAGGACCTTTACAAAGTAATTAGGTCAGATGAGGTCATAAGGGTGGGGACCGCATGATGAGATTAGTGTCCTTGTAAGAGAAAGAGATCAGAGCTCTTTCTTTCTGGGTCATGTGAGAACACAGTGAGAGGGCAGCAGTCTGCAAGCCAGGTAAAGGGCTCTCAAAATGGTACCGGATTTTCTTAAACTAGCACCTAATGCTAATCATACACTACACATTTGCTTGTATCTGAGTGAAATTATGTAATACAAAATGCAAGCCAAAAACGCAAACAAAAGGAAGTCCATGTATGTCTAAAACTTACCTTAGGAATCTGCACCTAGAGAAATGGAACATAAAGATTTAGGGGTTTTGTATTCTAAAATGGATGAAATGAAATTTTTTTTCTTCTTATTTTGCATCTTAATTAATCTCAACATCTGAAGATTTCATTCCCTTATATCTTATTTCACAAAATAAAGCTTAGCTTTAAGGCAGTAATAAAAGATGAATAGAAATAATAAAATATTAAGAGATTTATAGTATAGTGTCATCACAACATTATCCTAATTACTAGAATAGTTGCAAAATATATACTATTTTATTAAAGACAATTTACTAAAAATAACTCTCTTAATTCTCTTCATTCAAGTAAATGTAATTCTTTATTTCAACCTAGATATGCCAATTTTGAATAAAGATATTTATATGATGATGCCAACCAAACAGCATGACAGAAAAATTTTTAATTAGAAGTGCAAGAGGTATGCATTTTTCCTTATTTTAAGTAATAAAAAGCACAAAAATCAATTGGCATGGGAAACTGTCATCACGAGAACATTAAACAAAGTGACAAATTTTAGTTGTACTATGATGATATCCTGTTTGTGTTTTGGCTCCCTAGGACATGTCTTTAGCCCTTCTGTGAATCATGTCACAGAGAAAGCACCTGTACATGATGCAAATTACAGTCAGCTGTGACTTTCTGTAGTCACATGAATAGTGACCAGACAGGATTAATTTGGACAGAGTTATTTGTATCAAGCTTAATTGGAATTTCAAACTATTTTAGCTCTCTAAAAACAGTACTGTGCTAACTGTTATTCACATAGAAGCTTATGGTCAACATCCCTGTTTTGAATTTTTAATACATCTAAGAAATATATTACATAGAAAGAAGGCCACTGCATAAACACTGTCCCATTTAGTCCCTTGAACGATTTTGTGAGATGGGTATTACCACTATTTCTACAGATGGAAACCAGTGAGGCTATAGATCAAATAACTAAAAATAGGAGACAGGGGCTTGAATACAGAAGAGTTTGGCTCCAAATTCTACATTCTCTCCAAACTTCTGCATTACCCCAAGAATACTGTCTTTAGTTTCAAGATAATTTTTAAATTAGCTCAAATCAGCAGACTTTCCCACTTGAAAGAAAAATCAGATATTTTGAGAAAGTATCTGTATTTTGCAAGTACATAAATTCTGCTTCACAAAATTGTAAAAGAAAGAGAACAAACACCTGTAGTTTGTCACGTGGATGAGGAACAGTTCTGCCTAAGAATTTGCTCTGGCTAACTAAAATGAAAACTATAATTGCAAACCATTTCCTATTTTTTCGCTGAGTCTAAAACTATACAATTCGATAGATACTTAAGTGCATCTTTTGTTTGGGAAAATATAATGAACCTCGTTGTATATGCCAAGGTATGTTAGAGCTTAGTGGCTGCAGACCGAAAGTTATATTTCTCTGCATAACAAAATAAATGTGTTACTTTGGGGAGATGGAAGTCGAGATGGAAGATGAACTGCAATAGAAAATGGACCCCTAAAACAGTAAGAACAGGACTGGAAGCTGGGCCTAAGGAATAACACAATCATGAGACAGGCAGGCGAGAACTTTTAGATTCCTAAGAAATTTTAAGTTGTTTTCTTTTCATACCACGGTGAGTCTGCCTCATCTATTAACCCCAAGACTAGCATTAAAGTTTGTAACATGCAAGTACTTTATGCTAGTAAAGAAGAAAGGAATTGCCCTGTAAGTGGAGTTAAAACTACAGAATGCAGGATGGCAATGAGAGAAGTGGTGATCAAGAATCTAGGTATTCAGAGCAATAGATAATCAGAGAATACCCTGGCCTCAAAGGAATGAGAGTGGTGACGAACTTCCCCATAATAAATGGGATGGAGTATGTTTGGATATTAAGGGAACGTGATCTTAGGAGTCTGGAGAATTAGGTTGGTAGCTGTGAATTTTCAAAAAGATGAGGGGAGAGGGTAGGCGAAGGGATTGAGGGAAGGAAGGGAGAGAGGGAGGGAGGAAGGAAGCCAGGAAAGGAGGAAGGCAGGCAGGCAGGCAAACACTAAACTAGAAGTTGTTTTTTTCCCTTGGTGATCAAACCAAAGGACGGAAAGGTGTTTCCAACGTGATGCCTGAAGTTTTAAATTTACAATGACGATCTAAACTAATTTTACCTCTATGATCAAAGATCAGGGAATACTAGAACAAGAATAGTCTTTGCAGGTCATCTAGGTCAACCCTCCCATTTTATAAAGGAGGAAAGTAATTTCCAGAGACGTGAAGTACCTGCCAGTGTCTTAGAGCTCTGTCCTGACAATTCTCCCTGTTCCTATTCCAATGCTCTTTTCTCTCTACTACTCATTTTTGAAAGCCGATCATAAAAGAAAAAAAATTCACTTAGAAAAAACACTCTCAATTTACTGCTTACAAGCCTGTTAGGGAGCTCTGCTATCAAAAGAAACAAAGAGAGCTATTTCTACTGATTTTAGTTTCCTTGGTTGATATTTATAATTTTTCTCTGACACATAAGTTACCCTCCTCAAACTCTTTCCTCTCTACCAGCAACTCTTCATACCTCTCATTCATACACACACACACACACACACACACACATTTATATTCCCAGCACACGATTATCACAATTGCCAATTGATACAATAAACTGTTAATTGTACTAACAGTAGGTATGGAGACAATTGTGATGAACATGGCCCAGCCCCAGCTATCACAGGGCTTCAGCCAAGCAGAGAACCAAAAACATGAAAATCAGTGTAATGAGGGCTATTTAAAAAATATATTGTCAGGGGCCCTGAGGAGAGGCACCCATAAGATTGCACCTATTTCACAAGAATTTATCTTTCTGCGAGGTAGGGGGGGTGTGTGTGTGTGTTTCCAGTTCCCAGTTCAGTTCCTGTACAAAGTATATATTCAGTTAAATATAGTTCACTGATTCTGAATTTTTAGGGACAGAATCTTTTGTTTCACTTCCACCTCCAATCTGGAAAAATCATTCATTCATTCATTCAGTGACTAACTTATCCAACTAATAGAGTAGGCACTGAGAACTCAACATTGAACAAAATGAACCTCGATCCACTCTCCTAGAAATTTCAATATACTAGAAGTATTAAAAGTAGCATATAATTACCACATGGTATGATTGATACTATGAGAGCAAAAGGAAGGGTGGGGGCCAGCAGGATGAAATAGCATGAACCTCAAAAGACAAATGGTTTTCAATAAGGTAGGAAGTGTCCTTGGACATGGATGACTATGACTCTTTGTTTACATGCAGAGGTGTGGAAGAATGAGCTGCAATAGAGGTAAACCAGTTAATGCAAGTAGGTGGCAGGAACACTGAAGGGGAAAGGGCTTGAATCCTGGTGAAATGGTATTGGGGAGGGAGTGTTCCAAATGGACCAGTAAAAAGATTTGGGAGGAAGGGGAGCATCAAAAAGTTGGGTTAAAGAAAGGAAGAACAAGGAAGAATGGATGAGAGTATGAAGAATACATCACAGTCATTCTGGAAGTGAGAAAAATGCCAAGCAATTCTATTCACCCTGACCACTATGTACAATCCATCCAACACCTTTCTTACCTAAATTACTCAGTCGCTTCTTAACTGCTCACTCTGCGATCTGTTTTTACTCTTGCTCATCCAATTGTCTACTCTCTAAATAGAAGCCAGATGATTTTTTAAAACATAAATCAATCAGATCATTTTATTTCTCTGTAAAACCCTCTAGAGGTTTATCACTCTCAGCATATAATCTAAAATTCTTATCATTACCTGCAAAGCTTTACTACATGCATGGCCCCTTGCTGACCTTCCAAATGGAGGTTGGCCCCTGCCTCAAACTCTGGCAGCCACATAGGCCAACTTGCTGTTCCTTTAACTGGTCAAGTTGGTCCTCACTCAGGGCCTTTATACTTCATGTTCTCTCTGCTCAGAAACTACTGTTTTTGTTTTTGGTAAAGCTATTTCCTTTCCATCATTCATGTTTCCAGCTTTAAAGGTGATTGATAACAGGTATCACTCCATTGTAGCTTTCTATTAGAACTTTCTGGGATGATAGGAATATCTGTATTCTCCAATACCACCAGCCGTATGTGACTATCAACTTCAAAGTCACTACAACAAATAAGGAAATTAATTTTTAATTCTTAAATTTTATTTAAATTCATTTAAGCTTACATAGTCACATGTGGCTAGTGGTTACTGTGGTGGAGAGCACAGTTAGGCCACAGCGCTAGTCCAGGCACGCACGCATGGAAGCTGGTATTTGTGAAATGACATTGCTGCTTTCTCTCTCACCAACACTGAAATGAGAATTTCCTCCAATCCAGAATGACAGTTAAAATAGTATATTATTTCTAAAGGGTTAGATAATTAATATTATTACTAAACTTCCCTTATTCTTCTTATAATTGTATTATCTGTTTCAATGATTCTTTTAATTTCTCTGAACCTCAGCTTCCTTGTCAGTAAAATAAATAATTGTGCACTAGTCAGCCATTTGCTTTACGGTCTTTTCCATCAAATATACACATAATTTAAATCATTATACTTCACACTTTAAAAAGGTTATCTTCATATATAATTTCTGTGCTCAAGATGTCGACTTTAAGATGCATCATTGATTTAATAACATCTTTAAAGGAAAAAAGGCATTAAATGTATTCCAACTCTAAGGCATAACACAACTTTGGTAATGAGAAACTAAAAAATGTTCATCCTAGGGTCAAGGACCAACAACTGTGCAATAGAGACATAATAAATTATTATAATACCATCAACTAGTTTTATTTCTATTAAGCAGATGGTACTTTTATAATAAAATGGGTATAGAAATATTATGTTAACCCCATACCAAAAATGTCCAGCAAAAGTAACAAATAATGTACCCAGTAAATGTACAGAAGGGGTAGTTGGTAATGTGTCCCATAGTAAGGCCTACCCATTTTATTTTTCTTACTAACAGTTTAAGTTAAAGTTAGTCCATAAGACTGGCATTTGTTAATGATAAAGTCTCAAATAGAGCTCTGAATTTTCTAGCTTTTTCCATACACAAGTCCCTAAGGGTAATATTGTACATCAGACATGAAATTCTAGGCTATTACTATTTTGACTTTGCAAAACCTTTGTTTAAAATATCCCAAACTATGTTTATTTTGTTATTTTTTGAAATAATTCATGTGGCCAAAAGAACTACGGTCATTGATTTCCTCCTTATATAAAATTTAAGTTGATGGTGGAAATTAAGATATTCATAAACATATAATTATTAATTTATTATGTCTACAGTCACATTATTTTACAATTATAATATATTGTTTAAAAGGTTAGACCTAGTTCTATACCAGCTAGACCTAAATAAAGATTATTTTGAATCTATAAATCAAATTCAATGCTCTGTGAGCCTTAAAAAAATAGCTAAGAAAACTAATTCAAAAACAATAAAGAGAAAATAACCTCACTATTCAATTTCATTCAGTGAATAGACCTAGAAAATCAGGATTGGATGTGGTTACTAATTGTTTTTAAATCCTTTTCATTACTAGCACTAAAGAGAAATGCTGCAGAAAGCAATTAATTTGTAAATAAACAAAGAAATAGTTTCAAAGAAAACTCAAAAGCCATTTTCTTCAAGCCATCTTTTTAAATGAAATATAAAAGCAAAGAATCTTTTTCTGAATTCCATTCAATGTCATTAGAATTACCAACAATTGCTACTAGTTTCTTTAAAATAACCTACATAATTCTCGAAAAAGGACCATGCAACGCATAAACCCACACTCTACCAGATATAACATCCAATCAGTCAGCAAATATTTATTCGTCATTTACTGATACGTGCAAGAAACGGGACAAAATGATTTTAAAAAAATCAGTTTCCACATTCGACAGCTCGCACGGTCTAGAGAAAGATACAGAATAGAAAAGCAGCAAACATGATTGTGGGAAGTGGAGTCAGACAAACCAACAGGAAGACAGATTGCTGCACGGTGGGGAGGGAAAATTAAAGAAAAAATGTGCAGTTGGGAATCGCTAATGTCTATTCATAAAAAAGTCATACCTCCATGTCTAGCTACATAGTTGAAATATTCTTTCAAGGACCTGCTTAATATGCCACCCAGCCAAGCGGCCTAGTCTAAAATGCACAGAAGAGCCACTCGATAAATGTTGGCTAAATGAATAGCCATTTTTTTTGTCTCTGCAAAGCTGGTTCATATTAAAGTTTGAAACTTCATTAGTGTTCAGTCAAGTGCCTATTCATGAGCAGCTGAACAGTCTTAACCTACAATTTGCATTCTTGAAATTAGACCTTTTTTTTTTTCCGTGTAAAATCATTACCCATGTCTTCATCAATCATTTATTGAGTACCTGCGATAACATAAGACATTCCTTTAGTTGCTGAGAATACTGACATGAGAAAAATACTCTGTTTTCCCAGTTCTTAAATTTCTCATGGAAGAAAAAGTTAATAAATTTTACTTAATAAGAAAAATATCAGATAGTGATATGTGCTATGTGGAGAATGATACAATGTGTCAGAGACAGGGTGGATCCTTTGGTGATCACAGAAGGTGTCTTAGTTTTGATTTCCCCAGTGGTAGACTGTGGGACAAGTATTCAAGGGCAAACATTTTGCCTGGGAGGTGGAAGAAACATCAGTAGAAGGGTAAGGAACTAAGACAAGGAATCAAGAACCCAATAAAAAGTTCCTTATCAGGACAGCTACCACTGCGAGCAAGGTCGGTTAACCCCACTGGGTAAACTCTGGGACCCAGTGAACATCCACATGCTTCTAGGTTTCCCATCTGAGGGGAGGAACTGGGGTATATATACCAGATTCTATCAGCCATTGGTTGAGAGTTGACGGGAGAGAGAGAATCAATTCCCTGGGACAGTCCTCCCTCAGCGTCCACAGAGGATTGATTCCAGGGCCCTCTGGATACCAAAATCCACGGATGCTCAAGTCTCTTATATAAAATGGTGTAGTATTCATATATAACCTATGCAATCCTTTAAATCATCTCCAGTTTACTTAAAATACCTAAATGCTGTGTAAATGCTGTGTAAATAGTCATTTTACTGTCTTGTTTAAGAATTAATGACAAGAAAAAAGTCTATATATGTTCAGTGCAGACACAACCATTGTAGGCCTAGGTACACAGTACACGTCAGCAACAACATGACATTTTTTTTGACAAATATTTTGCATCCGTGGTTGGTTTATACTGCAGATGTGGAAGCTGCAGATACAGAGGGATGATTGCACTTATGTCTTTCTGGGCAGCAAAGGGAGGCTCACAGCACAATGAGATGTAGGCACTTCAGCTGTGCATCAGAGTAGGCCATGCAGAGTACATGGGTGGACTGGCAGAATAACTCTCGGAGGAGGAGATATTTATGCTGGAATCTAAATATAGAGCAAGATTCAAGGTAAAATATTTCCAGACAGAAGGAATAAGAATCGTGCTTGGTATGTTCATCTAAGTTCACCTGGACAGAATGTATGGAGCAAAGGGAAGACGCATATCACAGAAAATCGGATCACAAAGGGCTCTGGAATCTAGAATGAAATGCCTGGAGTTTATGCTAGAAAGACATGGGTGGGAAGCACAGGCTTGACAAGATCTTATTGACATTTCTAAATGCTTACTCTGGTGCAAATGAATAGTAGGGTCTTGAGAGTAAGCAAGAAATTCAGGATGCTGCCGCAGGGGAATGGTGGTGCTGGTGACGGAGATGAAAAAAGCTGACCTGCTATTGAGCCAGATGTGCATAAAGGGGTGGGGAAGAGGTAGGATCAAGAATCCATATTTTCTTCATTAGCAACTCTGTATATGGTAGTGGTAATGGTACATCTTTTACTAAGAAGGAAGACAGCAAAGGGAGAAGTCTATTTGTGAGAAAAAAAGAGTCAAAGTTAAGATGCCTATTAGATATCTGCAGATAGATATACGAGCTTAGAAACAAAGAAGCATCAGAACTGGGAATAGATATAAAGGAGTCATCTAATATGATAGCATTTGAAAGCAAGGGGTTAGGTAACATCACCTAGGGGCAAAGAAGAAGCAGGCTCCAACAACAGACTTTCATATTACAAATAATAAATTTATGTCGACAATCTTTTACTGTGGTACAGTACAATGTACCCCACTAATCACAGCCAAAGCATTCTTTCATTCTTTCAATATTTTTGAATACAAAATAGATTTACAGCATTATACTGAGATTTGCAGGAAATTGAAGATATAAATTAATCCTCATTTTGAAGAGCTCAGGGTCTACAAACTGTTAAAGATTAAATATTGACCATGGTAACTGCCCTATGAGAGATACAGCAAAAGGATCATGGAAACTCAGGAGAAAGAGATTATTTCCACCTAGAAAACTCATAAAAGATTTTGAGTGGAAAATAGCATTTAAGCTGAGGCTTAAAGTCTTTTTAATTATGTAGACTTTGCCCTGTAAATACTTAGGAAGTAGATGCATTTCAAGAGTGAGAGACTTAAAGAACAAAACCACAGAGATAAGATATTGGAGGGAATATAATTCAGGAGTTCATTCAATAATTCACTTGGCTAGATGATAAAATATATGAATGTGATAGGTGGTGAATACATCTAGAACGCCAGATCCATTAAATACGGCTCGAAAGTATTCCATGTTAGGAAATAATTTATTTTCTGTGGTGCCAAATATATATTTGGTTGGATTTAAAAAAAATTTTTAAAGCCATAATTTCTTTTCACCTCCATTTTATAGAATATTATTTTCCATTATATTAATGTATCAAGGACAGTCATTATCCACTTAGAAATTCACTTCTCATTTATATCGTCCATTTTGGTTATTTTTTTCCATACTGTAGGTCATTTCACAGCAACTTTTCCATCTATCTATCTTATTTTATCTTTAAAGACTGAAAACTCATGCATTACAATTGGATCTGTGAAGTGGGAGCTAATTACTGGTCAGTATAAGGGAAAAGGAAAAGACCTAGGCTGGGCAGGAAGATGAAACACAGGCTCAGAACACTAAAGTACCAGGGGTCACCCTTGTGGGAAGAATGACTGGGGCCCGAAGACCAATGAAGGGACTAGGAGGCTACATGGACCACAAAGAGGTATTTCGACCCTGTTCCATGCTCTACACTCATCTCTTCATTTTAGATAGTCTTAATTTTAAACCATAGGTTCGGTTTCTTTTTGCCATTCTTTAAGAGACCATGAGAAACGTCCTTTTATGGTAACTGTAAAGACTTTTTAGTACACAGCTCCTAAAGAACAGAATTTACCCATGAAGAACTTTCTGAAAACCAGTGCATACAAGAGATTCCACTTTTTCTCATATTGCTTGTCATATGAATAAAGTTTATAATTACTGAAGGACCAAGTGTTTATCTCTATGGTGGTTCTCAAAAGCACTGTTATGCTAATAATACATGATTACACATACAAGAAAGCCAAACTAAATAACAAAAAGAAAACACAACAGGCAAATGATAAACCCAAAGAATGTGCATGCACTCTTTCAAAAAGAAAAAATGAGTAGAAATAATTGCAACATATGAATCCAAGGGGGCAATTTCGGAGGGTCAGTTTGAAGCAGTAGACAACGAAGCAATGACACTCCTGTTTAAACTGAGCATTATAGACGCTCAAGAACCTGGAAACCCTTAGTTTTAAAAAAATAAAAAACGTGCAAAAGGACAACCAGCAAGAAAATATAACATACAAATCAGTTAATCCTTTGGAAAATGACTAAATAATAATAAAAATGCTATGTAAATTATATGTTAATCCAATATTTAAATACTTCTGCTTCCAAAGAAAATTCATTGCCATCTGTTCAAAATTTAGAAATTATGAAAATATCATACATTCCATGTCCTGAGCTCTCTAGGTGAGATTCCAGTTAGGAGAGGAAAGGGAAGAAAAAGGAAATAAAGGGGGAAAAAGTATCATATTCTATAAAAATAATTTTTATAGTTCATCAAATCCACTTGTCATAGCAAAAAAAAGATTACAAAAAACAAAAAAATTATAGAACTATTATTCACCAGTTAACAACAACAACAAAAAACAGATTTTGCCCCATGGCATCTACACATGTAATTTCTCTTTTCCCAGCCTTCCGGAAAGCATCAAAACACAAAAGAATTATCCGACGAGACAAAAATCCTCTTCTCCTTTCTCAGAGAATAATTTACTGTTCAATAAGGGTTAACTCAAGTCAGCATGAAAAAAAAAAAAAAAAAAAAGAGGGAGAGAGAGAGCGCTCTAGTGTTCAACCTTTATGCAGAGTACAGCAGACTGGAAATATTCCCTAGTTATTTATCCTTCACTGACATGGATATTAGGAATAGTTGATAACACTTTTAAATACTTGGTTTCACATCAAGTTACCTCTCCTACTTTCAAATGGCTCTTTCAAGATTTCTGTGTTGACAGGCCAGAGCTTATAGTGTCCTGAGAAGTACACAGCCCTGCTCAGGAGGCCCACACAAGTAGAAATGTTGAAAAAAATCTCCAGTTCACAGATGGTAATATACCAGATGCTAGAACATCAAATAGGTTGCCATTTGATTTTGGATTTAAACTAAATGAACTGGATTATGAACTGGATTCATTTGTCATTAGACTCACATTTCTAACTCCCAAAAGCCCACTTTAATTTTTACCTCACTGGGTAACTTACATCTATTTTATGCAATTATTTCTTAGAATTGCATTTAAAATTGCATTTTCAGAAATAATTTTGTTCAGAAGCAGATTAAAAACATTCTAGATAGTTCATCCTTATTACTGGATGACTTTTCCAAGTAGAAACGTGGAAAAAGAATTTCAGGCGAAGGGAAGAGCATATAGAAAATTATGCAAAAATCAGATTTGGGGAACTGAAAAGGTTTCAGAACACCTGAGACATCTGAGGTGAATGGATAAGGCAAAAAGACATTTGAGCTTGATTAATGAAGGATTTGTAGGATAGAAATAGTTTCCGGGGGGTGGGGGAAGCAATGTATAGAATGAATTATTTATATTATCTTAAAAGACATCTTATTTCAATAAGGTATTACCACAAGTCATATAATTATAAACAAAAATGAAATACCATTATACAATTGAGACTCCTTATAATACAAACCACAATGAAGAATCTAGATTTACATTTTTATTGTATATGAAAATCAGCCTCACTTCTTTTCCCTTATCCCCTTATTATTGGTTCTAATTTCCCTGTTCAGTAATCCCATAGCCTATTTTAACTTTCTTCCCCTGCTACCTATGGAAGGGAGATGGGGAGCCGGCAAAGTGTGGAATGCAGCAAAGTCATTCTGAATAGACAAAAATCACAAGAATTGTAAAAGCAAAGGATGTGACAGCCTCAGAATCCTGACCTTTCGAACTTGAAACCAGATGTATGACTCAGCTCCCCAATACACATGAATTCTTTTGTATTATGGGTAAAATGGCAAACATTTCCTGTTATTAAAAGATATTTGGATTACCTTCCCAAGAGTAATGCAAAGCTTCTGAAAAGATAACTGCACAGTGACAATAAGAAGATTGTTAAGAGTGCCTCTAAGCTAGGGAGCAAAGAGTATTATATTTCCACTGAGAAGAACACTTAAATTATAGACAAAGATCCATCAAGGCTTAAGTCGCCCAGAATCACATTAACCTCTTTAGTTAGTGGCATATGCTTCAGGACACATGACAATCACGGGGCTGGCTTGCTGTGGGAGAGGAAGGTCAGTAGCGATTCTTTTTTATTACTATCTAGGAAAAAATGGCCCAAAGTAATCTTGAAGCATATGACACCTTAACTGTTTAATATATCTGGGACAACGAGGCCAAGACAATGGACAAATGCAAGGCTGTTAATATTAGAAATGAAGCTGCCGGCCTTTACTTCTAGAAAGCTCCAGTCCATGAAAACTTGGACCACCCAGACATTTGCTATGTTAACTATCCTCTTAAACTGAAGTGGAGATATTTATTCAGAATTATGGTTTATACTTACAGTGCTACATATCTTTGTATGAATTTTAAACATTACACTTATAGGATTTTTTTAAACTACATCTGTTGAACAGGAAATTCTCAGGTAGTAGAGTTTTCTTTAATTTTATTTTAGAATCTTCTTTCCCTTGACAATTGTTCCATGCAGTCTTCATAAAAAGTACATTATAGTGACATTTAAAAAGTACTTATAATATCTGGTCATGACATTTATAATATATGACTTGGCTTAAAAATAGCTCAGTTTTTGAAAATGTATAAATAAAAGAAGTGAAGGGGGTATTTACTTAACAGATGCAACGTTAATTTAATCTATTACTGGGAATTTTTAATTTGCCAAAATGCCTGTTTTTGTCAGTAGTCTGACTGTGTTAAATTCCTCCTCACATTTCCTACCATTTATATTTATAAGGGTAACATTTAAAAAAAAATTATAATTGAATGCACTTAGGTTTAGCTTCAGATATTCAGGCAGGCATAATATTTACTTTATCTAGTTAAAGGAAGTAAATCCAGAAATGGCACACTTTGTGCTCAAAGAGTAAAGAAAAAAGTGTGAAATGAGAGTTAATATTTAATCATAATCATCACCTGGTAGAGTCAGACAGGCCTGTTGAGAATCTCACCTCTGCCACTTCACACCCAACTGTAAGACCTTGGAAAAGTTCCATAAGTTCTGTGAGTCTGAGTTGTCTCACCTGAACAGAAACGTCAGCTAACTCACAGGTTTGCTTAAAGACCTATATGAAAGAGAATAAGAAATGCTGGCCCACAGTAAATGTCACTAGATATTAGCTGAATAGCCTTCTCATAAAATGAAATGTTGCTCATGTATTTAATAAAATATTCAAACCAACTACAGTAGATTCTCATTATTTGTGGATTCTATATTTGCTCTCCCTATTGGCTAAAATTTATTTGCAACCCCAAAATTAATATGTAGAGCTTTTGTGGACGTGTAGAGTGGCAAAACCTTTGAGTCATCCAAGGCACACATTCCTAGCTGATGTGGAACAAGGTGACACTTTGCCTTCTTGTTTCAGCTCTCATACCATAAACAGTTGTCCTTTTTGCAGTGTATTTAGTGACACTGTTTCACATTTTTGTGCTTGCTGTTGGGGATTTCACTGTTTTAAATAGCCCGAGCATAGTGCTGAAGTGCTGTCTATTATTCCTAAGCACTAGGAGTCTGTGATGTGCCTTATGGAGAAAATTCATGTGTTAGATCACTTCCTTTAGGCATAAGTTATAGTGTCGTTCACCATGAGCTCAATGCTAATGACTCAACTATATATATTAAGTAAAGTGTCTTTAAACAGAAACCAGGTTATGCATTGATCGATTGATGATAATGTTGTGATCAGGGGCTCCCAGAACCTGATCCTATATTTCCCCTAAGAGCAATGTTCAATATTTGCTAATTCAGTGTTTGCATTGACTTTATAGAACATAACTACCATGAATAATGAAAATTGACTGTATATGCTATTTGTTACATTAAACAACAGTAATACACAATTTAAAAACCCAGATCATTGCTTTCAAGGAAATTAAGATGTCAAGTACACAATGTGTAAAACATTAAAATACAAACAGATAATCTGTATCTTTCCTTTTTGGTTATATAAAATGCATAAACATCAAGTCATAATATTAAAATATTATATTACATTATGAATGTAATATTATAATTATTATATTATCTATATAATATTGTGATTATTATATTATAAATTATTATGTTATAATATTAAAATATAAATTACCATTCTCTTTGGCTGGACTCAGATAAAATGCTCAGCTTATTTGCTAGCTTTATGACTTCCTATCATAGGCTGATGTGTCTATTAGTTAAATCCATATATGCCCATCAACTCCATAGGCTGTTGTTTGTCTGGGATGTGAATTGTTTTCCTTGAGAGTAAACTTTAAGCCTTAACTGTATCTTAAGAATAATTCAGAATTACGGGAAGTAGAACGACCATACTTCAGGTCTTTCTCCTCCCCACAACCTCCACCCCAAGCCTCAACTATTAAATAGACAACAAAACCAATACAGCATACACTGCCTTAGGATCTGGGATTCATGATTCAGCATTCCTCATGAATTTACCCAAATCATAAACTGGATTCTCTCTCAGCTTTTGGATAAATAAAGTCTAGGCCTGCATTATTAATTACTTAAAGATCCTTTGATATTTAATTTACATATATTATCCTTTTGTTTTAAAAATATGCCAATCCAAACACCCTACTCCAACCTCTACTGCAGTTATCACATCACCACTTTAAAGTTATATTTTTTTTCCGGTTCCAAATATTATCTCAAATTATATTATACAACAACATGTGTGTAAACTTGTAATGTTGACATCATGAACAGTGTGAATTCACTAGAAAAATAACTCAATGAGTCAGATGTAGAAACAAGAAATAACAAGCAAGTTCAACCTTACATGAAAGAAAATTCTACAGGCAGCAAGGCCTTCTCATTTACTGGATTTTCTCTCACCAACCTAAAAAATAAAATTAGGCTCATAAAAGAGGTCTTCAAAAGACAAGTTTATACAAATCTCTTATATAAGAAAATCCATTTTCCATTTAAATGGCAATGAAGAATCCACTTCAGAATTGTATTATGAGCCAAATGAAATAAATGAAGAAAATGTTTTATCATTGTATATTTAAATCTTAGTTTAAATAAAATAGCTTACGAAAACATGTTATTTCATCAATGTGTCTTCAGAAGAAATCAAATTAACACATCCTTCTAAGAAATATTAATTCCAAGCACTTATATAGTAATTTTGATTCCTAACTCTGATCCTTCTGCAAACTTCATAGAATTATCCATATGATACAAAACTGTCAACATTAATAGCAATTTCATGTTGATGGAAAGCAGAATAAAGATGGAACTGTACCCACTAGAGTTCACAATATACAAAGCTGTTAGTGGCTTATTGGAAAGAAAGTCATGGAAATTGGTAAACAATTACAGTTTGTCTACAACACTACTTTCTAAAACAACTGTTCTCTATTTACAATCCTATGCAAAGAATAAAGAACTGCTTTTCTCATTTCTTCATGATATCTGAAACAATTAACAGTAATTCAGAGAGATTCCTCACATATAAAAGGCCTTTATAATGTTGAACAATGTGAATTACTTAAAATACATATTTAAAGAATCAAACCACTGATTTACAAGGAAGTATAAAGAAAACCATCTTACTACTACAAATTAATTATATTCCAATTTGACGATATCATTTACATTCTAAGTACCTGAGTTTATATTTCCAAGTATCCCAAAAAAGTTCAAAAAGTATAGCACTTAATCCAGAGAGATTTAGACCAGTCTTCTCTAAAATTTCGGAATTATGTCTACACTAGTAGAGTGGATGCCTTAACCATAGAATTGGAACATATATATTGAACACTATAAACAGTTGATTTTATTTATTCACTCAATAAATGCTTAATAATGTAAACCAGAAAAATAAACCAATGGGTGAGACCCAAAAACAAAGAATCTTTTCCTTTTTGGAGACTTTACTGTAATGGGGCAGTTAAAAGTGTTAATTCAGAAAGAAAATTACACAATATTATAGGAATAAATGTCACATCCACAAAGGCCTGGGACTGGTGTCTCTTGAGCACTTGTCTATACCCATGACCTGGCACTGGGGTTCTCAAAGTATGCTTTGGAGACCTTTTATGGGTCTGTAAGATCAAAGCTATTTTTCCACAAGCATGCAATCAAGTTTTCCTGAGGTTACCTCATAATGTATGACATCACAGTACAGACACAAATATGAGAATTCACCTGTCTCCCAGTAAGCCAGACACTAAAGAAATTTTCAAAAAATGTAAAACAATGCCAATCTTCTTACTGTTTTTGCTCTGGAAAATATTTTTTTTCCCATAAAATATGTTACTGTTATGTTTATCCCTGCTATTTTTAAATGAATTAATAAATATGTTTAAACTTCAGTTTTAATTTCTAATATGATAAATATCAATACATAAAATCCACACAAACAAAAGTTTTTTGGCATTTTAATAATCTTCATAAGAATAAAATGATCTTGAGACCAAGACCAATGGTCTAGCACATAATTGATGCTCGATAAGTACTGAATCACGAATTAAAAGGAAGGTATACTAATGCCATGATTACTGAGCTAATCTGAAGACATGGGTAGAGATCTATGAAGTGAATGAAAGATGGGGAGAGGAGAGAGAGAAGAACTTTTCTTTAACAATGTACACAATTTATGAATAGTGCTATTTAAAATATTTTCCAAGCAGTTGAGCAATTTGTAGAAAATGATTAAAAATTAAGTGTTCCTTTACAAATGAGAAACTGAACAGGATAAGGAGCCAACAGCCATGGAAAGATAATGCCTCTCGACAGACTCTATTCTGTAGTACTGGAGAATATCCTGAATTCAAAGCTAGACATCCAACCATCTTTCACAGAAATATTGTGCCGAGATAAAAAGGGTGGTTTATTATTAGCTTTCTCATTTTCTAGAATGCATCACTTTAAAATAATGTCATATTGATCAATATTGATATTTGCTTTTAAAAATAATGTCAAATCAAAAGAAAATATCAAATATGTGTTTGTCAATGATATTTCCTAAAATTACACACCTATTATTCTTCTTTCAACTTTCATGTTGGTTAATAATTTCTTGGAATATATGAATACACGAGACTCTTCAACAAGGACAAATTTTGAAGTTACTTCAGTAATATAATAAAATACCATATATTCCTTGAAGGAACACTAGCATTCTACACATGATATAATCAAAATAATAAGGTGGCATTGACCATTTTGCAAGCAGAACCTATAACAAAACTAAAAATTGAACAGGAACAAAGGTAGCTTTGAAAAAAAAAAACTTTGACTTTTTACAAAACCTTTCATAAGTTCCTGGACAACCTATTATAAATAAAGAAAGGTAAGTATAACAAAACCACTTCTAAGATTTTATAAAAGGGAACCAGCTAGTGAAACGTTTTTTTGGACCGTATCAAAAATATACTCTTGAGCACCTAGCCCTGTGGTCTGCCTAAAGGCCAGAGGGAAAACCCCTTGTTGACCATAAAAGGGCTGCCTGCATGTTCTCAGTGGAAATTATACAGGATCTTATTTACACAAGTATAAATACATGCCATTCCTTTGTGCTCACAGGCGCTCCTGAAGGCTGGCCAAAAGAGGACAGTCCACGGGCCCGATGCAAACAGGATTCACAACGTCTATCACATTTTTCCAACATCTAGTGTACTTTCTTTCTCTAGCTTATCTTCTTTCATGATAAAAATATCTACAAAGCATAAGAGCACGATAATTTAACAGGTGGTATCTCTAGAAATACTTGAAAATAAGCCTTTAAGTTTCAGCAGAAGGAGAGAAAGCACATTTCCCATAAATAGGCACTTTTTTCCTAGTAACATTACAGCTGTGTGAAAACAAGGATAAAGAATGTATTTGTGGTCAATAACAATGCCTTATCTATTTACATTTCTTAGTAGCTTAGAAAAGTAAACTTTAAAAACTCCTGAGAAACAATAACACACAAATTACCGTGACCTAAAATAGACAAGGAAAAAAAAGGTAACGATGAATTAAAGGAACAGCATAATGCAGGTACAAGATATTTGGATTGTGTGTGTATGAATAATTACAATACGTTGATCAGAAAATGAACAAGTAGATATGACTATAAATACAGTGAATAGTTTCTCTTTAAAACTCAGGAAATTCTGAGATTTGAGCTTGGTAATATATGTTCAAGAGGCACTGCATAGATCTCAGATTATCGTTCTCAGCTAGAGTTCATGGGTGACTTAAAGACTGATCATAATGCTAAAATGAACATTAGCAGTCATCTAATATGATTATCTTTTCACTGAGTGAACTGCCTATAAAACATTATGCTTAGTGGTCTCACAGTCCAGAGAGACTCAAACTCTTTTCTCCAGAAACTTATCTACCCAATAATGCTTAAATGCTGCCACTTCTATTTAAGGTTAACTCGTACCAGTGGGTAAGATAAAATGCAAGTCTGGCTCAACCTCCAGAGCATCAGATGTTATCAGGAGTGCAGAGATAATCAGTGACTGAAGTCAACAGCCTTGAAAGGGGAACAAACACCTATGAAGCAGCTCACTTCATGTCAGTGAAGCTCTGGTAAAATGTTTTACTGATAATGACCGAGTCATTAGTTAGTCATTCTAGTATCCCACAGTACTTGATAAATCTACTTTAATGAGTCTTTGCTAGTCAAAGTGTGGTCCACAGACCAGCAGCATCAGCATCACATCAACTTGTAAGAAATACAAAATCTCAGGCTCCACACCAAGCCTACTAAAGCAGAATCTGTATTTTAACAAGATCCCAAAGGGCTTAAATAAACATTCAAGTTTGACAAGCCCTGATCTAAATAATTGCATGCAGATTATTTCTTTAATGTTCTCCTGCGAAGCTACACTGTACTGTTTTTTTAGCATCCTTGTGTCAAGTCTTTTCTTTTTCATTCTATCCAATTTGTTTTTAGAATCCCCTGTTCATTTTCAGCCCATCGAGCCAGGAAGATGGGCAGAAAAGTCAAATATATTAAGCAGACCAGACATTTTCCAGGAGTTTTCATTAATGCTACTCTGTGAGGTAGTTTTTTTTTAATTTTAAAATTTTACAAATTAGAGACTTAGGCATACAGAAAGGGTTAAGTGACTAAGTTAAGATCACATAAATAACAAGTGGGTAAACTAGGATATAACTCAGTTCCAGGCTCGCTAAGTCATATTTTCACATTCTGCATTTTCTTCCTTTATGGATTCTTATCCCAAATGTCCAGACTTTTCCTTAAAAAAAAAATATGTGGTGTTGATAAGAAAAAGTTCCCAGGTATTTAGAGCTCTCCTCGGCTTCTCTACATTTAAGAAGAAATCATCCAAACCAAATGAGAGCTTTAGTTCTAACAAATTAAAGTGACTACTAGAGGCAGGGCAGTGTCAAGATTAAGGACACACACCCTGGAACCAGACTGCCTGTGTTGGAATCTCTTCTCAGCTACCTGACCTTGATTTACATTCCCCTTTAATTGGGAATAATACTAGTAACTGTCCTCATAGGTTTTTTTTTTAAGGAGTAAAGGAATTAATGTATGTAAAGCATACCTTAATGCATGTCTGGTGTATAGTAAGCACTCCATATGTGTTACTATTTGCAATTAAATAGAATTTCTGATTTTAGTACAATGTGCCTCTGTTTGAAAAAAAGAAATTTTTTAAAGCCAGTCTTCCACTTAGCTAAGCAGTAAGTCTTCCAAATCAATACATTTGTTTCTTTCTTTTATTGATCTTAAACTCACATACACTGATCACTTATCATTATTAAAAATGAAGAAAATCCGTCACAATGTCACAATCAATTCATGTGTCTACAAGTTCCTAGTTAGAGCATCAAAGTCCTGAAGACTTTTACAACAAACAGCAGGCCAAAGACCAAGACACATGTCCAGACCAATAGGTGAAAGCCTCAGGCTCGCTCCTTACAATCTGTTCACAACTCCCAATTTCCAGTCTTCCAGAAAATCCTAACGGCTCTAAATTCAGAATATCCAAAATCTAACCACTTTCCTACTTCATTCTGATCTAACCCTCAATTAAGACATTCCTTCCCTTCCTCCACTATAGTCTAGTCACAACCCAGCAGCAATAATAATCTCTATAAAATGCATCACTCAACTGCTCAAACCACTGCAACAATCAGTGTCAGGCATAGTCCTCTCTAAAGGCCTTGCCTTTCCTACCGGCCCCGTCCATGAGGTCTTCTCCCCCCATCCCCTTAGATGTACACTCCAAGTCACCTAGCGAAGCCCCCATGACCTCCTGTAAACTACAACAACATCCTCTGACCCCACACACGCCCTCTCTCTCAGTACACAGCACTAATCATGTTCTATCATTCCAAGTTACTCACATGTTTTATTTGTCATCTTTCACTCCTCACTATAATTTAAACTCCATGAGGTCAGAGGTTTTGCACATTCTGTTCACTGCCTGTAGCATCGCCTGCCTCTAGTATCTTGCTGCATATGTAATAAATGCTCATTGAATATTTATTGAAGAATAAAGGAATAGGGAGCATTTTTTCATTCCTAGACTAACGAACGAATAGTCTAAACATCTCCTAGTATATCAAGATAGAAATAAATATAAACATAGACATAAACATAAACATAAAATCCCAGTAGGAAAAACTTAAGACAGCAATATGCTTTCTCCTACGCAAAAATCTAAATCAAAAGCCGAAGATTTAGAAAAAAAGGGGGAAAAAATACCCTTCCAATTTATAGAAGCTAAACAACTACTGCCTCTTTTTCCATAGCAAGGGAGGAGAAAAAAAAAAGCATTCAATTTGTGAGTTTGTGAATTAAAGAGATCACCTCTCTCAGTTAAAGAGGTCACTCTCCCTTAATGTGACAGTTTAGCTCAGGGAATGAATGCAATGACCTTGTACAAATGAAATTGCAGGGGCCGACTGACAGAGCAATTACTCATTTGGCCAGCACACTGCCTAACAACTCATAATCTTGCAAAAAGCACCCTGGAAATTTTAATGACGACACAGACTCAGCAGTTTAGTTTCAATTCTAATCTGAAAACTATCCAATAGTGTACCACACTCTCTATGATGAGATCTGCTCATGAGTTCATAGGACTCCTGAATTACCTGGCCCATTATCAGGAGGATTCCAGCCCTTTGGTGCGACAAGCTAATCACATTTCGTCCAAATCAACTGCAGAGAACTAAGAAATTAGAGTTCATATTCTTTTCTCCTCTCATATTTACTTGAGTAATACTTATCATTCCAACAATGGGATGCTTTAGCCTTGATATTTCCTATTGTAAACTATAAAGCATTTATTATAGTCGTAAAAAAATGAGTAAAAGTACGTTATGTCCAACCTATTAAAACATCCTACAGAATATGCAGAAAAGTGCTGTGAGTCCAGCAGAAAGTACTAGTTAGTATTATTCACATCTGACAGAGAAGACATAGAGAAAATAATTTTAAAAATCAAGAAAGTAAGGTAAAATTCTAAAATGTCTCTGTATCTACCACCTAGAATATGAATATGTACTCAAATTGAGGTGAAATAGTTCTTGTTTAACAGACTATGTTAAACAAGCTAATCAGAAATACAAAATGCACAAACCAGAAAACGAAACTAACCCATTTAAAAATATACCATACAATATTTCACCCAAAATTATTCCATTTATTTGCTAATGAAAATTATAAACAAATATGTTAGAGCAGGGTTTTTACCTGTTTTGAAAAATGGCCTTAGTAGTATTTCTTCATTTAATGAGCATGGTTTTTTTGTTTTTTTGTTTTTTTTTTCAGCGAAACAAATCTCTTTTCCAAGGCAACAGAGCTTAGTTTCATTAAGGTCACTGAGGGAAGAGCTTCTGCCTTTTCTCAAGAATTCACTATTTATCAAGATGACCTGAACTGAAAGGCTCGTCATGATGAGGTCGACAGAGCCAGACCCCAGGGCGAGACTTGTGTTCTAGTCCTGCTGCCAAGAGCTCCATGACTAAGAAAATGGCTTCGCCTCTTAGAAAACAAGATGAGGGCTGACAAGACCTGCCTACATCTCTCCCAGCACATGTTCTCAGATTTTTAGAGGCTGTCAGACCTGACAATTTCCAGAATAAAAGCATTAAAAAGCATCTTCAAGTTTGTATCAGAATGTTTGAAATCATTTGTAATGTTACTTTGGTGAAGAAGGTAAAGGACCAGAATCTCAGTTTCGATGCTGAGAAGGATGGAAGCAGAGTGTGCATTACTCTGCGCAGACATCCTGGTGGCGCAGTGGTCATGAGTCACCATTGCCAATGTTAAACTACGTAAGAGAAGGAGGTCAGCAGAATGTACAAAAGGAATCCCCCTCTGACCTTTTACAATTCGCGCCACTAGGAAGTAAACAGGATAGAAGACCAAAGGGGAAAAAATAGCTGGAACATAAACAAGCCACTGACTAGGAATCTTCAGAATATGTATAAATACATAGCTTTTGGCCCCCCAAAAGCCTCTGCCATGGATGGACCCCACCCTCCACGACATACACAGAGGGTGGCTTTGGAACTTGCTTCCCTATAAAAAAAAACTCCAAATTTACTTCCCTTCTCAATATTCTCTTTCAGTTTAGGGTTCTCCCCAAGATGGCTTAGTCAGTGTACTTTGAGGAATTCCAGACTTTGCAGACAGAAGTCTTCGTTTGAAACAAAGAACCATAATTATTCAAAATAAAGGCATTGACAATGAACGATAAAAGATGCATGGTAAAATGAGATTCAGGAAACAAAACGTCTGTGTAGTTTTTTTGTTATTTTGGGATTTTTTGTTTGTTTGTTTTAAATATATTACTTATTTCATTACTCACATGTTAGTAAACTGATGAAATATGATATCCCAAAATAAGTGCCTTCGTCGAGGTATAATTTCAATCCCGGGCATAAAAACAAAATTATCACTATAAGTCTTCTTTTTCCATTCCCTTCATTGAAACTTGAGTGTCATAAATACAAACTATGGTGTTTCTTCCAAAAATAATAATAATAATAATATTCTTTGTAAAAGAATTTTCTACATGTTTTATACCTGGAGTTTGAAATAATTTATATTCTTGACTTTCAAAAAGGTAGTCACAGAACAAATGAGCTTCTATACTGCAGAATGAGGAAGGAAGCAGCCCCAGGGGCAGTGAGGGACTGGCACGAGCTGCCTGATTTCAATAAGGGACTGGGTGCTGGCATGTCTGAAGGAGAGACTGTACATAGAAAGACAGTAACGTTCGGTTTCTCAATCTGCTCACCTCAATAAATGTGACCAGCAAGAGTCTACGTGGTCAATACATATCTTGGGTCACCATGTGCTAGAAAACGAAGCTGCAAAGGAAGCCAATAATTTTTTGTTTGGGGTTTTTTTTTTTTTTTTTCATAGTTTATATCACACACACTTGTCTGTAAACAAAGTCCACGGTTTGCAACCTAATGGCAGGTTCCAGATGTTTCCAACAAGTGTACCAAAAAGACCCACGATATTTTCTTGATCTTTAAGGCTTAAGAGCAGGATGTGCAGACTACACACTAAGCTTTGAAAAAAAAGGAAAATGAAGAAAACTCCATATGGTGCCAAATGTTGGCAGCTATCTTCTTTCTTCCCAGACAAAACTCTTAGGTCTTGTGAAAACATTTCTTGTAAAATGCCAAAAACAACAGAGATAATGGTTGTGATGGTTCTCCCTTGCTGACTGCCCGCAGCAGCCTTATTGCTTTGACTATATCCACATCAAACCTCTAAGAGCCAACTTTAAATCTTAACCCCGAAGGGCAATCTTTAGGAATGCTATCTCCTAGACTTCTAAAAACAAGTCTTGCATTTTAGGTGTTTTCCTTTAGAATAGAAGAAAATGCTATTGTTTGTATTTGTCCCCTCCCCCACTGTTTAAATTAAGTTTAAAAAATCAGCAAGCTTCGTTTCTACTATAGTAGTAATATAAGATCTTCATAGAACATGTAGAAAATACAAAATGTATTTCAGGAAGTGAAATATCGGCAGTCTTACTGCTTCTTTCTAGCAGTAAATACTAACAATAGTTTAGTATGTTTCATTCTAGTCCTTCTACATACTTGGAAAAATGTATGTGGGCATACATAAAAATATTTTAACTCCTGTTTTTGCCATGCTTTTTCACTTAACATTATAGTGTGAGCATTTTCCCATAGGGAGACATCATTTTGATCATTACCCCATATCCCATGTGTAATGACAGCTTTGTATAATTCACAGCATTTCTCATAGGAGGTTTATTGCTCTACTGGCCACCATGGGACCAGTGTTAAATTCATTGATGGCATGTACAGCTGAAATCTGAGAAAGGTGAGAACGAATTACAGTGTAGAAAAGTGGAAACCCAAATGCCCATCTCTAAACATATTCAGTTCCTTGATTTCTTCAGAATGAGAGAGAGAGACAGAGACAGAGAGAGAGAGAGAGAGAGAGAGAGAGAGAGAGAGAGAGAGAGAGAGAGAGAGAGAGA
>NW_006439757.1:3740733-3748043 GCF_000325575.1 Pteropus alecto
CAGACAGACAGACAGACAGAGAGAGCACGGGAGCCTCTTTTGTTAGAAACCTAACAGAGACAAATTTATTCTCTGGTATTCTAATATTAAGAAGCCTTTGAAAGATTCATGATTATTCCTTTAAATACTCAAGCCATTTAAATATGTGTATAGAAAATGAGCCATTTAATTTGAATAATGGAGAGAAGTTAAAAAGCATTCATTACCTTCTGCCTAAAGGTATAATCTCCTTGATTAACATGCAAACTAATGGGGAAGGAATCTAATGCTCACTTGTTTTTTCCTTGAGCATTAAGACTATTTGAGTTGGTCATTAAGAAGTAATCACACGCACTCTCACACACACTCTCACACACACACACACACACACACACACACTCGCTCACATGCTGTCTGTGCGGCAATGTTTCTTTATAACAAACCAGCCTCAGGAAATTATTAATGAGGGGTTAGGAGGTTACACAGCAGCTAAGCCCAGAAGAATGTCTGTGCAAAGAGAGAACTACCTATTCAGAAGGGAGGAGAATTGTTCTGGGAGGACTGGCAGTTTGAAAAGGAATTCCTTCTTAGCCAAGAAATTCTCTATATGGTGCAAAGCCAAAATAAAATGAGTCAGAATTCTTCACATTTCCTAACTGTGTATTACTAGAGTGACCTCTGATTTTCTACAGAAATCAAGAATGGCACAGACGAGGTGCAGAAGGGCTTCCCCTTGCCCCTCCCCACAAAGTATTTGAGGAAAATATGAGATAGTATAGATTCAGTCCTGATTAAAGCGATTAAAATCTGGATGACATTATATTTGTAACTTTTAACTTTACCTACACAGCAGTACACAAGCAACAGCATCCCCAACCACCACCAGCATCACCTCTGACCCTTTTTCTAGGCTATATATACTATTAGAAGCTGTCAGATGTTGTACCCAGTGTTTATAGAGGGGTCCAGAATATGCCATCCTAAAATATGCCATATGCTACTTTGGCATAAAGATTATTTTGAGTTGAAGGCAGCTGAGAATTAAGAAATGCAGGAAAAGTTCTCTGCCCTCCCTTTATCTACCTCAAAGCAACGCATAAATTTCCATTTGTGAAGGTGGCATAAATATCTTCCCCTTTTTAGTTCCAAGATGAGGAGAAATACCTTTATCACCAAAGACAGAGAGCAAGCACTGAGATGAGCCTGCTTAAACAGACCTTACTAAAATAACCCTTATCTTCTATTAGTTTCCCCCACATATTTCCTAGTTACTTTCCCACAATTTATAGCCCTTTGTTAAAACAGTATATAAGCCACCTAGCCTAACTACTTCTTTGGGTTTTTTCATTCTTTTCTGTGAAGTCCCTGTGCACCTAAAATTAAAAATATTAACAAAATTTCTATTCCTTTTCCTTGTTAATCTGTCTTTTGTAAATTTAATTTACACACAGCGGTAAATGAACTTAAAAGGGTAGAGGAAAAGTTTTTCCCCCTCTTCTACAATTCAATAGGAAATCTGAAAAGTAGCATTGAGTTGGAAAATCCTATTTATGGTCAAAAATCATAAATATCTGAAAGGTTTATAATGACCAAATGATTTATAAATTTGTGAAATGAAAAAATTTTGACAAAAATTAGCAAAAATGTCAAAATAAAAATGTCAATTGATATGTCATAATAAATAAAATCAGCATTTCACATCTTATAATTTAAAAAAGTCATTTAATTAGCTCTTTCAATTTATGAGCACCTGCCACAATCAATACAGGAAAATAGTTAAAAAGAGAAGTGCATTATACATGTTTCTGTATTTATATGGTTGCTTGTAAATATGTCAGCATTTTATTATTAGTTTCATTTTAAAGTCACTATTAACTATGCAAATTATAATTAATGGATGTGGAGTTCTTAATGTTTTCTTACTAAACAATCTATTGAAAGGGCAGTTTTCTTCTGTGAGACTGCCTCAGGGGCAGAAATTAACCAGGATTCAGGGTCAAGATACAAATCTACCAAATACAATTCAAATGGTACACTACAATGACAACAAGACAGCCCCGGCCTCTATTTCCAAGCCTGCCTTAGTTTTCTGACACTAATCTAGAAAGAGAAAGGTCTTTCTGAATTTAGCCAAAATCTGAGTCTGGAGAGCTACATTCTATCTGGTTAGAAAGATATCAAATCCTTGCTTTTTAATGCAGATTCACTGCACAACAGGTCAAAGTAAGTTGTTCCTACATCCACAAATGTACTCAGGCTCCCAAAATGTTCCACAAATGAAAACTCTCGGCAATTTCTAGGATAAATTTTAGGAGCAAAGAGACTGCCAGAGAAGTGTCTAAACTAATAGAGAAAAACACAAATCTTTCCCCCAGTAATATTCTTCTGCTTCAGACTTCCTTCCCAAAAAATTGTGAGATGGCAAGCGATGGTCACATCTTGCAGCGTAACCTGTTTTAATATGTACACCGAAATGAAACCAAAAAAGCCCTGTTTATAATATAAGACACATATATTTAAGAAAAAAGATGGGTCTATCAGATTCTAAAATACTGGGTGTTTCAAATAAGTAAAACTTTTTTCTAGAGACTTTACTTAATATCTGATTTCACCAACATCCTCTTTACACTTAAATAAATATGGTATTTTCTATAAAATATAAGAGGAGTCATTAAACAGTCAGAAACAAAGAATTTCATGTCATAAAATAATGATGAAGTTAGCCTAAATTATAGATTAGTTATTACACACATATGATGATACTGCCAAGTTTGTTCAGAAATGTAATATATATTTGTCAATTTTCACTGAGGTAGATATCAATATTTATTACTATGTAGAAAATCAAATAGGAATCTTCAAGAACATTTAAATAAAAGTGTATTTTTGGTCATTCATTAAAATTATTGACAGCATTGAAATTTCATCCATTAATGTTTTAAAATACAAACTATTCTTTAACCTGGCATCTATTCCATTACAAAGATCTAAGTCACATACAAAGTGGGAAAATCAATTTTGGCAGCTAGATGAGAATGTAAATAGCATAGGCCAATTCTCCCCAATGCCTAAGACATGGTCTGATAAATGAGATAGCTACCACTAAACATTCAGTAAACTGACCTACTAATAAACTGTAAAAGCCAGTGATCTTCCTCAGTCCTCTAATACTTAACCAAGGATATTTTCTTGGTATTTTTTATTAACCTGCACAGAATTAAAACACCCAGAGCAATCTGCCCAGTTTTATTAGCACCAAAATAAGATAAAAAGATGAGTGAAAAATCTGATCATTTGTAAATTCTTGGGCATAAAAATAATCCAATAATAAGTCTGAAATTAAAAGGTAAATAAAAGTTTATTTTCTGTTTTGTCTATATTTAAGAGAAGTATTTACAAAAAAGAAAAAAAACATGCTGAATTTTGGCTTTTTAAGGAGACACCAAAGGAAATCTTAATAATAAAAGTTTGGATTATCAAAAAAGACACTAAGCACAGTTTTTAAGTTACTTACTATATTCAAACTCAAAAAGTAAAATAAATTCTTAAATACCTTAGATTCTATCCCACTGTAAAAAAAAAAAAAAAAGATTTATATCATCAAGCTTCATTTGCTCACATGGGAGTTACTCTTAAAAATTTTCTTTTATCTTATACATAAAAAAACCTTCCCCCTTGTACAAAAGATTGCATCATCAATTTTTGTGAAAAATTCACTTGATACTAAGTTATATGACCATCTCTCAAAGAGCCAACTCACCAATCTATTAGAGATACAGTGCTATCTGGTTGGTTCCTGTCCAGGTTATTTTCTAGACAAGAGAGTCTCGGCTAATGTAGAATCCAAAAGAATCTGGGAAGAATCCAGGATTCTCAAGAGGATTCTTCGAATGTCATATCCACAAGCAAATGTGATGTGCTATTTTCTACAGAACCTATTTCCAATAATACCACTGTAGTTTTTGTATTATCTTTGTCATTTGTGTTGCTGTACAAGTACATAGTAGTACTATCTATTATAGTTTAAATTACTAGATTTCTTCATCTTATCAACGTAGCAAAATAAGATGCATTCCCACAATGCTTCTGAAATTTTTTCATTCTTAAAAATTTACCAGAGAGTAATACTTTAAAAGTTTCCAGAAAAAAAGACATAAAATGTGTCTTCTTACCCAAAATATGTTTTGTTTTGTTTTTCAAAACAGGTTCTCCAATAGCATGAGTAAGACACTAGATATGAAAGATTGAGAATTACCCATCTAAGAAGCAGTCAAGTTTATATTTGTTCTCAATGCAGGCACTGCTTATGGAAGCACAAATCAAGTCTTGGCCCCTGCTAAATGCCATCCCTTCAAATTACGGCTGACTTCAAAATGAATATGTGAAGACATTTCACTCTCCCTCAAAAAGATAAATAAAATGAATGTGAAAATAAATGTTAGGTCTCTAAGAGTCCTGAACATTTGTATTGCCTTAAATCTAGTGAGAAACATGGGCATAAACTTATGTAGTTTGGGTACTGTACTTATGTAAATAGCAGAGGGTATGGTTTTAATTTGGTCGTGACACCATAAATATTGGCATGCAGAACATGTGCTTACTGCCATGAGTTTTGAACTCTGTTTCTCCAGGGTCTGCTTCTGTTTTGTCCACATGCCAGAACTAGGACTACTTGCCCATAATCTCAAATGATCAGAGCTGAGAAAATTGACTTTATTTCCAAGAAAAAAATACATTCTTTGAGTGATCTTTGAAATGACTTTTTCAAGATTTTTGCTTTCCAGGGGATAAATCACAGTTGTCAATCTTAAAATCCCAAAGCAAAAAAAAAGAAAAGGAAAAAACAAACTAAAATAAGATTTTACCTTATGTTAACTAGAAAAAAAGGGGGAATAATTAAAAACCAATGAAAATAAATTTTTGATAGCCATGTTCTTATAATACATTGATTTCAATAAATGTTATCGCAAAGTTCCCTGTTTAAAAATAATTTTCCTGGAAATGATACATTTCATTTTCTTGGTGAGGAAATAACATTCTAAACAGTCATCATTATAATTTTGCCAATAAGGTTCTTTGTACATTCATTTTACTCAGTCTAAGCAGAAAGAGTAAGAGGCCCTCCTGTGTGCCTCCTTTTAGTTCCTCAAAATGAAGCCAGACATTAGTTGCATCCTTCAGTTGTGAAATAAGGCATGTGACTTCTTCAGAGTCCATCGGTGATAACCTATGAGGCCAGATGCCAACACTACAACAGAACTGGCTGTGTTAGGTCTAAGTGGGCTGTTTTCACTTCACTTAAAAGATCTACCACCCAAAAGGACACTAAGCTAAAGATTATTCAACATTTTACTCTCTGACACTTGAAAATTGTGGGAGATAAGACACATATGTAATTAGAATGTAAGGCAGAAAGTGGTAAATTCTGCACAATGGTGGGAGTGTAGACAAGGTAGACATCCCAGACTGAGAGAAACGGGAAGGATATATGGAGGGGGCTCTAGCCAGGCTGGGCCTTAAACACAGGTAGGCTTTGCACATGTGGAGTAAAGGAGATGATGTTCACCCTTCCTCCAGTATTCCCACAGGGCAGTAACTGGTCCATTTTGTCATCATCTGTTACACAGGCCTTCGAACTGGTATCCCTGCCTTTAACTTCTCCATTTTTTATAATCATCCTGATGTACCTTTTTTTGGGAAAGCAAAAAACAAGTTTTAAAAAATCCAATTGAATCGTTCAATGGATAGTTACTGCTCTATTATAGGCATAAGATATAAAAATGGAGGAACATATCCTTACCATTAGCCTTCAGCATTAGGAACTAATGGAGAAGGCACACAGCCTTCTTCTGAGGACGTATATAATACCTAAACACAGACCTTAGTATATCAGATAGTTTTTCATTATTAATGAATAATCGTTCCAATCTTATTTCCCACCAGAGCTGATTTTTAATAGACTTGGTGCTCTATCACAAGTCTTCACCTTCTGCTTAGAATCTTCTTTTCCAGTAAATTCTCTTTATCCTTCAAGACCCGACTTAAATAATGGCCGCAGGAGAAGCCTTTCATGACCAGAAAATAGGACACCTTTGGGTTCTTTTAGCATTCTAAGTATGTCTCCAGTGTATCACGAGATACACTGATTGTCAACATTAAGTGCTCAAAGAATTGCATTTTGTTCATCTGTTTTTAGGATGTGAAATGATAACTAGAACACAAGGTACTTGATGTGTATTGGATTGAAGTGACTTCTTATTTAAAAGAGTTGAAGAGCAAAGGCATGGAGTCATCTCTGTGGTGAGCAGAGATCAGCTTTGTGCAGCCTTTTTATTAGAAAGACTGATGTGAGATCACAGCAGACCTGCGAACACTAGAGTTGTCCCTTTCTGTTCAGAGCTACTCCATGAATGCTGAATCCCTCGGACACCTCAAGGCTCCTTCACCTCCTTTCTCAGATGAACTCCTGCTCCGAAGCAGTCCTGGGCAGGGGGTGAAGAGATCGCAAACCGCGACCCCTAGAGTTTTAATTAATCCAGAGGACCGGGCGATCATTTTTAAATCGTAAGGGTGTCTACATTTGAAGTTACTCTAGAACTCTGTGTCTCTTGAGTGAGCTAAAGAACCATGTTCTTGCAGAAGTATTCATCCTGGCATAGGGGAAGATTTCCCCTGCTCAATCAAATTCAAGAACAAGGAAAGTAAAAATTGTATTTCAATTGAGAACCAAGGGTCGTGGTTATTCAACACACCAGTTCCACGTATATGTTGCCAATGATTACAGGAACATGCAGGATTTTCCTCTTATAGGCACACCGAACCCCACTCTGCAAACGTGGAGAGTCTGGAATATGCATACCAAGGTGCATCCTTTTCTCCAGCGAACAATTGCTATAAACTGAACTCATCCCAACAAGTTTCTATGTGGCTTTAACGCTACTAAAAGAAACAAACAAAATAGTAACAGCAAAAGAAAAACAAACCAAAAAGCATTATATAGTGCTTGTAACAAATGCTAGAGCGCCATAGCAGAGAACCCAGAGGCCTGCGGTGCTTTTCCCCACTTTTCCTGATTTCTAAAGGCCTACTTTTTAGGACAGAAAGATAAAGTAAGGGACATTAAAGCGGTCATTTAACTTTAATTTCCTTGGTTCTTTTTTAAATCTGTGGCTTTTTAATAGGTTAAAAGTTCTTGCTAATTCTGGTTTAGTTGTGCCTTTTTACCATACATTTTCCACAAGTCACTCCCTTCCCAATAACAATTCCTCACTACCTATGCTTCCAACTTTTGCCACTTCAGGCATGAATATTCTTTGCCTGCAGACACCACT
>NW_006439757.1:3748290-3762362 GCF_000325575.1 Pteropus alecto
AGGACTGACCAAGCAAAAACATTGATTTTTGTTGTCTTTTCTCTCATATTATTTATACTTCTACATTAGGTACTAGGCTGGACGAAAACATCCAACTCCATTGCAAGGAAATCGTTGCTAAAATTTCTCCTGCGTGTGTCTCCTCTCACATTGTCAAGATTTGTCTCAAGGCTCGCTTCATCCAAAATTTAATTCCTATTTCTCAACCAGGTATGCTTCATTATTACTGTATTAATTTGATATGTTGCCTAATGCTCTTGCAGTCATTTCACCTGTGTCCCATCAACAACTCTCCAGAACTTTCCAGGCCACAAGTCTTACCTCATGTTACATATCTAACCTTTTCTTATCCCCTGGATCATTCCCAAACTTACCAAACAAGTAAACAAAGAAACAAAACATGTTTATTTCCTCTTTCTTTTCTCGATTCTATAACCGCTTTGATATCTCCTTCCTTTGATCACTAAAACTTTCCCAAGAGTTTTAAAAAACACTTTGTGTCTAACTTCACTTTACTCCGTAACCATTCTTCCTCCATTTCTATACCCTTCATTACACCAAAGGGGTTTTTTGTTTTGTTTTTGTTTTCTGTCACCATTAAAATATCATAGACTATTTATTAATTGACCCTCATTTTCTTGAATCTCTGTTGTATTTTATACTGTAGGCCAATTTCCTTGATTTTTCTCTCTCTCCTTCCTTGGGAGCTTCTCCATCTACCTTAAAGTTTATTTCTCCTCTTCTGTTCATTTCTCTCTCTTTCCACTTTCTCTCTTTTTTCTTTTCTTTCCTTCACTACCTCCTTTTCATGGTTTTGCACCACAAATGTAGGATTTCCTTTTCCTTCTAACTTTATTCTTCGCTTTTCAGCACCTTTCATTCTGTATATGCTACACATCATGAGGAATCAGATTTAATGCATAATTTGGATGCCTGAGTAGCTGGGTGAGAGGGCCAATAATACAGTTCGCACGAAGCATGAAGAATCACTCTCGTAATTATTCAAGTCTCAGTGATGCATCGGCGTTCCTCCTTTTGTGCCTCTTATTTCTAACGACTTACCCACTTAATCTATTTCTGAGGTCCCAGTCAAAACGAATGGCACATTGGACTGTGTGAGTTTCCCATACATTTTTTTTCTGCATATTTACTCACCAGTTCCCATCTCCTCATATCCACTCTACCCTACCCTTGACTCTGTATGTACACGTTGCTTATCTTTCTAGGCTCCTCAAAATACAACTCTCCCATAATAACTTTACTAAGCCTTTTCTAATGGCTCTGCTGTCAATAGTCTTGCCTTTCTTTGAATCGCACCAAACGATGTATGCTATTTTGTATTGTAGCTAGCTGCATGTTTCACCTCTCCTTTTCACTATAAACTACTAGAAAAACGACTAAGTTGAATTCAACTTTGCCTCTTCCACAATGCCTCAAAGATACAGGCAAATAGTAGCATCACTTGGTGTATACACCTCAGCCTTGAGAGTTTTTACATAGATAGCATACGACCATGCAGAACTTTGTACTATATAGAAGAGGTGCTATATAAAAGAGGTGAACTAACGCAAAATGGTGTGAGTTGTTTTCAAGATCATAGAAAATCCAATTTAAAGGCCAATCTTAGGGTTTTTTTCATAGACTTAAGGTCACCTGCTTGAAGTTGCTCATTAAAGAAAAAAAAAAGGAAATAGCAAGTCACACATTACATAGAAACTATAATATTCACCATTGTATGTTGTTTTTAGGCCTGTGGAGTTAGAGCAGTTATCCGCTGCCAAACTTCCAGCGGTAACACTTAAAAGTTGCCAGTATGGTATGATGCCATCAGTTTTTAAAACTTAGAAAGGCTCATTGATTTTTACTGAGTTTTCTTACACAATCCACTTCCTTTTACACCAAGTGAGCCAACCCTGATTTAGAGAAGTTACAGAATGAATAAATGTTATGGTATCAACATAGAAATTATTTAGTTTCCTTTCTTCACTTCAATTTCCAAATTTATTTTTGGCTTCCATTGCCACTAGTCATCACCACCAATACTCAGGGCTGCGCATTCTTATAGTCCCACCCGCCATCCTTCCCTTCATTAGAACACTCTGATACACCCTCATACCAATTCCAGAGGAGGTAAATTAACATCCTAATGCAATAAAGCGGCCCTCTAAGGCAATACAACCTGGAATAAGACTTTTTACCTACATCTCAAGTAAGACAAACAAATGTCACAATAGATTGGTTATAATAGTGGTTTTATTACAAGACTGGCAGAGTTACAGTAACTGTAAACCATAACTGTTGTTGGATTTCTACTTTACATAGTTGTAGTTATGAGTCTACTCTTGTAAGCCAGAACAATTATTTGACAATTAGTTTAGACATGTCTGAGCCCAGAAGGAAAATTTCAATTTCAACCATTTTATTTTCCTTGAACAGAACCCAGTGCTACCAAAATTCAGGTCAATTCAACAATTCACACATGGGTTTCTAACCATTGTCCAAAGCTGACCAAGCATAAATGTAATTGCTCAAAATTTTAAGTATGGTTTCAAACCGTAGTATAAAATAGCAATAATGGGTTTTCATGCACTAAAGAGAAACAAACTAATAAGCAAACAAAAATAAGCTGATAACCTCATTTTCAAGGTAGAATATGGTCACGATCCTATTAAACATAATACACACCCCTGGATTTAGACTGCAAATCTATCACTTAAACATCTAGTAAATGATCCAATTTGTTTACATGGCCCTGTACCTTTTTATAGCCTTTCTATAAAGAAGTTATTACATCCATTCCCTTTATTTTGTTTAAGAGTGTTTGAATGAGCCCCAGAACCACAAGCCAGTTAAACAAGCTCTCCTTAGATGGACGTGGTCTCATATAACTCACCACTGCCAGGGAAATTTTCAAAACAATGTTTGTAGTTTGGAAACACCACACATTCCCACACACCAAAAGTATTTCCTGTGCTTGATGCAGTCCTAAATGTTCGGCACATATATTAAATAAGTCCTATTTTTTCATTTTTCCATGTAAAAGTGTGGCATTTGCACTTCTTCCAGAGATTTGCACCTCTGAGTGTTTTGCTACAGTAGGTTGACCATTCAGAAATGACTGCAAACGAAGATTGCAAAGAAATGTGAAATCTAGACACCCTAATTGATTTCCTAGGATGTAAATGTTAGTTCTAAAAGGAAACCATTTTAAAGCAGTTAGTTTAATGGGGTGCCCAACTGATGCCTATTAAAAGTTATCGGTACAGATTAAAGATAAATTTTCTACCACGAAGAAAAACTGTTTTTTTTTAAATAAACATACATAATATTTAATTCCTAATTTTACATTCTTAATCATGCCTATAAACCTCAAGCCTGTTAATAGTCTCAAGAAAACAGAGATTACAACCACTTTTTCAAGAGTTAACTAGCATTTATCAGTTAAGTATCTACACCCTCTCAACACCCAATGTCGTGGCCAGATTTTGATCTGGGAAACACCTGCTATTTTTAGATGCCTGATTTTTCTAGAAACAGTCAGACAGCTTTGTGACTACTACAAACCAAAAATACAGTTGAGCTCATGTGCATCTCTTTGACATTTAAAACTGCATCTGAAACTGTATAAACACGAGTGTACTATAAGGCTTAGTCTCTTGTATTATAGAGGCAATTCATTTTTTTGTAGACCTCCAAAAATAGAGAGTATTTTTGTTTATAAATAAAAGTAAAGCCAGTAACAAAATGATAGTTATTTAATAGGAAGCATCCTCCAATGCCTTTTATTACCTACACCATAAACATATTTCCAGCAGAAACGATTTGTATCCCATACACCCTACCTCTGACTCTGGATGTGCAGATCTATGCTTTCCATACAAGCACCGGCCAACTTTTTTTCCTGTTGTTATAGTGTTCACATATCTGTTCTTTGAATGGATGATGAGACAGCAAATCACACTCTATTAAGGAGTTTTAGTATATTTCCATAGAGCGAATTGAAAACTCTACAAGTTATTTGTTGTGTTCTTAAACAACTTGCACCCACCTGTCATCATGTCTCAGGTCGAAAGTACGATAAATAAGAAATGAATGCTGAAGGTTCCCCTTTTTCCAAACACCATTAGAAATTTCTAGTAAGAAATTAAATATTTCTTTCTTTCCATTTGTTCACATCTTAATCACATTTTAAGCAAATGTTCCTTCTTAGTACACTGATTTTAAAGATTACCTGCTGCCATAGAAAAAGAAATTATAATGCTTTAATGATTCCCAATTTGCATTTCTAATCATCTCAGATGATGAATGTCTGTGGCAGTATGGGAAACAAGCTGTGATTTATTCCTCGGTGGAAAAAAAAAAAAGATAAATATATGACTCTTTAAAAGACAGATGTCCTTATAAATACCCAGCAAAAATAACTGCCAGAAACAACATGAGATAGATGCCGCATGAGTCCATCTTCTGATGTTCAGGATCTCTGATCTCTGTAGTGACCCAAAAGGCAGGTGCATTGGCCAGCTGGCTATATATAAACAGAGAATCATACCTCCATCTTGCAAACAATGAAAAGCTTAAAATAGCATCCACTCATGAATAAGGCTTTCCTAGAATGCAAAGAGTATAGCTTCCAAAAAAAAAAAAAAACCAGCATGACATCTAAATAACACATCCAACAGCATTCATTCATTCACCTCCTTAAATACCATAAAATATTTCTAGCGCTGTATACAAGGAACCAGAACGAACCTCACTAGGAAAATGATGCAGTTACTCAAAGTAGAGGAATTAATTTTCCACAAAACTTGAAATCTTTTCCCTCAAAAGTGTTAAGGCTATTTCCTTTGCTTCTCCCAACGTAATAGCTGCATTACACCAATTCAGCGCACTGGAAGCTGCCGCCCTTTTATCATAAGCGCCTGACCCCTCACCCAAGCTCATTCTGCATGCCATCCATTTTGTGAATGAAGTGTGAAAATAGCTCTTTGTTTACATAAAGAAGGCCATAGAGAGTAGTGCGGACACAGACTTAGCTTATTTGAGTGTAGCTGAGGCTGTGCAGCCTGCCCTTCTAACCAGTCCAGAACTTCCAAACGTGCCTAATGACTGGGAGAAAATTCCAACGGTAAGCAGTTAACTACACACCCTAAAGCAGAAGTCAGCTACTACACGCCTGCTTAGAAAAATAACTGAAAATAAAGAGTTCTGACTGAATCTGAATCATGTATACAAAATTTTCTTTTATTCTTGTTTTTTAACTGGAAATTCTACAGGAAGCACCCACCGCAAACAGCGTCAGACCTTTGGATACATACACCCAGGACCCCTTTTCACCTTTTTCCTGCTCTACCCATACTCAACACTAGACTCTCCTTGTCTCTCACACATGGCAGGCATTTGTAAGCCTCTTTTCTTTTGTGCAGGCTTTTCCCTGTGCCTAGAATGCTTCTCTATTTTTCCCTCTCAGACCTGCTTCAAAAATAAGTCATCTTTTTTGTGAGAACTTTTCTTCATATACTTCTTTTCCAGGCAGAATCAACCATTTAGTCAACCAACAGAGGACTTTTGAAGCAAACGAAGCACTCACTGTTCCCACCACACTTGGAGCGCAGAACTAATAGATCATGAGATCAAAGAAGAACCTACCACCCCTCTTGGGCAGAGCTTCTCAAAGGCAGGGACTGCATCTCATTCTTGGTGGACTCAGCACCTAGTGCAGAGCTTAGCAAAGAGCAGATGCTCGTAAATATTTGCTAAGTAAAAAACAATGTTCTAATAAAACATTAGACCATTTAACTCACGAAGGAAGAGGCACGTGGCTCTGAGTCTTGGCTTGGAGTCAGACCTAGGTCCAAACGTTTACCAGCTGTGGGACCTTGGCTAAGCTACTGAGCCAGGAAAGCCTTAGTGTTTTTCCTAATACCTCATGGGGCAGTTATAAAGATAAACTATACTGTCTGCAAACACTGAGCACAGGGTGGCACCTAGCAGGCACTCCTGGGGAGTCATGACTGAGCATTACAAAACCAGAGGCTCACTAACAGCTCTTTAGACCCATTTGACTCTCCCCAAAGAATGCATCCAAATCTTGCCCTTCCTGTGTCCTTCCTGGGAGCTCTTACTGGTTTCTTATCAGTACACAGTGTACACAGCAGTGAGGCAAATCTATCTCTTTACCACTTACCATTAACGTGCCTTGTGTTGTTTGGGGATGTTGGTTTCACTCAGAGAATCAGAGGTCTGCTCTGCCTCTGTGCCCCCAACCCTAGCAACAACCCAACATTCACTTTATTTGATGGCAAAATGGCTCAGCTACTATTCAATAGGGGAAAAGTCAAGTACAAAATAAAAATCATACTTTGAAAATAAAAGCGGAATTAAGCCTAACACCAAGAAAGCAAAATTACTGGAGCCAGCCTGGCAAAGACAGTTTGGTTTAGAAACCAGGCAAACGTCCAGGGAGGAAGCTGCTCAGTCATCAGGGCGTGGAAGTAACTGCTTGAAGATGGCACAAGAAGGCTCATGTGAACTCAGATAACTAATAAAATTGGCTAAACTCAATTTAAAATGTATTCTCATGAAGTAAGAGACAAAATGAGCTAATGCTACTGAAAAATATCACTCTTAATAACTTGGCTTTAATGGTCAACATAACTAGTATAACTCCTCTTTATAATTTTTAGCTCCTTTTGATCTATTTAAGAACTTTACAAACAAAACTTTTAAAAAGGTAAATTAATCCTTTTTGTGCAATCTATTCAAGTCCACAGCTATGAATTTCTTTCTTGATGCTTTTGACTTCAAAGAGAAATCCGAACCTCTGAATAGAATATCCTATATAATATAATGTAAATAAAAATTAAGGTCGCTCATTAAATCCACTCAGAAGACTGACAGGCTGTTCTTCGCTGACCGACTTACTCCTCCGGTCCCTTTATCACTAAGGCATCCTGCTAAACAAAATGCTCAAAATTACTTTATTTTTAAATCCTCCTTTATGGAGCCATTCATTCCAATGTCGACCATCCTCTTCATCATCATCAATTAATAAGCCAAAATATTAAAACAGGAATCATTCATCTATGGACCTGGCACACTTGCTTACAATAAGGTCCCAACATATAATAGTAAAAATTCTAAAGGTAGCATTTCGAGTCATTTGCTATATTGTCAGATTGCTACCCCAACAGAAATATTATAATACACACTAGCCATATTATCTGTTCTATTTAATTAATGTGATTATTCTGAGACTGTTTTCTTTAGTGTTCTTGTAAAGAAAGCTTCAGAATGAAGGGAGTCCCACCTCCTTTCACAACCTGAAAAGCATGCAACCCTCTAAAATAATAAAGAAATGCTTTTATATGAAGCAATGGAATTTTAAAACTAGAATTCCATTTGCCTAATTTGTTCTCACATAATGAAAAATATATCACCACATTAACAGTTTACAATGTTGTACTCAACAGTGACCTTGACAAAGTCACTTCAGCCCTCTAGGCCTCACTTTACACATCGGTGAGGATAGTCTCTTGGGATCCTTCCAAGAAACTAACATTCCACACACCATATTTATTGCTGATTTCCAGCCTGTGCAGTTATCCATGATCCACAAGCGAAAGATTAAAAAGTACACTGATATTGGAGGCACATCACCCATTCAAAATTCACCATTCTTAAGAGTCCTTGGTCTATATCACAACACCCCACCTTCAAAAAATATAGAGCTACACACAGCAATGGCACTTTTACACTAGTTCTAAGAAACCTATCCATTTTCTTGGTATGTACTCACCTGGTAACAGAGTATATAACGTAGGGGGCGGGAGGCGGGTTAGGGGTGCCGACACCCACACATTTGAAAATCTGCGCATAACTTTTGACTCCCCAAAAACTTAACTACAGTTGGCTCATCGCATCTACAGATTCAACAGTATTTTCAACCGTGGTTGAGAATCCTCTGCTGGGAATGTGAAAACACTGTTTGTGGTGGTTCAATCCACAGATGTCGAAATCTGGACTAGGAAGGGCCTATTGTATTTACTTGGGGCGGCGGGGGGTGGGAGTTTATAAGTAGACCTGTGCAGCTCAAACTCATGGTGTTCAAAGTCAACTGTATTTAACAAGACGATAAAATGGTACTCTAATTGGCATATCTTATCACACCAATAAATAAGTAAGTTTATCTTCCCGTGAAAAAGGTAAAACAATGTAGAAGTTCCAAGACCAAAAAGAGATCTTCAAAGATGGCCTGCTATTCCAGGCAATGCCACAGTCTTCCTCTAATAAGGCACTACATCTAGAACCATTCAACACATTTATTGGGTATGTACTATATACAACTGCTGTTCCAGGTGCTAGAGCTCCCGCGTGAGCAAGTTGTACAAGGTCCATGCTCTTAGGGAATTTCCGTTCTATGGGGGGTGGGGGTTGGGATAGGGCCACAATTAATTAATTAACAACAAGAAAAATATCAAGCAATGGTAAGTGCTATGTAGTTAATTAATCTTCACATGATAGTGAGGGTTGGCTAATTTAGATTATGTAGTCAGAAAAAAGACCTCACTGAAAAGGTGATCCATCTTATCTAGATGACTAGAAGGTGCCACCCACACAATAGCAGCTGATCAGTGTTGCCCGGGGAAAACCAACCGCAATCTTACTCCACGTGTGTCATCTCACATCCCAGGCTCTAACCCTTGAGTAGCTAGAACCAAAGAAGCTACAAGAAAGAGGCTTGAGAGTGGCCATACCCTTCCTTACTCCAGGTCCTTCAAGCCACAGGCTAGGACTGAGCTGCCAAGTGGGGAGGAGAAGAGATAGGAGTTTGAAGTCCAATATGAACTAAACTGTCCATAGCAAAAAGTGTCCAAATGTTTAACAACCTGGCAGGCACACTGATCAATCAAGAAAAAGGTCAGCAGGTTTGGATTAACATCCTACATCCTACATCTTGAGCTGTGCCAGGCATTAACCCCCTAGTCTCCAGTTCATAGACGGACCATTTGTCCTGGGAGAGTAGCACTGGCTCCTTCCCAACCCACTGGGAGTATTTCAATATTTTAATGATCTATAAAATAGTACTGGTGCATATCAACTGAAAGTCAACCACTAGAGGTGTCCTTAGGCGACAGGAAAGGGAAGTTTGGAAAATAGCAGTTGGAGGCAGTGGTGGAAAAATAATACACAGAGACTCTTTAATAAATGAGTTATAAAGAAATTATATAGAGTTATTAGAGATATTCTGGCTATGTATACTGTTTCCAAATAAAAGAATCAGAAACACCAATATTAGACTTAGAAAATGAAGCAACTTCTATTATGATTTCCACCACTTTGATTGATACAAATAGAAACCTACGGAGAAAATTTTACCAATCTTGGAAACATTTCTGGGGGTGGGGTGGGGTGTGGATGTTATGAATGCACTGATTCAATTATAACTTATTTAACACATCGCATTATCATCAGAATTTGGTTTCTACAAAATCTGTGCAAGTTTGTAGACAAAGCAGTGCAAATGTTGAAAAAGCATGAAGTGGAAGAGAATATAAAACAGATATGTAAGAAATAAGTTTCAGCAAGGATGACTTAAGAATAAACAAAGCAAAGACTTTGGTGCCTAAGACAGAGCTCTACAAAATAGCATCTTTGGGAAAAGTTTAGTGTGAGACCCTATATCCAGTTATAAGTAACAAATGATATTCTAGTCCTAAAGCTTCTTCCAGACCTTTGTACTTTCTGATCATCTTTTGGAGGTAAATACAAAGTATATCAGATTAAATGTAAAAGATAACAGCTGGTAGCAGAGAAAAAGGTACCATAGTATAGAATGGGGCTTTTCTGTAACCTACTGTGAAAAACAATATTCATCATTACATAATGGCATGCTACTTCTTCAACTTCCTCAACTATCTCAGACAGAGCAGAGAACCAGGAGGAAGTTTTGTTGTTTTTTTAAACCTCTAACGAAAATAAATGTCACAAAGGTCACGCACTAGAACTTATAGACTAACTGACAGGAAAGTCCCTTTAGTCCTCAGTCAGAGCCTATTTACTCTTGGATGCTATTCTAGGAATTGTGATCATCTGATTATCTGTTTTTCAGTAAAATGGTGCTTTGGAGCTGCCACCTAAAAAGAGTTAGAGAGTGGGCACAACTTTGTTAGATACAGACACAGAGGCAGCCCGAGGAGAAAGCTGACCCTGAAAATGAGACAGAAAAGCCATAAACACAAGATATGCATTCTCAGGAAAATGTTACTAGAGGACCATATATCTCCAAAGTAAATGGCCTCACAGGCCACAAAAGTCTTTAAGGAAAAGAGCATATACAGTAATTGATGTTTAGAAGGATAACCCTTATTAACAGAGGCACGTTACAAATCTTCACCCAAAATGGTTAAAGAAAATAAGAACACCAAGAAGCATTCTCAGGTCAATAGGTAAATTAAAATCACTCACCCATAATGCAAGGTAGATGAGGCCTCACTCCATCAACGGCTTTGTGATGAATGTCTATGTGGACTATATGTAACAGATAAAGTAAGCCTTGTTTCATTTTGTTTTTTGGTGTATGTGATTCCTTCTGCTACAACTCAGAATGCCATCCCAGAACTTACTTGCTTCATTGTAGGCATTCCCCTCTAAAATGAATGTACACAGATAATAGTAATTGTTTTTTCCCATAGTCATACAGGAAGTATAGGCCAGAAACCCTACAGAAGTCATTGTTCTTATCTTTTATCTCCTTTAAGCTAAATCTGGAGACCCTTGGTTTCTATGGGAGACTTCAGAGTTAGAAGTAAGGTTAAGAATGAAGAACACAAAGACAACTTATAGTATTGGAGAATATAGCTATTTTTACAATAAAGTGGCAGGAATTATAATACAGTATTAAGTTAAATACCAGGTAACAGAATAAATGACATTGATCTTTCAAAACTAATTTTGACACTTCCACATGTTCCAGTCTAAATCCAAATATCTAGCATTGGCTGTAGCAATCAATTTCCATTTATAACACATCTTGAGATACCAGTTAATATTGAAACTGAGCAGGCCTGGGGGTTTGACTGAGTGACCATCATTTGAGACTGTAGAATGCTCGAGGAAAGAGAGTATCTATCATTGGGGAGGAATCCTTGAAAGCAGGAATTAACTATAGTCACAACAGATCAACGTGGACATTTCACATTTATCACTTAAAGACCTTTCGCAAGACGACGCAATGTATAAACTGGGCTAATGGCATTTTCTACGTGGCATCTTCAGGTGGGTTTGTACTTACAGACTTATACAATCATCAAAATTAAGAAAGTTAATAGTCAATCAAAAATCAATCATAATTCAATATGAGAGCAAAAACAAATATCCCCATGACGGATATTGAAAAATTTGAAAGCCACGAAAAAAGAAGAAGAGGTTCTAGCAAATTTATTCACATTCCAGAGGGATCCTCTTTAGCACCTGCCTGTTGTCCTCAAATCTTGGACTCTTGAAGGATAAAAATCAACCTGAGCATGTGCAGGAAAATAGCTCTATATTGCCCCCTAGTGCTGGCCTGTCCCACTTCTTAGGCTAAAAACTACTAGGTGAGTAGTAGTTCCTCTACCTCTAGTTACTTCCTGCTGCCTGCCTCCCAAGAGCTAAACATAGCCCAATCTTCTGCCCAAAGATTAGGAAACAACCAGGCTATTTTTAGCCTCATACATCTTAGGAATGGCAATGACCCAGCCTCTGATGGTAACAGAATGTGTGTGGCCTGGCTTAATGAACTCACCTCTCCTAAGGGTGTGAACCTACACAGTAAAGTGGCCAATGACTGCATGAGAGCTCTGGGGCCCATTACAAAGTGATCGCGGTATGTGGATCTCAGGAAGAATGATGTAGAAAAGACAATGAGAGGCACAAGTAGCAAAGGAAATCAGGAAGATGACAGATGCCAGGACAGGATTGATAAGTCAGAGCAGTAGGAGAAATGATATGAGACAGAAACAATAAAAAATAGAAGTCAGAAGCCAGGAATGTTGGGCATTGTCATTCTGGAGACGCTTGTCTAGTAAGAAGCAATATTTTTACTGGACATTTATTTTACATGAGGAAGAACAAAGGTTGGTCTGATCTGTTTCCTGCCAGGGTACAGATGGTGCTATGGCTCCTTTGATCACTTTTCCCCAGTCCTCTGCAGCTCCTGTGATTAGACATAGATTCCTTGGCTGCCCTTTGATCAGCAGCTCAAGCAGCCTGCAGGTGCCATGTGCCATCATATTAGCGAGTTGTAAGAAGCAACCACATTAACACTGGCTGATAAATGTGATAGATTGCTGTATATACAACAAATACAAATACTGTCTACAAAGGTCCCAGGAGTCCTTACTTAATCTATTTTTGAACTTTAGAACTTTCTGTGCTTTCTTAAAGATGAACACTTTAGAGAGTTTAAATTCAAAACTGAAGCTTGCAAGCACCCCAATACATAAAGAAAAAGTTGCTATGACCTAAAAATACAGTACACGTCATTCTGATTTTTCTAGGTGTGCTGTTTGTATTCATTTCTCCTGGTAATGAAGTGACAGCATTCTTGCATTCTGGATAGATGACATACAAAGCACAAAAACATGTACGTTTCTTTTCAAATAGCGTTAAAAGCCACCACTTGTAAACAGGGTATTTAATATTCTAATTTTAGACAGCCCACATTAACATTGTGGTTTCATACGCAGTATAAAATTTCTATTTACAAAGTATTCTCAAAAATGACTTCATAATGGGAGATCAAGAGAAAAAGAGTTTAGAAACTGTATGATGTAAATCATATGGGGTTCAGAGGCTAAGCAAATTACACACCCTGAAGCTGCTCTGGCTTTATGAAAGGAGCCTTTCTCCAGCTCTATGCAATCCCAGCCCAGGGGAACTGCATCTGAGAGTTTTCTAAACATTTCAGGTACACTTAAAAGCTGAAAGTAATTCTCATTTCCTATGCAGGATTAAGTCGTTTCCCCGCACGCACAAAATAGCAGTCATTCACCAACACATATAAAAACACACCGCCAGAAAGGTAAGAACTTCAGAGTACACACAAAGGCACATTAAAAAAAAAAAAAAAATAGAGCACAAGAGAAATACCTTTGTAAATTCCTCCTAAAAACATCCACACGGCCTCTTGACCTCTATATTTCCTATCTACTTACTGATTAATTGATGCCTTTCCACTTAAGAGTACTTCAATTAATGTGGCTGGTACATTTCCTTAAACACCCCCCAACCCAATAAAAAAAAAAAAAAAAGTCTGAGTAAAGTCAAACATGCCAAGACTCATTCATTTTGGATTCATTTTTAGAGGCAGTTCTTGAACTTATAACTAACTGGCAATGAGAGGTCCTGCAATGTGCGTTTGAACTGACTGACGTTCACCACCGCTCGCAGAAGGTCCTCTCTCTAGCTGGGACTGCAGTGGCACTCCTGTTGCCCTGTTAGCGCTCTGTGGCAGCTCCCTAAGTTGCAAACTGCGCCGTAACCTCCAAAAGCCCATGCCAATGAACGCAGCGCGCCATTTGCATGGGTAGAGAGACGATTATACACCCTCGCAGGCTGGTGTACATCACACATCAACGCACAATGCCAACGTAACACACACAGCGAGACACAAGAAGGGGGAGAGTGGCGGGGGAAGACTCACCGTTCTGTTCCTTGTTGCTGGAGAACTGGAATTTACTACTCAGGTTGGACTCAGCCTGAGTCCCTTCTCCCTGGAAAAAAAGCAGGAAAACCGAAGAGGAGCATTTGGCTGACTGGGGCGAGAGCTCACTCACGGCGGGCACTTTGCAAGCAGCGACTCCCGAGTCTCTTTCACCACCGCCAGGGGAAGGCTGCACTGGGGTGGAAGCGCCGAGCCTGCTCTGGCAGCAGAGAATCGCAGGGTAGTTTCCACATAATCCCATCCAAAACTTTTTCCTAGAGCCCTCTTCTGTGTCTCCAGTTTTTGAAAAGGATCAAAGCAAAACCTGGACCTGAACCAGTTTCCCAAGGTTTAAACAAATCCTGAGCTGTGCCGAAGTGGTGGGGGTGGG
>NW_006439757.1:3762738-3763053 GCF_000325575.1 Pteropus alecto
GGCTCCCCAGCCCGGCGCGCAGCCTGCGCTCTGTCCCGACAGCCGCAGCGCAGATCTCGGCACCTGGCTTGAGTTTTCCGCGATCAAAGTTCACCTTGTTTGCGGTGCGTGCCCTGCTCCTCGAAGCCCAGGGAAATTCGGCAGCTCAGGGTCACGGCGGGGCCCGGGTCGTTCCCCGTGCTCTCCCCCCACGCCACGGGCTCCGCGCAAGGCTCGGGGCTCAAGCGCGGCGTCTCGGCACCGGGGAGAGAGAGAAGGCCAGGCGGACCAAGGCTCCGGCTTGTCCCCTCCCCTTCTCTACCTTCCCCCGCCGGC
>NW_006439757.1:3763120-3774552 GCF_000325575.1 Pteropus alecto
CCCCGCAGGCGGCCGGAGGGGGCGGGCGGGGGTCAGCGCCTCCGGCAGGGGCACCCCCGGGTCGCGCCCGCTAGCACTGACTGGGGCCGCCAAGTGGCGGTCCAACAGGTGCTGGCACAGCCAGGGGGTGCTGCTGGGCTCCTACAGACAGGACCCAAAGGACCCCAGCGAGGAAAGCAGCCAAGGTGGCCCCTGGTTTCCTTTCCCCGGGCCGCCCCTACAGTAAAGAGCAAGATGGGTGGCAAAGGGTGCTGCAAAAGCAGGAAAAAAAAGTGAGAAAAAACTTCTTGCAACTCTCCCTGCTGTGGCGGTGACTCGTCATTAATTTCCGAGGGGATCCCCATTCCCAAAGGACTTGGCCAAAACCTTTGGCCAGAGTTTCTGGGCCGAAAGAGGAATGTAAATTGGAATTCAAATATTTCCCTCCAGTTCCCAGCTCTCTGAAGCAGAGTAGATAAAGAAAAAACAAATGGCCAAAATAATAACATTCATTCATTTAATAAATACTGTATTTATTGAATACCTTCTATGTCAGGCAGTGTTCTAGGAACTGCGACTACAGTAGTGAAAACACGAAGTCTCTGTTCTCTGAAGCTTGTATACCAGTTGGGCCGCATTGAATTAACATCAAGCAAATTAGAAATATCACCCAACTTCTTGTTCAGTCAATGCAAACAATGCTACCAGGAACGGTGCTCCACAAGAGAATGGAAGGAGGGCCATAGCTTTAAGATGTATGCTGAAACAGGGGTAGAATCTGAAACGCCTCTATTTAAGGAGCTGCCCTTCCTGGCCTTGCAAGGCCATCTGCTGAGCATTGAGGAAAGCTACGCTGAAAAAGAATCCAGAGACACTTGGGTAGGGACATAGTCCTGGACCAAAGAGGAGCTGACCCTTCCTGGGTCATGCTGAAAATGACAAGCCCTCTTCCTGCATTTGGACTCTGCCTGAGTATAATATCCTAGTCTTCTTTTTTCCTCTCTTAGAATTCGAAGCTCAGCTCCTCTTTGAAACTTTTACTCACCTATCCCATTCATTCTTATTCTTTCACTACTTCTATCTTCAGAGTGTAGGCTATCAAGGCAAATTAATAAGGCCCAGTCTTTAATTTTAAGGAACTTAAGAGTTTAGAGGTCACAGCCTTATTTAATTCACCTTTGCAGCTCTTCAACATCAATGTAAATCTATATTTGCACAATAAACATGTTCCAAAAATGTTTTGTAGATTTGGGAGGGAGTGTTCCCAATTTTAATAAGAATAACCAGACTTGTTATATAAAAGACATGCTTCCTGAATTCATTTTAATCTACACTCATGTGCTACTTAACAACAGGAATATGTAGTGGTAAATGCATCCTTAGGCGATTTTGTCATTGCATGAACATCACAGAGTGCACTTACAGAGACTTAGATGCTAGAGCCTACTACACACCTACACTATATGGTATAGCCTACTGATCCTAGGCTACAAGCCCATACAGCATGTTATGGTACAAAACAACACAAAATTAAATCAAGCACAAGAGAAAATGATGCGAGCAAAAGAGCCTGTAAACAGATGTATGAAGGTTGCTGCCTGCGTTAACAAGACATACTGTTTGTTTATTTTTTTGTAAATGGAACGAGTTTGCTCTAAAACACTGATAGAAGTATAGTATGGTAAATACATAAACCAGTAACATAGTCATTTATTTTCATCATCAAGTATTATGTATAGTACATAACTATATGTACTATATACTCTTATAAGACTGGCAGTACAGGAGGTTTGTTTATACTAGCATCATCACGAACACATGAGTAATGCATTTTGCTACGATATTACAACAGCTACGATGTCAGAAGGCAACAGGAATTTTTTAGCTCCATTTTATTCAGTCTCTCATTGACGCAAACATCTTTATACAGTGCACGACTGTATTTGTAAAAAAACTAATTACTCCCCAGATTTTCCAATTTTATAAAATTTAATTTTCTAATCATAATTTTTCTAAATGAGACTGTTATACGTCCATATACTTGAGTTTCTTGACCACCCACATAGAGGGTGTGTGTGCGTGTGCGTGTGTGTATGCACGTGCACGTGTGTGCATGTGTCTGAAGATTAAATCCATTTGCTCTCATGAGATTGTAAGGGTGATGACTACTTTTTATTTTGTATCATTTCATATTGGCTAGAACAGTGCCTGGCCCAGGGGGGATAATAAATAAACACTCTTGACTGACTGACAGTTTTCTTTATTGGCGTCACCTAACATTCTCCCTGGAATTTCGGCATGTAGGTTGTATTTGAAAAGTTACAGATGATCTAAAATAATACTCTAGCTCTGCATTTCACCTCATCCATATTCTACAGATTGACTTGACAATCGCCTTATAAATAAAGCCAGCCATGACCCCCAGATGAAATCACATTCACATTGCCCAGTTTCCTTTCAATGTACTTGCATTGTTGTTTCTTGAACTGGTCTTGCCCTTGGCATAGCTGATTTCTTTTAACACTTTATACTCTGCCTGTCTTCTTGCTCTATTTTGTTTATAAACCTTTCCTAGGATAATAGGGCCCTTGCACTAAAAGTAAATGTTATATAACCTGTAATCTGCACAATTACTAAATAATATATTTTTGATGAATATGGCTTTGTTTTGGCCTAAAGCATTTTCCTTAAGGAAAGGCATCTGTTCCGCCAACCAAGAGAAAATAGTAATGAACATTCTTTGTGGCTTTCATGTTTTCTTAAACCTTAGGAAGGAGTGCCCACTACGGCTGAATGCATGACGAGTATTACCTATAAATTCCTGTCAAAGAATATAGTAGAATGTACTTTGTTCTAACAACAATAATTTTGGGGAGGGAGAATAGATGTCACTGATAAATTTTTCTAAGTGAAATAAGGTTTAAAGCAAACTACCCATTTAGTTAGTTATTTAACACCCAGGAAGCCAGGAACAACCAGGATGTATTTCATCTCAGAAAATCAAATATATAGGTTTTCTGGCTCTCTCTTATTCTGATTCAATCCCAACACACGCGCGCGTGCACGCAAAATCATATTGACTTTCCCCAGAACTTTTCGGTAATTTAGAGGCAGATAATTGAGCATGAGTTTCTGAAATTCAGAAAGTTTTGATCTACCCAATATCTGCTATGTCTCCAGAATGGCTAATTAACTCCTCTTCTACATACATTTAAATGACCCAGGAGTTATGGTTATCATTAATAAGCCAAGTACATGTCCACTGATCACAGCAGAAATAATGCTATTCTAGGAAAAAAAAAAATGAAGAAAGTGTTCTCTCTTAGAGTCACCCTTTTCTCTCTTCACTTTTTCCAACTACCCCATCTTGAGAAACATCACCTTGCTATCTCTAGATATCTAGGGCATATTAATACTAAGTTTTCCAATCTAATAATAATAAAACACTCCTTTTCTTTATTCTTCTAGATCAACCACCCTTTAACTCCCAGTGTAACAGCTGCTAATCTGAGTAAGGCTTACTTGTGGCAAATGATAGAGGGCTGTGCTAAGGCCCTGCTGGCTCTCAAAGAAGCAGATGTACTTTTTAATTTTGACTTTTTGGGGAAAGGAGTTGAGAGGTGGGAAGTTAGAGGTATGTGGCCAGGAAAAATGGGTGACAAGGACCAATCTATGTGTGACTCTCTGTGGTGTTCTCCACTGAAGCAAAGCTTCTGTTTCATTTTTGAAATCATGGTTGAGTATGCAATTTTTTTTTCCCAAAAATCTCAGAAACGCTTCTCTGACTCATAACTCAGGGAGAGTAAGTAGTTTGAAGGAACCCCAAAGAAAGAGGCGTCCAGGTAAACTCTGAACAACTACAACCAAAGATTATTTCACTAGGAGATGTCAGACCAGGGATTTTATCTGACTTTACCACTAACAACCAGTATAACCTTGATCTAGAAATACACTCTACCCCTTTTTCTTTACATGAGAAAGGTACACTGGATTTGGTCTCAATCCTCTTATTACTTTAGAATTCTTTGATTCTCTAAGCTATTATAGATAGTGATGGCAATACTTTCTTAACTTAATTATGTTTATTTGATAATACATGACTAGAACAATGGTTTCCCAGCCTAATTCAAAGTTATCGTAGTTGCTGGCAAGAGATGATGGAACAGATGCTCCTGCCTAAACTTGTCTAACCAAGGTCATCCTCTTTTATCTGTTGTTATAGTTTGGAAAGACAAGTTCTACTAATAACCAAAAAGAAAAGGAAAGAACAAAAAACAAGTTTGGAAATCACTGATTAGGGCAAGTATCAGGAACTGTATAGAATTTAAGGAAACTAAATAAATTATGTGTGGGTATCCACATTTTAATTCCTTAATATTTGTTTTGTATTACAGTAACAATATCAAAAGAGGCAAAGTGTGGTCCAAAGGTAAGGAAAAATAGCTATAAGAGAGTTGTAAATAATAGAGTGTTGTTATTCGCCAAGAACAGATGGCAAATTTCCTACTGTTCTATAGAGTCACAGTGGAGGAATGTGAAACAATCCAAAGAACAAGGAGTACCCCTAAAACTGTGGACAGCAACCAGACACTATGTTTGGTCATATCCTCCAGTCAATAAGATGTCATTTTTCTCTCCCTTGAAATCATGTATAGGATATGAAAGCTGTTGTCCATATTGTGACAAATCACAGCAAGGTCAAGACACAGCTACAGATGCTCCTTTCTCAGATAGTGACCCACTTATTTCAAAGGTCATGGGAGAAGGATCTTTTCACTTTGTCATCATTGTTTCAAATGCAGTCCTTTCCTTGGCTACTAGCCTTTGTAAAAGAGATGGATAGTCCCAGTACGCTACTTAGCGAACATTTAAAAAGTGTCGTTGGTTATCAGAAAGGAAAACATAGTTTCACTAATCTAACATTAAAAGTATCCCCGAACGCTTTTGAAGTTCCAGATAGTTCAAGACATTTTCGTGGCCCTTTTTTATGATGATTATTACTATTTGCTGTCTTCATCATCTTTATAGGAAACAAGGTGCTTGCTCTCTTCTATTCTAACACAGCCTTGTAACATTTTAAGGCATCATTTTATTTTCCCAAGTTTTATTTTTATCATCTTAATTTGCTCTGATGTCTTCCTCATCTTCCTGTACTATATCCTCTCCTTTCTCATCATCTGAATCTTCTTTTACTGTCCTCCATGAAATTAGGAGGATAAAAACCATGTTTTTCTCTTGCAGGCAGCTCAAAAAGATTTATAGTTAAACAAAAGCCAAACAAGGAAAATTAAAATCAGGAAAAAGTTATTCATGTTCAAATTTCCTTTTCTTTAGAGAGGGAATTTTTATAAGAGTTTACTTGAGCCAAAACTGAAGATATATGCTGTGAAGCAAGATCTCAAATGCTCTAAAATTTACTTTTTGAAACACCTATCATGTTGCATGACTGTTAGATATCGTAAGATACATTTTCTTACTTAGTCTTTCTACCAATCCTTCAAGGAAGGTCAGAATCTCCCACATTTTCTGCAGAGAAACTGAAGCTCAAAGAGGAGCATGCATTTTCCCCAAGTGACATTGCTAAAGAAACACAGGTACAATTAATGTGTGACTCTAGGTCTTCCCTTTCTACTCCATGCTTTTCATTTGACACTTTCAGGTCCCAGATTTTGGACAAAAGAAAAAAGAAAGTTTTTATTTGAAGCTTTCTTATATTTCTCTTCTAAATTTTCTTCACAATGACTATCTTTCACTTTGCTTAACTTGAGAGAAACTATGATATATAGATGAACTTTTCCACATGTTCAAGAACATAATATAACACCAGACAGCTATCTTCCTGGAACAGCTTAAATAAAATACTTGAGCCAGAGTGAATATGGGTTACTTGAGACAGTGGTGGTGACTAAGGCATTGGAAAGCTGTCTATGAGGTTGAAGCCCACCCAAAGTGTGGGCTATCATGAGTATTCTGTTTATGCTGGCCAGGGTTAGTCATCCAGCTGATGCCTTAGCCTAGACCATCTGTGGGCAGTTATTTCAAAGATTCTATCTTCTTGTCTTTGGGGATGAAGGGAATGAATTATCATTCCTCCTTTCCTACTCATGATTGCTACTGAATTAATGCATCAGGTCTGGGAAGAAATACACTGGTTTCCCAGTTGCTCCCTTTGAAGAATCAATTTATGATTAACTATAGATGTCAGAGTCTTGGTCTCTCTTATTTATACAATTATGTATCACTCCACATGTTTCTAATTTAACATTCCTGGTCTATGGGTTTAAATTTGCATCTTCATTGATAATTTTATGAAGATATTTTTAGATTGGTTAGAGTTATTGAAAGCACAAAGACTGCTTGCTACATGAACTAACCAGTGATTTGTTAAGCCCTCAGGCAATCAAGAGTCTTCAATTGAAATTCTAACTCCTTAGAAAAATTCCATTCGTATCTGAAGGGATCTACTACATAAAAAGACTCCAGTGGTGTAATTTTTATCCCACTGGAGAGTAAGTAGAAAAAATTATTTACTTTTTTCGTCCCATGAATGGCTTTTTAAAACACATAAAACTAAATTGAAAAATGTGAGAAGCAGCTAATTATTATAGCTCCTATTATTCATATTTATTGAGGCAAATGATTACACTATGCATCTGTAAAAAAAAAAACGTATCTTAAGAATTCAAAGCACTTCCTAATATCTTTTTCTTTCTGCCTATCTAGATTTCTATTTGAAGATTATTGTCACTGTATACACCCACATTCAGAATTCTAAGCCCTCCTTGAGAAAAATGTCTCATTCCTCAGACTCTATGTAGTCTGGTATACAAATCAACTGTTCTCTATTCTGTAAACTCTAGTTGCCTGCCTACTTCTATTTTATATTTTGTGGAGCTGGAGTCACATTACTTTTTATTGAAATAGTCACAATGAAATATCCTACAATAGTAGAACCTCTACTGCTATTAGACAATTGTTAAATTAACTACAAGCACTCTATGAGTAAATATTAATAGAATCCTCATTTTAAAGATGAGAAACTGAACCCCAGAAAGGTTTTATAACTTGTTCAATGTCACACTGGTTATAAGTATTGAGGCTAGAATTTGAATGCAGGTTGTTGGTTCCAGAGCTGGCACTTTTTAACATTGTTTTCTTTTTTCCAAATCATCTAACACAGTGCTAAGTATGTAGTGACTCAAGAAATATATTTCAAACCTTTAAAATATACATTTATATTAAGCGTTTGGTGTTTATTTTATAACCCTGCACAATTCTAGTCATAAATATGTAACTTAAAATTCTATTGCCAACAACAAAGAGTAAATCATTCTGATTCTGTCTGACATCAAAGGATGGTGCCCCAAGCATACAGGAACTAGGCATTTAGTCAATGAAAATGTCACTGTGTCTTAGATTGAATGCCCTATTCAGTGGCTATAGAAATGAGAAATGAATCTTCTGAAACCATCTAAAGGAAAAAGGATCTGTTGCCCTTATTCTTAGCAATAAAGCCTTGTCATAAAATCATCATTATCATGTTGCTGGTTCTGACAACCTATGATGAAGGAAACACATAATGTGTATTCAAATAAGTTTCTGAAGGACAATAGTAGGAAAAAGCAAAGTCAGTGAGATGATTTACTATCCTTTTGATGAAGGAGAAAATTGTAAGTGGGAGACAGAGTTTCTGTTACCACCAACCTTGAGATTATCACGGACCTTACCAAAATGGCAATCTGTTGGGAACATTACTACGTGCTTCTTAGGCCCACGAAGTCATAAGTTCACTAAAAATACATGATTGCTGCCCTCCACAAGTTCTCCCTTATTTCACACATCCAATCAATCTTCAATTGCATTTGTTTCCATGTCAAATATAACCAGTCTTCTTTTATTATCTATTTACACAAAGGCCTTCTGATTGCTCTCTATTCATGTTTCTCCAAACTGTCCTCAGATTCTCAACTTAATCTATTTAACACATAAATCTGATCACGATCCCGTGCCCTACTCTAAAACTTTCAGCCTCCCTGTGCCTGCAAGATAAAAATCTATGCTCCTATAGGCATGATCTGTTCTCCCTTACATGCCCAGGTCTCACACTGTGTTTCCTGACACCACAATTTATACAGTCATACCTACCGCCTTTGCTTCTTGTCTTATGCTCCCTCCACAATGACACATAATATAGAACTTATTCTATTCTATTTTACTTTTCTTTTCATCTTTTTCACAGCACTTAACATATTGTGCTTAACAATAATAATAGGTAACTTTTACTATGTATCAGACACTATTTTAAAGACTATACGCATATTCATTCCTTCGTTCTCACAACAAACTTATGAGATAGTTATATTTAATAGATTTTCTAAAGAAGCAAAGCAAGATACTGAAAAGCTGAGTGATTTACCTAAGACCAGGTAAGTGAAGAGCTGGCTTTTGAAGTCAGTTTATCTCTAGAGTCCATGTACTTGACCATCACTCAGCTTCTAATAAGGGATGTTCAACCAATATTTGGAGTCAGTGTAATCTCCGTCATGATCCAAGCACTGAAGTCAGAGATACAAACTAACGTCTCACTCACTTACCAGCTGAGGAAATGTATACCAGCTACCTAATATCTATACATTAGATTCATCATCTCTATAAACAGATAATAATAGAATCTACCTCAGAAATCTGTGGGCATTAAATGAGACAAAGTGTTTAAAACCTTTGACATAATGCCCTGCATGTTTTAAACATGCGGGACATGTGATTGAGTGTAATTGAATTTTCTGGATTATGAGATAAACTTTTTTTTCTGTTTAACATTTCTGAAATGTCCTACATTCAATGTCAAAACTATTTTTTTCTTTCTAAAAAGTTGTTATTATTTCAATGGGGAGATTTTATAATCAATGGTGTCTTAAAATAAACATAATACTAAAATTTTTGATTAACTAAAAAAGACTTTCCCTGTCGTATTTTCTTTTTTCTTCATCATTAACTACAAGAATAAGGCTCTTATTACTCTGAAAACTTTCCACAATGAATCCTCAACCTCATCAATGGTTTTATTTCCTAGTTTTATCAATATATCCTCCCTGCAATAGATTATGAACCCTTTGATGGCAAAAATTTCACGTTCTTCTTTTTTTTAAGTCTGCTAATCATCCCTGCCCCATCTCCCATCTATAGTATCTGACATCGTATGTGTGCAGTTCCCTGTTTAACACACTTTTTAATAAATGTTGAGTGAAATTAACAGAATGTGAAGTAGCCAAATGCAGATCTAACCATGATGAATCTCCAGAGAAGAAAAATATAAGGAAGAGCAACTACTTCTGACATAATTAGGGTGACTAGAGCCATGTGGAGTTCATTTTCTTGCTTGGCTGTCAGTCAAAGTTGGGAATCTTGTAAAAGGAAGCACTAAATTATGAAAACCAGAAGTCAAGCTGTACTAATCTCCAAGCTCACACCTAAGTGAAAATTATTCATATAACTTTTTTATTTGATGAGCTGAAAAGAAGGCCAGGTAGGCACTTTCCAAAAAAGGGAAGAAATGCAAAATTACTCTTTTTACAAATTCTGCAATAACATTCATTCCAATGTTACAAGGTTATGTCTAAGGCCTGGCAAACAGCCCATACTCGTATTGCCTGACTGGTTTAAATAAAGTTAATTATTTTTGATATAGAAATCTTACATAGCAGATGGTTCACAAGTCTCTGTCTATTTAATAGTCAATCTGTTATATCCAAGATGTCATCATTTTGGAAAATAACTTCTACAAAAATATCTTCTCCATATTTTGAAAATATGATGTCAAATGCAAATCTTTTTCTCTTTTTTAATTTTAAAGTTTGTATGTTACAGTTTAAAATATGTATGTGTGTGAAAGCATGTGGTTTTGAAATAATAATTGCTGGATGCTGCTATCTGAGTAGAAGAAATTTTAAAAGCCGCCATGCTAAAATGGGATATATTGCTGTTTTATGAATACTCACATATAAAGTAAATTAATAAAATGACAATTGATTTTGTCAACAAAATGACAAATTGATTTCGTGTGCTTTGTGCAATTAATTTCACTATAAAATCTTAAACTTCAGCTGTCAATTACTATCTTAAAAAACAAAGAAACTGACATGAAATGAACCAAACATGCCGCTTTATTGTTTTTTTTCTCCTGTCCAGCGCCAACGCGTTACTTGAAAAGCAGCTGAAATTTTATTCTAGCAAATAAATTATTTCATAGCATAGTAGTAATAAACTTCCTTAGTGAGCCCAGATAAATTAAAATTAGTGCTTTAATGATTTTTCAGCTCATAAAAATTGATTCTATTTACTATAATATGAAAATGCTGTCTATGATATCTTCTTTTTCCCTCAGTAGGTTTCATCTGATACATTTCATGTACTAAAATGCATTTGCAGATGACATGGTCAGGAGTTTCCCTCCATTGCTCCATTTAAATGTCCCTCATGAAACTGATCAGGTAGAGTTTCCTGGGAGAAAGGTAGCACATATTTTTGAAACTAGAAGTGAGTCTTCATTACTATTTAATTTTGAAGGTTTAAAAATGTTTTAAAATATACCAATTGTTGGTCCAAGATATAAATTTATTGTAGGACATCATGTACAATGGTAAGAGCTCTCAATTAGAAATTCTAAATTTTACCACAATTAGATGTGTGACTTTAACAGTCAACTTTTCTCATCCTCAGTTTCCATAACTGGAAAAATGAAAGTTTACCTAGTTGATTTCAAGTTTTTTCCAGTTTGACATTTTCTGATTCAATATACAATTCTTTTATTTTCTACTAGAAAAAAATATGTATATTTTCCTACTCTTTCTAGTGGGAACAGAATTGCTTTTTTAATTAATTAATTAATTAATTAATTAATTTTTAATTTTTTTATATCTACAGCATCTGGTCTTCCTAGGTGGTCACCCATCCAAGTACTAACCAGGCCTGACCTTGCTTAGCTTCTGAGATCAGCTAGGCAGAATTGCTTCTTAAAGAATATTTTTTCTTTAGGTGAAAAGAGCTTTAGTCCCGAGGGCTTCATTTAGCTGGATATACCATGAAAGCAGTCATTATTTCTTAAAGGCATTTCTACCTGGGTCTCAAAGACATTTCTGGCCAGAGGCAGAGTATAGATGATGTAAAAAAGATTTACAAATGTTTAAATCAAAGAAACAACAACGGCAACAACGTAGGAGGGAGAAAAAAGTGTGGAATTTAAGAAAGGAAGAAAGGAAGCTCCCTAGGGAAGAAAACAAAGATCTTATAATCAACATTTTTATTCGTTTAGAAAAATCTATTATCCAAATGATTCCCTAAGTATGTAACAATTTAGGATTTTTATATTGCCTTTGTTCATTATCTTTTTATATAAATATGAGTTACAAAACAACAGTGGCCAATTTCTGTTTTGTTCTGTGCTGGTCATTCAG
>NW_006439757.1:3774622-3788263 GCF_000325575.1 Pteropus alecto
TATTCATATTTAAATTGTGTTTACATTAATATTATTATTTTCTAGATATAAAAGAAAATATTTCCTTTATTATTATATAGTAATATAATAATGAATATTAATATATTCTATATTTAAATGTAAATTGAAAACATTATAATTAAAACTTACGATGTTTCGCTATGGATTTGTTCTTTGCCTTTCTGACACTTGTTATTCACATTGGTAACACCAGGAGGCACATAGAGGAGAAGCTGCCATCTGTTACTATGGTAACCATTACACATATTTTAAAAGGAGAGCTACCATCATGTATATATGAATTTAAAATATTACTGTCCACTTTTTTTAGAATTGTTGTTGGGAATTAGACATCAAATTTTAAAAATTGTTTAAAGTCATATGCCTCCTATTTTTCTTCTCAAGAAAAATATAGCTAGTTTGAACAATACAGACAAACAAGTTGGGTTTTTAAGAATAATAAACCACAACTTCTGTTTTCCTCTAAAAATAATATGTCATTAGTAAGTACATAGGCTCTGAAAATAGCCTAATATGGCTCAAAAATATCTCTGTCATTTATTTGATATTTATTGTCATCTTAACACAAAAGGAATCATAAAACAGAATTACAATATAATGGATATATTTGTTTTGAGTATGCTGGCCAAAATCATTTTTAGAATGAGGGAACAGAGAAATTGATTTGAAGTAGTTACTTGATTTAAAGTGCCATTGTTAACATCTAAGAAAGATATTCCTTTCCAGACTGTGAATTATAATCATGATACAGTTATATTCTGAGCTTGTATTTTCAGTATTCTTTTTTTTTTTTCCAACAAATATTAACTATGAGTATCAGGCACGGTACTAGGTCCTGAGGAACAACAGCAGATCGGGAAAAGAAAAGAACCCAAGATGAGGCCTTGAGAATCTCTACTATGGTGACTTTGATGAAAGCAGTTTTAGTGGTAAGGTAATGACAGAAGCTAGAATGGAATGAGTTGAAGATTGAGTTCATTGCAGATTGCTTTCTAATTTAAAAAGTTCATTGAAGTATAATTACGTACAATTAATTCATTCATTTTAAGCATACAATTTGGTCAGTTTTGCCAAATGTATACACTGATGATACAAGACATTTCAATTATCTCCAAAGGTGCCATTTTCTTTGTGCCGTTTTGTGGTCCATACCTCCCTTTACCCATCCCCAGGTAATCACTGACCTGCTTTTTGTCACATGGATTAGTTTGCATTTTCTAGAATTTTATATAAGTAAAATAATATAATATGTACTCTTTTGTTCATGACTTTAGTCACTCTTCTTGATGTTTCTATCATTCTTTCATAGTGTTATGAGTAGCAGTAACATCACTTTTTGTTACTGATAGGCATACTGTTGTATCGCTAGACCATTCTTGTTTATGTATTCACCAATCGATGGACATTTTGAAAGTGCCTAGTTGTTTTTTGTTTTTTTTGTTTTGTTTTGTTTTGTTTTGTTTGCATTATTAAACTGCCATGGAACATTCTTGTAAAATTCTCATGAGGGCATGCATGTTCATTTCTATTGGGTAAACACGTTCGAGTGGAATTGCTAGGTTCCAAGACAGATGTAAATTTTAACTTTTTAAGATATCACCAGTTTTTCTGAGTGGTTGTACCATTTTATAATTTTATCATCAGTGTATGAGAGTTCCAATCACTGTATAATTGGTATTGTCAATATTTTTAATTTTAGGCATTTTAGTGAGTGTGTAGTGATATCTTATTGTGGTTTTAATATGCATTTCTCTAATGACTGATGTTGGTCATCTTTCACATTCTTATTGGCTATTTATAACTCTTTCTTTCTGAAATGATATGGGCTGCATTGTTCCCTACCCCCAAGAATTCACACTCTAGTACCTCGGAATGTAACTATATTTGGGGATACGATCTTTAAAGGGGTGATTAAGTTAAAAGAAGATTTTTTAGTGGGGGGCCCTAATCCAACATGACTGGTGTCCTTATAAGAAGAGGAACTTTGGACACACTTAAAGATACCAGAAACATGCACAAGGGGATTCCATATGAAGACAGTAAGAAGGTGGCCATCTGCAAGCCAAGGAGAGAGACCTAAGGAACCTGCCCACACCTCGATATTGGACTTCTAAAATCCAGAACTGTGAGAAAATAAACATCTGTTATTTAAATCACCCACTCTTTTTTTTTTTTTTTAGCTATTTGCTAGGGTTCTAGCAGCAATAGCAAAACTAATACAACAAATTTGTGATTTCTAATCCCCGTGGGCTGTTTGTTCTATTAAATTATGAGCTCACTATGCACTCTAGATATGTCTTTTGTTAGAAATATTGAGAACAATTTCTCCCATTGTGTGATTAGCTTTTCAATTGCTCAATGGTATCTTTCAAAGAGAACATGTTTTAATTTTAATGAAGTCTGATTGATCATGTTTAATTTCAGGGTTTGTGAAATTTTACTTCTTATCTTAATAAATTATATTTGGAGAAATTGATACCTTAATAATATAAATCTTCCAATTCATGAGTATATAATGTCCCTCCATCTATTTAGGTCTTTAGTTATTCTCAGCAATGTTTGGTAGTTTTCAGTCTACAGGTTTTATCCATATTTTATAAAATTTGCCACTAAATATTTCCTGGTTTTGAATGCTATTATAAGTGAAATTATATATTTTTACTTCTTTATCCAGTTGCATGTTTCCAGTAAATAAAAATAATACAAATTATTGTTATTGATCTTGTTGATCTAGCTAAATTCACTAACTCTAGTTTCATATTAATCTCATTCTTTTTAAGCCCATTTGAAATGGGTTTTCTGATTCTTGTACAATAATTGCAGCTGGTTTATCACCCAAGCTAGAGTCTAGTCATTCTCAATTTCTCCTTTCTCTCTCATAGCTCAGATTCTGCCAAGTTGATCTTTTTAAGTATTTTTCCAATTCATCCCCTCTCATCTGGCCCTACTATTATTGTTCTATTTAAGGCCTTCATTATCTTTGCCTAAGCTATTTTAGCTGCCTCTTAATTGGTCTTGTTCTTTCTGGCCTTATCTTTCTCAAATTCACACTTCATCTTTCCAAATCTGACCATGTCATTCCCTTCTTAAAATTCTTCAGCTTTTCTCCATCACTACAAAATAATGTGGCATCATCTCCATGATCAGATTGTCTACCATTTCTCCTTCACCTCTCAACATTGCTATTTTGGCATTAGGTTCTAGCGATATCAATCTGCAAGTATTTTTTCCCATATATCAGGTTCCTTCTCGCCCTCATTCTTTTATTTATATTTTTTTCTCCCTGGCTCATGTCCATTTATATGTTAAGTCATAGCTTAGACACCATCTGCCTCTGGAAACTTTCTGTAAACTCCCGTGTTGAGTAGATGCCTCTCCTCTGAGAGCCAATGAGAGTTTGGGAACGTCTCCATCACTTCAATTACCACATTGTGTTGCATTTATCTATTTATATGTCTTTACCACCTACCCTAATCCTTAGATTCTTGAGACAGGAGTTGTGTCACAAAGTCATCTGTATGGAAGATGTTCATTAAACGTTTGCTAAAAAAATGCATATACATGTGAAATAATATCCAAACATATGTTTTAATACATACATAATAGGCTTTGAAAAGTAAGTTTTGAGCAATGTCAGCCCTGTTGGTAAACATGACTGATATCCCAAAGACTCTTTTGAGTATAACAAAATACTTTTGGATAGACATTTGTTAAAAGCAAAATTAGCCATATTAATTTATGGATATAGTTGTATTAGAAGCGAAAATTAAAATATACACAATTATATGATGAAACTACTAGGAAATACTCCTTGAAAGTACATATAACAAGTATGTAGATAGAAGTCTCTCACATTTTATTATTTCCTCCATTCCCATATAAAAACTACCAAGAATATTTTTGCTCAAATAAGAATAATTTTTCAACAACTGGTAGGCTCCACTCACTGAATAAGAGAAAATTTAAAATATGTCTCTTTTGAAACTCATGGCATCAAATTAAATGTTAACAGACCAAATCCTATGAATGCATCCAAAATCTAATAGATTTTAAATAGAAAATGTATATCATCAAGCCATAATGTTCCCTGTTACCAGATGCATGGTAACGTAGGAAAACAATAATAGTGTTTAAATTTTTGATGTTAAACTTATTTTATTTAAAATATATACTAATAAACCCATACAAATTTAACAATCTTTTTTACGTGCTAATAAAAGTATTATTGCTCATTAGACATATATTAAGAGAGCAAAAATATTTTAAGTGTTATTAATAATTTTTCACATCTTTTCTTTCTCATTAATAAGAAGGTATACAAAAGACAAGGTATTGCTAATATTATATAATAAGATTGATAGACTAAAATTTAATTCTCACTTTATATATTTTGTTGAGCTGGTTCATAAGAGTTTTATCAAAATAAAAATATGTTCTGATAGAAGTTAGAGGGACCAGTTTTCTGAAAGGATTCTTTTATGTAGGAGGTTCGTTTAATATTAGCAAGCACTTATTGAACATCTACTATGTGACTATCCCAATACCAAAATGAAGAATACGTGTTGTAGCTTATGTTTGACAGTCTGGTGATAGAAGACTCATAACTAAATTTTTATAATAAAACATAGAAGTCTGTAAGAGATAAATATAAGCAACTGCAGGAACACAGATGAAGGTCCTTGTATTTGATCAAATGGAAACTGAGACCCAGGATTGCAGAAGAATTGTTGGAAAACTGACACTAATTCTATTTCAGAAGACAAGAATCATGAATCTTGATTTTAGTTTCAACAATCAAATTTCAACATTGATTTGGTCTTCATCCATAGTTCCTGGCTCACATAGCTACCAAAAACGCTTCAGATTTTCTGAGTGTTGAGAGAAATAAATGTGCTTTTTATTATATTAATGAGGTGAATTTGGGGAGCACCTAAAGATGAAAGCTGGTTACTAGGAGACCCAAACACTTAATAGAGGTTTGAAACTTTCAGTCCCACCCCTGGATCTCCAAGGACAGGAGAGGGGCTGGAGGTTAAACCAACAGACGATAGTCAATGATTTAATCAATCATGCCTATGCACGGAGCCTTTATAAAAACCCAAGAGGACAGGGTTTGAAGAGCTTCTGGGTTGGTGAGCACATGGAGAAACAGGGAGTGTGGCACACCTGGCACACACTGTGCCCCTTCCCACATACCTTGCCCACACATCTCTTCCATCTGGCTGTTCCTGAGTTATATCCTTTTGCAATAAATTGGTAATCTAATTAAGCCACATGTTTCTCTGAGTTTTGTAATCTGCGCTAGGAAATTAATTGAACCCAAAGAGGGGGTCAAAGGAACCTCTGATTTATAGTCAGTCGGGCAGAACTTAGACTTTCGAATGAAGTTCAAGGACAGGGTCTTCAGAACCTCCAATCTGCATTCAGTCAGTCAGCAGCACAGTTAATAGCCTGAGGGTAAGACTGGCATCTGAAGGGTGTGTGTGGGGGGTGGAAAGGGTTGTAGTCTTGAATGATAACCCCTTAGCCTGTAGAATAGGTTTCTATCTGCAGGTAGATAGTTTCAGAATTGAGTTGTATTCTCTGACACCCCGCTGGTGTCCGAGAATTGTTTGTTGGTGTGGAGAAAATCCTCTCCCCACTGGAATTGGATCCCAACTTACAAATGCTGTTTCTTTTAGTAAACTCTAATATTCAAGCATTCTTGATGGTATATTGAGTACCTAGTAAGTGCCAGGTATATGCTAAGTACTATAGGAATTCAGAACAAGTCACCCCAAGATGTCCCTCTGCCCTGTGCAGATTGTTTTGAGCTAAAGGCAACTTTAGCTGCAGGCTCAAGAGAAACTTCTGCCCCTCCCTTAAGTAGCTAGAAGGCCTTGCCCATAATAAGCAATTATCAGAGATAACCTCTTTTGACCCATCTATGGGATAGGACGAACTTCTATTGACTAAGCATCTGCTCTTATCACCCTGCAATGACACTTTGAAGCTCCCAAAAAGCAACTTACCTCATTCCTAGCTCAGAATGCCTTATGTACCCATGTTCTTTTTCTATCTGTGAACCTCTTGTGCACGTGGGGTCTCTGACTCTCTCATGTTTACAGTGTTCCCATACATATGTTTGTATTAAATTTGGTTATTTTTTCTCACTAATCTGTCTCATGTCTATTTGATTATTAGACTAGCCAGAAGAGTCTTGAGGGTAGAGGAAAGTTTGTTCCTCCCCCACAGTACTAAGGAATAATTAGTGACAAAAAGTTCTCTGCTCTTATAGAGCCTGAGGGTAGGTAGAAGACTCAGACATATGCACAAGTCCCTTTAGCATAATGTACCAAATTCTATTAGAGAAAAAGAACAGGCATCTGTAGAACACAGAAATGAAACTTAACCTAGATTGGGGCCAGGGAAGGCTTTCTTAGAGGGAGATACTTCTAAGCAGCAATATCAAAAATTTACAGGAGATAATCAAATATATGAGAAGATAGAAAATTCTAATCAGAAAAAAAAAAAAAATAGAGTATGTGTTAAGACCTGGAGGCAAGAGGGAGTATGGCTTATTGAAGTTATTGAGACAAAGGCATTCTTTGTTCCTATACAAGAGGAGGTGTCAACATTAAAGATAGAGAAGGAAACAAGGTTTTTATGCCTCCTGTAGTATTTGAACCTTGTTCTAAGGGAAAGAAGTAGAAAGAATGACTTAATTTCAACGGCATTTTAAGAAGATATTGCAGTGTGGAGATTGAATTAGAGATGGGTCAAGGAGGACAGCAGATAGATATTTCAACCCATACAAAGTCCAAAGGGGCAGAGATTTTTTGAGCGCTCTAGTTTCTTTCCACATTGTTCCTAGTTCAGTTTCCAGACATGGAATCTCTATTCTAAAGGTGCAAGTTATAATAAATACTCCCCTGACTCTCCCTTTCTATTTCTTTTCTCACCCGTTCTCCAATTCTCCCAATCTCTTTATAAGCAGCACTCCCGGCCTTTAGCCATCCCTTCCCCTCTTTTTGCTCCAACCTCCCAGGGTGGAGGAGGAGGAAGAGGAGAATTTAGAACCGAGATTATCAAAATCATCTATCATCTAGATGGACTATTTTTTAAAAAATCAGATTTTAAATGTAAAATTTAACCTCTGGCTAAAACACCTTCTGCCACGTGTGGTACCAGTATTATGCTAACCAAGTGTTTTTTTCTTCCTCCACCTTCATTTATTTTTAAAAATATTCTTTCTGTAATATTCACTTTGTCTTCTCAACCCCTTGTTTGTGTCCCAAGATGGAAGTGACTAGAGAGTGGGGTGTCACTGGTGAAAGATGTGGTCAAGGAGGAGAAAAAATCCTCCAGACACACATCGATGTAGCAGATAAATGATAAACTAATATTCTCGAATAGCTGATAGCCAAAATCTATTACATTTTCCATTTCAAAACACAAAGACAGAAAAGAGGGAAAACTTTCCTATCTTACTAGGCCACGAAAAGAATTTCTTCAGCAATTTAAATCAGTGATCTCTTGGTTAACTGAATAATATAAAATCTCAATCACAGAATGGGCCATTTTATCACCAGATCTACTCAAAATTGTGAAGAGTGACCAGGAATGAGTAACATGTTTAGAAGGAAAGTTTACTGTGACAGCTGAGGCAGGTTCATAAAGTTAGCTGCATTTGTACATGGGAAACTTACTGAATTTCATAATTTTTTTCAAAAAAAAATTAAAATTCTAGAAAATGCTCACTAAAAAAAAAAATTAGCTGCACTTGATGGGGTGCAAGCCGAAAACACTTTTTCTACCCCCTCTCACCTCTAGAGCCCAGCCTTTTGGAGTCTTCCCTCCTGCTTCTGCACAATATATTGTTGTGAAGGCCCCAGACTTCCAGGGCCTTTTAGATATTAGTACAATCTCATTTTTAGTTATTATAATGTCACTCCAACCTAATGTCATAATTTCAGTTTCTGAAAGCTTCTTTCTGTCCCAGCTCAGACTCAGCCCATGAATTCTGCAGTTTAACATAGGGGAGAGTAGACTGCCTCCCTCTTTCCCCCGCTTGCTCCCCCATTATCCTTTCCCCTCTCACCATACTGCCGATGGCTCCCTAGGCTGAGGGAAGAGAGAGGAATGAGAGTGAAAGGACATGTTCTTAAGGGACGGATGCTCTTGCAATATGGAATCTGGGCCTTCTGTCATGGCAAATGCCCAACTAATGTTTCTCTTCTATTGGATTTGGAAACTCTCTTTTTCCCTCTCCACCTCCCTTCTCTAACACTGTACTGTTTCCTAACTCAAGAAGTGAATTTTTTGGCTCACATTTTCTTTACAATTGCCACTCAGCTCTTGCCCCAACCGTATTCACAGAGGAGCAGTCGCTGGTGTAACGTTCTCTCCCCATGACTCATACCTGGCTCCCTTCCAAGCTATTGCCTCTGGCTTTGGGAAATATTACACTTCTTTGCCCACCAAATTCTTTAAGGACTGGCCATTCCCCTGAAAGCTGTAATCTTTGCTCTGATTTTCAAGTAACACCAATCCTAGACTTTGACTCTCCCAGGGAAAAATCAATCACCACTGTCACAACCAACCACCCACCCCAAAGCCCCAGGGATCACAAACTCCCAAGTCCTTTGCCGCTGTGTTTAGAGAAAAGGACTGAGTTTCTGTAGCTTCATGAGCACCCAGCTGCATGTGGAGATATATTTCTATGTTTCTGGCAAGCGGACAAGTACTCCACACTTTACAAGCGACAACCTTAAATTGTCCACATCGAGGGTTCGTATGCCTTGTTTTTAGCTTTGGGGCCGGAGCCAATACTCCCAGACAATAAGAAGAGCCTCATTTTAACATCTTGTTACAGAAAGAAGAATACAGTAACTTTCGGAGAGCACATTTAGGATGGTGCCAGTGTTCTAGGAGCGCCAATCCACATACACAACCAGAATTGAATTGCATTATGAAATTAGTAACTCTGGGTTGAAATCCTCCACAGGCATCTAGTCCAATTATATAACCAATAATTTAATCAATAGTAAAAGAATCCTAATAAGATTTTGTCCAAACTCTACGTGAACATCCTGGGAGAGAAGGAAATCTCGAAGGAAAATTTCAAAAGGAAACTCCTCCATCTCAAAGCTGACTAAGCCATTTCTATATAGTTCTAATTATTGGCAAGTTTGGATTTATGAGTCAAAATTGACCTCTCAGTAAATTTTATCTAATTTTTCAGATTCGTCCACTGAAAACATAAAACCTGATCAATCACTTTTACACATGGTAGCTCTTTAGGTTTTTTGAGAACAACGATCATTTTTCTTTCAGATTTCTCTTCCTCAACCTAAATTTTCCCAGTTTTTCAAACATTCATTGTATGGAAGATTTTGAAGTTTTCTTCCTATTTTCGTGACTCTTTTCTTGTTATTTCCAGTTTTTCCAATGCCCTACTAACAGTATGGGAGCCAGAATTCATAACACCACCAAGAAGAATGAAACAAAAACCCATTTCTGTTAAAAGTTAATTTTCAAACAAGGGTAAAATCACAAGTCTCATACAAATATAAAAATAAGTACATGTTAAAGATCTTATTAAACTCATAATCAATGAGGAAATCAGGCAGCTATTAAAACTGGTTCAAAAGAAAATCCAAAGAATGGGACACATTTATAGATCAGGAATACTGAAATGTTTGTGCAAATGGAGGCAAATTTGTTTTTTTCCTAAGATAGTGGAGGACTGTCAATTGAACCTCTATTGGACAGGACAGAATTTGCATATATATAGACAAAAATTATTTCACATTGCAATCAGTTATCTACAATTTATGGAGTTGTAAAATAGCTTTCATAGTTTTTGTAGAATCAGATAACCTGAAGGGCGTCCTCCAGACTCTCCACAATGTAGTTTTCTACTGAAGCACAGATTTTTCCACACACTTCTCTTGCTCTAGATACTATTTTTCTTTGAATTCAACAAAATAATGATATGGAACCCAACAGCTACATAGTTGTAAAACTGACATAATATCTTTTTAAAATGTTACTTCATATCTATAAGAATTAATAGGTTATGCAAGTAAAAATGAGGTCATCTTAGCTTACTTAAGAAAAAAAAAGTAAGCATTGAAAACATGTTCGCTCTCTCATGTGTGTGCCTTAAATGAGATTGACTGACCTCAGTGGTTTGCTAATCATGCCACCTCCCCTCACTCCTTCTCTGCTCCTCCCTCACCAGGTGTTCAGGCTTATATAGTCTTTATATTTATCAGTTCTGAATCAGTTAACAAATTCAAGTTAATTCAACAAATGTCAACTTAATTCACAAGCCTGCTATATGCACAACAAATAAGGGTAAATAAAAACATAGAATTGTTTGCAGAGAAATTATAATCTACTTGAACAGGACAAGGGGAACACATATAAATATATTACAAGGCAAAATATAACTAATTTAAAGGTTAATAAGCTACTTGATTTTTTTTAATGAGCTGATATTGTAGGTTGGAAAAACCAGAAATAAATGAATGTGGATATTATATTTCCACAAATTGTAGTAGAGTGTAGAATACTCGTGGAAAAGGAAACAAACAAACAAAAAAATGGATCTTAGATTAGAATAGTTAGAAATATTGCTGGGTCATTCAAAGATCTTGAATATCAAGCTAAATAATTTTTATTTAACTCATAAGCAGAGGAGAACCACGGGAAGTTTTTGAAATTTTTACTTATGGTAAAATGGTAAGAGGAATACTATGATTTAATCCAACAGAGCTATGAAGAATGTAGTAAAAGGCAGAGCCTAAGAAAAGGATACCACTAAGAAGTAAAATTTATACAATGTGGCAGCAATTTGTTTGCCCTGAAGTAAGTAGGGATGGGAATGGACAAAGAAGAGAAAGAAATGAAAGGTGATTCCATGTTTTCTAGTTTAGGTAAAGAGCTTCATTAGTTTCTCAGGGCTGCCCAAGTCAATTACCACAAAGTTGGTGGGCTAAAACAATGACAATTTATTCTCCCACTGTTCCGGAGATCAGAAGTCTCAAATCAAGGGGTCAGCAGGTCCATGAAACTTCTTAAGGCTCTAGGGGAAAAAATTATTAGCCTCTTCCTAGCTTTGGGTGGCTCCGGGCAATCCTTGTTGTTCCATGGCTTATCGATGGATCCCTCCAATCTCTGCCTTTGTCTTCACATCACCTTCTTTGTTTTTCCTCTGTGTCTCTGTGGGTCTTCCTCTCTTTTTGTAATCACATCAGTCACTGGATTTTAAGACCTATCCTAATCCAGTTTGATCTCCTCTTAATCATTAACTATCTTCAAAAAATTTATTTCCAAATAAATTGGCATTCTGAGGTTCCAGGTAGAGATGAGTTTTGGGGAGACACTATTCAACCCACTACAGATAACTTGGAGAAATGTGAGATTATTAATGCAAATAAATGGTCTGTCCTGTCCTCTTGAAAAAGCAGTTATAGAGGAACGTAGGTTTGAGTTCTGAGCGCTAGATTTTTGAACGATAGAGGTTGAAATAGACTGATTCTTGGCTAAAAAGTGTAGAGTCAAAAACGGTGATGAAGATGATAAAACTAATAATAATAATAGATGGAATTAGCAGTGAAATTAAAGTTATTTTAACAATTTTTAAACAAAGATTCAATCTAAATCAATGAGGCAAAAAGACAGAAACCAGATAAGAAATACATAGTTTCCTGGCTCCCCAAATATTGCCAACATGATCTACTGATAAAGCAAAGCTGTATTTATTGCTTACTATGTAAAGAAGAGCTCACCTTCACAGAGCTTTGGGAGCATCTAGAAGCAGGAGAAGGTGAGGTCAGAATTTATTGACAATGAGAAATTTTGTTTAAGGTATATCTTTCAATGCAGGGTCTTGATTAGGACTGGGTAAGAATCAATACAATATTACAGGACTGCTGGAAACAATTTTGAGGAAAGGGATTCAAAGAATCTTAGGGCTCAAAATATTTATGCTTTCCATTGTAAAGTTGATGGATCTTTCAGGAGGTTCTTGTAATAAACAAGTAAATTATGTGCCTGGGTAAGAGTCTCCAGAGAAAGTAAAGTAATGCTAATAAAGAGAGTAAACTAGCAAATTGCTGTTAATATAGTGAAGTGTGGTTTCTATTCTCATTGTCCCTTCTGATTATGAGGGTAGATAGCCTCAGTTCTCCACAGCAGCTAGAGACACCAAATCAGAGTCAGTAGGTTTAGAAAGAATGACAGGTCAGAAAAGGAATTGAGATGAATTCCATGAGAGGCAGGCCACAGAAGCCAAGGTAACTTTCTGTTTTATTTTATTTTGTTTTGTTTTGTTTTGTTTTTAAAGATGCCTGTAACCTTGGCCAAGGGTTAAAAAGGAGTTCTGAGGGTGTCCAAAATTTGAAACAGAAATAATGCAAGAAGAAAACGCTAATAAAATTAGTAAATATAAAGCATCAGGAAAGTATTGTTATATTTAAAAATAAACGGGGTGATTTCAATGAAGTGGTATGGCAAACATTACTAAAACTTCCCTATACCTGATTTTTTTTTTTTCTGAATTTGTAGAACACTGTACTTACCAAACCTCTTGGAGAAAGGCAAAGCCATGTAGTTAGTTATGACCAATGCACTCTAAGCAGAAATAACTTCAATGTATCACTTCTGGGTTCAGGCAAAGAAAATGTGCTGCACAGTCCTCTAGCTTGCTCTTTTCCAACCACTGTGGGTGTGGTGGCTGTATATTGAGATTCTGGGGCCACTACATGGAACCAGTTCTCAGTCTCATTTAAAGAGAATCACTCTGCAGAGCCACTGGACTTGCAGCAGATTTTCTGCAGGCAAGAAATACATTGTACGTGTGTGTTTGCGTGCACGTGCGCATGTAGATGGGGAAGAGAGAGAGAGAAAGAGAGAATCCATTACAGTTTAGGAATTTATTTATTCCTGCAGCAAAGCTTATTCTACTCTAGCTAATACTTGTAGTAATACTATATGCCAAATTGTAATAGTGACAAAAATAAACAAGTCATAACAAAATGGGTGGGAAAGTATAGATTATTGTTTGAATAACTTCGATGATGAAGAAAAGGAGGGAAATAAGGGAGCTTTCAAGTTCTTAAGAGAAAAAAGCACATTTTTGATATTCTATTTAATTTTCTAAAATTTGGGTAACAGAACAGGATTAAGAAATTCCAAGTGAACACTGAAAAATTTTAGATCATAAAATTAAACCCCTTTTAACAGGTAATGTCTCTTACCCTTTATCTTCTGATCCCCCTGTTTGGTTGCAAACTCATATCAGAATTTACACATTTGGTAATTTACTAAAGATTTGACTTCATTGAAACTAAAGATCTACATTAAGTCACTTTATTCTTTCTAAAAATATTCTCTGCCACTGTATCCTCTAGATTATCGAAATATATTTAGATAGCATTTGATATAAGGAACATTAAATTGTTTTAAACTTATCATATATTATTTTCTTAGAAGATTGTTTTGATACTTCTTCCACCAATTGCCAGTTAAGAACAATGTGTTCTCATAATTCCAGGAAGTAGTGTTATGGCTGTCAAAAATGATGTGTTACATAATCAGTAACAGTAAATAGGCTAATTCTTTGAAGCTATT
>NW_006439757.1:3788276-3799421 GCF_000325575.1 Pteropus alecto
ATAAGACTATCCACTGGAAAGTGCCAAAATATACCTGCCAACAGCTGAAACCCAGGAGTTGAAAGCGTTAGGGAGATAAATAAGGAAATGTGTTATAATTGTCTTGAAATATTGAAATATTAGACTGAGAAGCATTGTGAAAGTACACAGTGATCCCTTGTTTTATGTGGCAAAGTGTTCTAGTGGGGAAAAAAGTTATCTAGTATTAATCAACTTTTGCTGCTGCATCCTAAAAGTATGTTTTGTGAAAATATATCAACATAGACCAAAAAGAATCCTTTGCTATTCAGTGCCCAGCACATTAGAAGTACTCAATAAAATTTTGGTATTAGTCACTGAGCAATTGGTCGAAAAAAGAAAATCTATTGTTGTGTTGAATTTAGAAAAAGCTTGGAAAATTAGGATTCCAGTTTACAAATTAAAAGCTTAGACTATTAGTGGATAATCTCTCCTTCTGAAAAGAAGGGAGCCAGAGTATTAGGTTCAGGCTTGAGTAGTAATTGAGTTAGACTTGGAGATGGAGGACAGGACCACTTGCCTGTAGGCTTCAGTATCTGAGCAAGGACAAAGCTATGATTTGAGAGGCATACCTGGGAAGAAGCTAAATCAGAAGTGAGGCAGATGTCCAAAGAATCACCAGAAATTCTCTTTTGAAACAAACAAACAAACAAAAAATCAGGGTAAGAGAATGAGTCAGAAATCAGAAAGAAATTGGAGGGCTGGGACCTAAATCAATTTTTGGAAATAAAAGGTAATAATTGCAATAACTCCTTAGAAGATAAGGTAAATGTTCTGTTGCAGAAACTACTGGCAATATACAAATATCTCCTTTTCTTTCTTAGGTATAACACACTTGAGGCTTAATGGACACATTGCAGTCCAGGAAAAAATCAGGACATTCTCCATCCTTCCTTGCAGCTAGTTATGGCCAAGTGACTACACTTTCGCCAGCGATTTGTAACAAAAATGATGAAATGATGGGCTTTTTTTTTTTTTTTAAGGAAATCTACTTTAAAAGATCTGGATATATCCTGCCTGGATTTTCCCCCGTTCTGCTATATGAAATGCAAATATGATGACTAGAGCTTTAGCAGCCAATTTGGACCATTTGGATATGATTGCAATTTTGTAATTAAATCTGCTATAGAGAGAATAGAAAAATGGTTTGACATTGACAATGTCAATGTCATTCATTGTGGTGTCAATGCCCTAATTGTAGTGGCATAATAAGAATTGTGTATAGATAGATAGATAGATAGATAGATAGATAGATAGATAGATAGAATATATATATATACATATATATATAATTGACATTGTTTCATGTTAAAGTAGCAAGAAATTAATAAAATCTGGAAAAGACATGACACGGGCAAACCCATTTCAGATCAAGGGAAGCATATGAACAAAATTATGGTTTAGCAATAGTAAGGCACCCAGTTAGAATAGTATGTAGTATAGAGTAGGGCGTCATTAAGTGATTTGATTAGAAAAGTGCGTTAAAGTCAGGTAGGAAGGTGGAACAGTATCAACTGCTCAGAAGTCATTTGTGAATAGACCATATTGCTAGTAAGTTAAGTAATTAAAGGCCTGTTAACAGATCACGAAGACAGCATAAGATAATACTAGGCACTATTAAGATTATGAGAAAGTGGAAAATGGCTCTGCTGGCAGCCAGTCCACAATGTTCCTAACTCACATAAACAATGCTCAGACAAGAAAAGTTGACTCTGCAATCATAAAAGGAACAAAACATCCCCCTTTCCTGACTAACATGGGAGATTGCTATTCTTTATCAAAACAGTTCTACCCCGCTTTCATTCTCTTGCCTCCTAGATAAAAAGAATTAGGATGCTTGTGGCATCCATGATGGTACACCGCTCAAATATCCCCATTGCAAGAAGTTGATGGCCTCCAGCTACCCCATCTTTGGGATACATTCATGTGAAATTTGGAATGTGACTATGCAGTGGAAGCCTTTTTTTTTTTTTGCTACTAATGTAAACTAGCAAATAAAGCTACAGAGATGTTAAAGTTTAAAGATAGCTGTAGCAGCTAGACTTAATATTTTAGTGTCTAGTGGATCTAAAGACAGAGTAATTGTAGGAGCCAGATCAGCATACCTGGGTTCAGTTATCAGCATCAAGTGTGCCTTTGAACTCACCAGTCCAGTAGCAGCCAATGACTCCTCCTCTTCCAGCCTGTCCATCATTTGGTAAGCATTTAATTTCCTGTATTAAATCTCTTTCTGCTTAAAATATCTGTTTACTACACTAAACTCTGGCTGATACACCATGGTCAAAGACAAGGAGATCGGAAAAAAAATCTTGTGGTCAGGGAATGACTGGCTGCTAGCTTTGTTGGAGACAAAAATAGATAATGGTAGAAAATACAGATGGAAGAGTAAGTTTTGCAAAAGTTGCGAAGAGATTTTAAGTTTTGTTTCTCTCAAATACTTGACATTTAGTAGATTTCCATTAAATTTTTATTGTATGAGATTGCATTTAAAATCTTTAGGGCTTGATCTTATAGGTAGTGGAGCCAGTAGAATTGAAAGCTTTTACTTAAAGGAATAACATGATGAAATTTATGCTTCTCATTTATAATTCTCTGTGGATAACATGAGGAAGGAGTTGGAAGTGGCTAAGAATACAGCAGTTATCACAGAGTAGTCTATACTTAAGAAGCTATTGAAAAATGGTTTATAAAATTGGTCACATTTATGCAGTTTATTATGTAATTTTAAATAGTTAAAATATTAATAACGTCACTGCAACATTGAGAATCTTAAAAAATTAAAGAATATTTATCAAGATCACATACTTTTAAAGTTGTCAGGTAGAGGAGATTGTAAACTGTGTTAACATTACCGCCACATGGTGGCACCAATTTGGCTGATAAACAGATATGCCTTCCATCTATATTTAATCGGTTATTGCGTGAATTTTTTATGGGCCTCAGACTGCCCATGGATGATTTTGGGATATGGAGCTATATTTTATCACACAATATTATTATGTAATCCTACATATATATCCATTAATGGTGTCACCTGGAGGTCATTTGTAGTGGTGGCATTGTTGCATTTGCTGAGTAACACGTCTCCAAACTTTGGAGTGGAAGTTAAATGTGAGAAAATGCCAAGAAGGTTAAACACAGCATGACATAGCTTCCTAATTCATTTAAAAGGGGAAACTTTACAATATTGGAGTTAGGTTGAGAAAATGAAAGGGAAGTTTCAGGCAAAAAGGTGCAAAAATAGTTGGAAAGTTACAAGATCCAAGAACACACCTCCTCTAACTTACACTTATTTTTATGGGAAACTTGGTTGAATTATGTGCATTTTAATTCAAAGTCTTTAGAAACTCCCCTATTGAATAAAATGTGAGTGCTCACACATATCCTTGCTGTATCAACCACCACGTCGTATTATAAATATTTTCTTTTATGTCCATGTGACAGAGAAACTCTACATTCTTTACATCCCATTCTATCTCTTCCTGGAAAAACAGAAATATTCCATTTTCCAACCTCTTTTATAGCTAGGTTGGGATCATATGATTGATATACATAACTAGTAGTCTTGACTATAAAATTCCCTCCTTAGTCTTCCACATTCTTTCTTTTTCCCTTCTGTCAATCTTTAAGACCACATACTGAAGCTGACGGAGCCACTAAATAGAAAGAGTTTGAATTTCTGAGTCACTGCATGGAGCTCTGTCCCCTTCAACAACTTTTATCTCCTGCCACACACATATCAATCTAGACTAGGTTGTGATATAAACTGGCAATTAAACTTTGTTGTGTTCAGCTGTTTAAATTTCAACCCACTTTGAATTAAACCCACTTTGTCTCATCAGATCGTTTGTACTCCCTGAGCTCAGAGGTCTTGCTTCATTTATCTCCATCTCTTGTTTTACTAAAATATCTGAGACAATGCCTAGTATATAGTAAGTACTAAATATACATTGAACAAATAAGTGAATGAGTATTCTAGGCAAAAGATAATGAGTACCTTTATGGCAATGGAAGACTGTAGTATGAGCAACAATTTAAAGACATCATCGATTTCAATTATTTTCAAAGAGAATAGTTACTTTTAAAAATATATGATTCTTTAGAGAACAATCTTAAAAATATACAGCTTTTAAACACAGCAAATATTGTGTCAGTATTCATACTTTTAAACTTTTTTTCTGAATATATCTAGGATTGATATGAAATAAATATTAATGTGTAATAAAATTTATTGTCATGTGTAATGTGGAATAAGTTCAATTAATCCTAATGTACGATGCCATATGTTGTAACCTAATTAATTCTCTGTACACTTCTATCTTCTTAAATTCTTTTTCTTAAATTAATAGACTAATTTTTTTAGCAGTTTTAAGTTTACAGTGAAGTTGAACATGAAGTACAGAGTTTTTATGTACTAGGATGCAAAAAGTGTGTAATCATTTGTTATGATTGATGAGTCAATATTGATACATTATTACCAACTAAATCCAGTTTACATTAAGCTTCAGTGTGTTGTACAGTAGAATTTGCTCTTTGTGCTGTGCTGTAAATGTATAACAACAAGTACCCACCATTACAGTATTGTACAAAACAATTTCACTGACTGACCTAAAAATTCATCCCTCCCTCCCTCCTTTTTTTTTTTCTGAAGCCTTGGTAACCATTGATCTTTTTACTGTCTCCATAGTTTTGTCTTTTCCAGTCTGTTATGTAGTTAGAATCATACAGTATGTAGTCTTTTCAAATTGGCTTCTTTCACTTAGCAAAATGCATGTAAGTTTCCCCCTATATCTTTTCATGGCTTGCTGAACAATATTCCATTGTCTGGATGTACCCCAGTTTATTTATCCATTCACCTACTAAAGGACATCTTGGTTATTGCATGTTTGGATAATTATAAATAAGGCTGCTTTAAAGGTTTACATGCAGATTTTTGTGTAAACATGGGTTATCAATTCATTTAGGTAAATACCAACAAAGAGCAAGATCACTGGATCATATGGTATGAGTTTAGTTTTGCAAGAAATTGCCAAACTGTCCTCCAAAGTGGTTGTACTACTTTGCATTCCCATCACTAATGAATGAGAGTTCTTGTTATGCTACATCCTTGTCAACATTTGGTGTTGTCAGTGCTTTGGATTTTAGCCATTCTAATAGGTGTGGTTCTTAATTTTTTTATTTCATGGTACTTAATTCTGTCATTTGTTTTTAGGTGAAAGCTCTCCTTATTATATACGAAAAGTGGAAGAAAATAGAGAACTGAGGTTTACATCTGACAATCCAGGCTTAGTTTATTTGGGTCTCATACTTAACTTCAATTTATGAATAAGAGGAAACTTCAGGTGAAGAACATGATTCTAAGAATTAAAATTCTATGCAATTTACTTCGTTCTTTACTTACTCCACTATTTTCTGGCTCACATTCAAGTGCAGGCCCAACTGCTGTGATGAGTGAATGAAATGACACTATATCCCTGAAGAACAGAGGAGACAGTCCTGACTCTGGAACTAATGGTTCCACGCTTTGCCTTGAAAGTAGTCGCACATACCTTTCCTTATAAATCTGAGCTTGTTATAAAACGAACAGGTGGAAACTGACATCAGCAGCTGGTACGAAATTCCTTTAGAAGCACTGAATCCTTTACTCTTATCCCTGCAGTTATGAGATCTGACAGATGGATAACATCACGGTCATAGAATGGCTGGCTATTAGGATACATGTACAAGGCTAATGGCACAGATACAGTTGCTTATTGCAGAGTGCCAGAGACCTGTTAACATTCTGAAATGACTATCAGGTGCTGAGTGAAATTTTTAAAGGTGCTGAGAATGGATAAGCTAAATTCCTCTCGTCAGAGAAGCACATTCTGCTGCAATTCACACTTCCTTTTGGCAGTAAGCTTCAGGATGACTGTTCTAAGTTTGACCCTTGTATGTAAATATTATTCAAAGGATAGAGCCTAAACATTTATATAATTGAAAAGAATTCCAAACTCCCACTACTGATGCTGGAAAGAGAGGATGGAGGCTAGGTAATGAAAGAAGTTTTACTTTATGCCTGGTCATGATATAGAAAAACTTATTTTTCTTAGTTTTCAAATGGAAAGTCAGGGTACACCTGGTTGACAGGCAGACTGACAATATCATGGTGATACTAAAAGCCACCGTATTTGTTAAATATACTTCAGTGCAGCACTCCAGTGATTTAATGGTATTGAAATTTGTCCAAAAGGGTGATAAATTCACTTTTGTATGTTTTGATGTTGTAGATCAAGAAAGTACTGTCACTTCTCAATGATATTCTAATTATGACTTACACATAACTTGTGTGGTACCAGATTTAAATGTTATTACTGCATGCTCACTTACTTCAGGATATATAGAGCAGAAAAGTTAGTGTGCTATTTTAATAAAGGCCTTTATAGAGAGAACAAGGAGTAAATATCTTTTAGCTTGATTTCAACAATAACTAGTATATTAAAGCTATTCAGTAAATACCAGAAACAGAAGATATTTTAGCATCTACTCGTTAGTTACACAATATAGATGCTTATATGTCATCCTTTCCTTTCACTGATTTACATTTTAGTAAGGCCAATAAAATTTTGTAACTGTGGTAAATTTTTTTCATTTTATTTTTTTGTACTGGATGTGAATATACTTAAAGCTAAGAAATGAAGGTATTGATACATAGAAGTGAAGTGTTTTCACAACAACAGCAAAGAAATTGATAGTTCTGGCATTGGCTTGGGGCTGTTTAGGGTGTGGCAAAGAAACTGACAGGAGTCTGGAAAAATGGCAACCCATGTTATGCAATATGGAAATATTTGGCTGAACTTTTGAATGAAAATACTTGGGAGGCTAAGGTGTTTGAAGTTGGTTGTCATTTGACATATTTATAAAGCTAATACAAGAAATAACAAGCTCAGAAAAGATCTATACCATACCGTTTGCAAAGGAACATGGAGAATCTAAGAAAACCAGGAGGACTAGAAAATAAAATGATTTCTCATTTCTAATTAGTCAAAGATAAAACTGAGAAATCCCTTGAACCAGAAATGCTAATTAATACTCATGGCATCGCCTCATAGCAACAACAACAAAAAAAATCCAGGTTGTAACAATCACAGATTTCTTTAAGATTTCTGATTGGATTCATGTAGTCACCAATAATTCCTTTCAGTTGGATAAAATGGCTGAAGAACAATGACAAAGGACTTAGTCCCAAAGAGAGGAGCTGATATGCCTAAAGTACTTGTAACTAAGTCTAGGGAGAAAGACACAGCTCAAAAGGAATTTTGACAATGCTACAGCTCTATAAAAACAAATCAGCAAAGTTTCTGAAAGGTTGTATTACTAATGGTATAAGACTATTGAAATGTGTAGTCAGTGACAGAGGCTACTTCTCAAACAGAAGAGTGGAAAAGAATTTTCATTTGCAGCTATCTTTACTCGATCACGCCCCCTCTACAACACATACTTTCACTTATCCACATCAATACCCACATTAAAATTTACTTACACATTAAAATTTTTGCAATCAGCAGCTCTACCTAATCATAATTGGATATCTGTACTAGTGCCTTTTTCTGAGATTTGTGTACACTCAGTAGTAACTGTTGAATAATTTCACAAATGATACATATACATCTGTGAATTTTTCCCAAGGTCCTCCACAGTGCCTAGATTTTAGATTCTTAATAAATGTATTTTTGAATAAAGGAGACATATATGTTCTATATAAAAAGTCATACTTAAAAGCTTACCAAATTAATGTAGAACATAAATGCATAAGTAAATTTTTTATTACGAGAGTAAAAGACTTTCAAATGAGATGCAGTGAAGAAAATAGTTGGAATCCCCAGTGATTATCTTTCAGTTTTCATCTAACTATATTCATATAACTATAAAGAGTAAGAAATATACACTTTTGGCCAAAATGTATATTAACTTGAGTCAATAGTGTTTCTGACAAAGGGTAGAAAGTACCCAACATTTCAACACTTAGGAAAAATGCCTTAAAGTAAAGATGTTCTACTAATATTTTTTTTTCTAGTACAGCCAGAAGTACAGAAAAAGAAAAGATCTCCTAAGAATTCTTGAGAAAAGTATTATGATTAGTATTAGTGAGAGTTTAGGAATTAGAATTTTTCCCCAAGTTTACTTGGTTTGTGAGTATATTGCCTTATTCTTCTGAGTTTGCATCAATTTAAAACTCAGAAGACTTAAAATAGAATTGCCAATATTATGTCTACATATTCATGCAAACCAAATGAAATGAGTCTTGTAATTTGTAACAAGACTAAAGGAAAACCGAATTTGCTCCCCCACCCCCATCGCCATGACAGAAGCAGCTACAGAATGAGCAGAAAGAACTTAGGCCTTGTAAACTAAAGCCTTGAGTCATTTTACGAATCCCTTCCTTTTCATATTAATTACATATTTTAGTTTGATGTTATATTTTAACTGTAGTTTCATGCACGAGCCTGAAGACATTAAAATTCAAAGTAGTCTTTAGAATTTTATCCAGAAGAGACAAATTTTTTACAAATGTGCATATATAGCAAAATATAGTAAAATTTTGTTTTAAATTTAAAATAATGGAAAAAATTTAAAAATACTGTTTATGAGACTAGAAGCTTAAAGTGTGTCTTTTCAACACATACTTCAGCATCTCTTTCATTGTTATTCATGAGTTTTATTATAAAATACCTTGGCTTCATATGCACTTAGTCGTACAAATTTTTCCCTGGACCTGTGTGAAAAATTAAGTATTTCTATTATTTTACTGATCGTAATTTATTATTACAGAGTTTTATCCCCCTCTTGTGTATTTACTTGCATAATTCCATTTAAATTTAAGTCATAAAGATCAAAATCTTCTTAATTTACAAGAAAATTAACCACTTACTTATAAAATATCTAAGATACTTAAATTTCTTAGGATTCAAGGGAGTTCAACATCCTTTTTGAATGACTCAGTGAAAATAGACTTTCAAAATTAGAGTACAATCTTAATTGAAATTCCTAAGACTTTTCTGCCAGTGGTTTAAATAATTAATGAATTGAAATATTTTCCTCTGGAAATTAGAAATTAGAAAACCACATCTAACATTATAAAATACCAATCAATTTCTAAAACTGTTAATATGTCATATTTAAAAATGTCTTAAAAGATCTGATTGTAAAGATGATAACTATCCTCAAATGTTTTTAATTAGAAAAAGAATAAATCACATTTATCAACTAATAACTATATAATGAAAATAATAAGACTGATTTTTATCACCATGATGAGGAAGAACAATGACAAGAAAGGACAAGAAAGAACAAGAAAAGAAACATACATAAGATTGCAGAAGGCATTTTATGTGCCCTGTGGGGTATGGGCTTGTGTAAGTGGAAGAGTAACAGAGGTGGGAAGGAAGTAAAGGGGAATAATTCTCTGGTATTTTCCAGAAAGCCTAAGCAGAGTCTTCTGGTGTCTAACACATTTGTATTTTTAAGTGCTTATTGCAGATGCCATTCTACAGTTTCTATCCTTTTTATTTCCAGAACAAAAATATCTAGAGTCTTGATACAGTTAGCTAAAGTTGAATAATAAATAGAACGGAACAATTCCACCTAGCCAAAAGGTGAACCACATACAAAGGCCAGGGATTTTTCATAATTATAAGGTTCTTCTCATTTTATGTTACCTTGTTAACACTTCCTCTTCCATATTCATGTTATCATCTTTAGGCACCAAATCTCGTAATATTGTATGTATTAAAATATTGGTGCCCTTCTGAATAAACTTACTCAAGAGAGGTCTTTAAGTGGTGGACTAACTACTAACTGATCTGTAGAGATTTGTTTTGTAGTAAATATTTGCCATACTTTGTGGCACCCAGCATTTACTGATGATCTTCTTTTATTTTGGGATGTGGTCCCATGGCAGAATGTGGGAACTTCCCAGCTGCATTGCCTTCAAGCACAATCCCCTGTGTATTCCATTATTGCAATCAAGAATACCCTTTTTCGTCTCTCTCTCTCTCTATCTCTAACACACACACACACACACACACACACACACACACACACACACCCTACAATGAGAGAAAAATACATGATCAGATGATGATTTATTAAAATACATAATTTTTATGTATTTTTCTAAAATATTCCCAAAAACATAATAAAAATGTCGTGAGCAGAAAAATATTTTTACAAATGAAAAATATTTTACCCTTCCTCAAACTTACTTCATTTTTTTCTTCATGTGCTAGGCATTGACACTTAACATTGAGGATAAAAAGAATTATTTCAATGGTGAGGCCACACTTTTTTCTCATAATGCTTCATATACTTTTTTCTCATAATGCTTCATATACTCACAAATATGAAACCATACTAATTAAATATGCAATGTGTTTCCTTTAACACAGCCACTCATTCTAGAATAATTCCTGACATTAAGGAGAGCAGCAGCTGTGCTGAAAATGAGTCGCATGCATTCTGCAACAAGGCTGGTCAACGTGCAGTATTTGCAGAGTGGTCTGTGCACTATTTACAACTGAACCACCCAGTGTGCACTTCTCAGCCCTACTAAGTCAGAATCCTTAGGGAGTGGAGCTCAGGGATTTTCATTTTTAATATTTACTCTCTGGATGATTGCAAGGCACACTAGTGAAATTTTGAGGGTAAAGTGTATATTTCCTCTCATGTAAAACTTAACTCTCAAAATGAAAACAGAGAAGTTAATACATTCAAATTATTTACATCATTATTAGCATATTGAAAATCTCAGGTCGCAATTGTTACATTTTTAATGTATCATTTCATGTGCTAAATTTAGAATGACAACATTCTCTACATCCAATAGAGAAAAAAATGAGAAAAGTAAATTGTTTCAAATGCTTTCAAAATAGTAGGAGTCTTGACTAAAATCAGAATACAAAGCTCCTGAAATTCTAGTTGCCTGTACCGTTTAATTCCATGCTATTTAGATTCCTTAGGCTTCTGTTTTCTGCAACACCATTATGTCAAGCTTCCACAGTGAGGCACCGAACTGGGGCGAGTATTCATAAGACCAATTTACTATAACCCCAAAGTGTCTCAATGCTCTATTGAATTTGACTATGACAA
>NW_006439757.1:3799442-3827937 GCF_000325575.1 Pteropus alecto
TGAATACTCACCAGAACAACATTTTGGAGTATCTCAACTCAATTGTAGCCTGAACTCAGTACTCAAAAGCATACTTTCTTTTACCTGTTTTTGGTAGATCATGCATATACATAAGTCAGAACTTTCTCACAGGTCTTTTACTATACTGTTTGTCCTGGCTGGGGAATACTTGTTTTCCAGTCTTGAGTTCTACTTTATGTCATTAAGAAGTACCCATATTTTTCATTGCTTAATTCATTATAGAGCATAATCAATATTAGAGGTATAGTCCAATAAAATAGACCAAGGTACATTTTTAATATATATTTTCAACATTTTCTTTTTGGCTAATGCTACTTAGAACTATTGTGTACTTTGCATTCAGAATCACAACTAGTATAAATGAATTAGTTAAATAGGCATTAGGAGGCTCTGAAGATTCAATAGAATGGCTTTGAGTTTAAAGTGTTAGAGATTAGGGGAACCTTCCATTCTGGCTTGGTAATATATTCACTGGGATCATGTCCAAACCTCTCCTCGGAAGGGAAGATTATAGTACCAACTCAACCTATGTTTTGTTTATTTGAAAGGTTGATAGGTGACATCCTTTAGAATTGTCATGCAATGCACTAACAGCATTAAACACATTCATTCTTTTACTTATTTTTTCCTACTACATCTAGTCTTTGAGGTTGATCATTTTTGTTGGCTCATTAATTCAATTTTCCTTTGTTCAATAAAATCCCCAAATGCTGATGTTGATTTGCCAGGAATAAGAATACTGATGATAGAAATGGCACCAGAGAAATCACTGCTATTCTTGGCCACAGACATTTCCAGTCTGAACAATAGCTGTTTTCTTCATAGCTTTCACCAGTGTCATATTTTAAGCAGAGATTTTGTGAGCTCAACACATGAATAGAAAAGGCTGAAAATATGTTGCAGAAATCTCTAGCAGGTAGGCAGGAAATTTGGAATAGATTATCAGAACAGGAAAGTTATAAAGAGATGTCCAGGTCAAAGGACAAAGTAAAACTGCTGAAGTACACTTTAAAGTGCAGTGTGATTCAGTCAGCAGCTTAGCCACTATTTTCCGAGCTGACATTGAATGCAGTGCTATATGGAGAATAAAAGGGAGGTCAGAAGATGGGGCTATTTTAAGATTTAAAAAAATATTAAGAATGCAAGTTTCATAAGAATAGAATGATCTTAAGATATTTTATTTTATAATTCAATAACATTCTTATTCTTTTTAATGAAAATTACTTAAATCAAATTTTTTCACAGATTGCAAATATCTAAATAGAGGGTCAATTCCAGAGTTCGATGACTATAAATAACAGAGAATTAGAGAGGAAAGAGGTAACATGCTCGTATTGTAGCTATTTGCCTTTGTTAGCTTTTCCATCAGAGCATGATGGGAACTAACATATGCAAAGAAAACTATATCTAATTGTAAAAATAAAAATGCAGAGTAATAAGTTTTACTGAAAAATACCTAAGACCTACCTAAACTTTTAATTTTATTCAAATCTTCTTTATCGTTCTTTTATCTCTCCAAAGACCCATTATTTTATCTCTCCAAAAACCTTTCTCTTCTTTTTCTATACTGTTTTTTCTCTTAATCTTTAATAATTTATTTTGTATGTGAATCAAAATAATCCTTCCTAGACTTTTTTTCCCTTTAGATCATCATCATTACTCCTAGCAATCAGAAGGTACAAATAAAAATCCTCATTATTGGATGAAAATAGTAGTAGTGGTTGGTGGGGGGTGGGGGGTGGAGGAGAGGAAAGGGAGTTTGGGGGGGTAGTGGTGTAGAAAGACAGACTACACTTACTTTTTTGTCTCAATATATAAGTAAAAATTTCCTGGCCTAACATTTCTAGTTCCCAAGGCTCTTAAAAATAGACCAAATTGAAATATGTTCCTTGTTTTCCTACTTACATGAAATGACAAAATAATTAGTGTTCTTCCTTTTTAATTTAATATGACATATTTCCTTACAGATGATAAACGTTGAATAAACATGCACTAAAATAAATTTAACATTATAAGACAAAACTAAGTCTGAACATAAGAGTTTTGTTTAAATTAAAATTTATCTGAATGAAATATTTGCAGTATTCCAATGAGTTATATACTTAATAAATCGTAAAATGTGATATAAAAATCATGTAGTATTATGATTTGATGCCTTTTTTCTATGTGTTATACAAATCAAATCTTCTATTTTATGATACTATTTCTAGTAATAGATTTAATGTTATAGAAAAAATTGGAGTCATTTTTCTATAAAAAAATTTGAGGACGAAAGAAAAATATAGAATGTAAATAAGCTAAGGTTATATGATAGACAAATAGAACCTAACAGCTCATTTTTCCTCTGCTGGAATAAATAAAACATTAAGGAAACTGGGTCATGTTTATAAAGCCAATCTAAATAAATATATTGATTAGTAAAGCCACTAATCTATGAATGTCATATATGGCCTTTTCCATTAGAAAAACAAAGTCCTAAAGGCATGTAGCTCCTACAGATATTACAGTATAAATCTATCCTCAGCTCATTGTCTCTCAGTGCTGTCATATGCAATGGTCTCCTGAGATCAGGCTACCTGATCACAAGAGCCAATTATTAAACATTGTTAGACATTTTGGGAGCCAGTTGTTAGAGTTATTAGTGAAAACTAATTTATATAAACTTACAATTAAGTAAGTTACATTAAAATCAATGTAATAAATAATTAAAACTCATCACTTTTTAAATTATTTCACTGCATGGCACTATTATCTATTCTTTTAAGGCGATTTATGTCAATTGTATATCTATGGTGGAAATATAATAGAATTTGGCAATATCATACATCTCTTCCCAATCCCATAATCGAGGGTGTCATGTCAGACATATATAGGACTATTTTATGCAAATTGGCAAATGCCATAAATCTGGAAATTTTCCCCCCTTACAGAGCTGGTCGTCACACATTTACTAGCACACCGCTAACTGTAGGTCACCCCTTCTATCAGACGTGCATAAGAACATGATGACAGTGATCTGCATAGAATAAGTCACATCCTCACCCATTCCAGAAATTATTATTCCTTAAGACTACACTCAGGAAAATATTATTCAACGGGCTATCCAATTACAGTGAAGGAATGAAGATTTCAATTTCCCTTTTCATGGTCTGTGAGAGCTTTTAACCTTGTCATGGCACTGTGCTGACTTCAAATTCTAGGTCATCAATATTTCCAGTTTAGGTTTCTGCTGCATGAGAATCTTATTAAGTGTGCTTTAGCTTACACAAGCAGAGCATGTGGGCTTCCTTACACAACTGTATGAAGTCCAAGTCTCAAGCAAGGAGGTGAGCATCCTGATGGTTTAGTACTGATCTTAATGTTTCTCGAGTACATTTACGAGTCAAAAAAATATAACTGGTTTTTAATTTCACTGCTAAAATTTTCTGTGATATTTTTCATAAGTCCACACTAATTGAATATGCTTCTTGTCCCCTTTATCTTTTGTTTCTTCAAATGCAAAATGAGAAATGCTCTGTAAGTTTTATTAAAGAAATTAAGACCCACTTAGAGAAGGTAGCCCTCTAAAAGTGTCATTTATGACACTTTCTAACAAAGGGTGAAATTATATCACTTGGTGAGTGGTCTGGAGACCCATTAAATAAATTAATTGATTCAAATTCAGGTATAGTTTACGATGATACTTACTTTAGATTTATTTCTTAATCTTTTTTACATATTGCCTCTCTAAAAAGAAAAATTAAAATATAAATTCTTCCTAACAAGAGAAACTGAATACCAGGAGTAAGACTTTTTCAGGTAAGTTTGAGCTTTGGGGGCCACAAACCATTAGTCATATTGAAATGTCATCTTTGCTTCACCCTTTCAAAAATGAATTTTCATCCTATTGAGGGCAGTATTATCCCTGTTGAGAATGCACATGTGAGAGTTTACCTCAAAACGTCAATTTGTTTCCTTAGTTTAGAAGATATGTTTCGTAACAGAGAAAATTGATTATACAGAGACTTCACATATCCCTGATGAATTAGCTTCTTTCAGTTTTCAGACACTAAGTTAGATGTCTAGTGCTATTATTTTTTATACTAACTCTTAGGCAATCCAGAGCAGCAGTGTTCAATTAGATGTATATGGTGATTTATATTTAAAATAATTTAAATTAACTAAAATTAAAAATTTAGTCTCACTTGTCACATTTCATAAGCTTACTAGTCAACCATGTCTTTGGGTCTGTCATAATGGAAAGCACAGATATAAAACATTTTCATCACTGCAGAAAGTTCTTTTGGTAACACTATTCTAGAGCCTCCTACTCATAGAGTGAATTCCATGGACTAGCCGTGTCAGCCTCATATGGGGAGTTTATTAGAAAAGTAGATTCCTGGGCTCCACCCCAGACCTAGTGAATCATAATTTGCCATTTTCACAAGATACCTGGGGTTTCAAATGAGGACACATCAGGGCTGCAAAGAGGTCATTTTTGAGTCTGCCTTTCAATGTTAACTTCCTTGCAGATACATCATATTGATAAAATGTGCCTAGCTTTTGAGATGTAGAGGTCAGCACTCTATCTGAGCTTTTTCTTTTCATTTAATGCCAGAACATTTAAGTCACTATAAGTTTACGTTAAGGATAAGGATAAGTATGATATGTTTATAATTTTCCAACATGTCTTGTTTAATCATTTTCTATAATTGTTTGAACATACACATCTTTTAAACTCTGAAACCATGCTTATTTTATTGGGAGCCTCATGGGGGTGGAAAAAAAAGAACGCAGCAAAAGGAAATTGAGCTCTGGGGGCCACTTTGGGGGCAAAGTGCTGGGCCACTTTGGGTCACTTTTTGAATCACGAAAATCCTTTGGTCAACATGAGGTGACCAACAGCTAACAAAGGCAGCTGTCTGGGAGTAAACTAGATAGCCACACTTGTAACTGCAAAATGTAATGCTGTTAAACCAATTTTAAAAGCAAAGATATTAATTAATCTGTATCCACCATTACATATACTCACTCACTTGAAGGTATTTAATATTTTTGTCAAGTCCTACAAATTCAGTTCTCAAAGTTTCAATCTCTCTCACTATGGCCACCTTTAAAACTGAGAAAATCTTGCTTCATATATATTGTACAATATCTCATCATTTTTTACATTAATAGTAAATTATTTTATGACAATGAAAATTATTAACACATCAGATATCAGAATTATCACTATGAGTCTTCTTAGGTAGATTATTGAATATAATTATGTTCTATATATTTGTGCTTGAAGATAAACATCTATTTCTTTACAAAAAGCCAAGATTCTAAGATAAGCAGTTCTCGTAAAGATATATAGGGCTTAGTTCAGGCTCTGAAGATAATTAGAAAGTTTCACAAATGGGCTGGCCCTGAATTCCAACTCTTGAGATAACCAGGGATCCAAATAAAATAAGCTAATCTGGCTCAAGTTTTATAAAATCATGCCAAAATTCCATCTTTAACTGGTTAAAAATACAATATAGTTTGTGGTGGCCAAACAAAAAATAATCACATTATTTTATGGTGAAGACTATGGTCCATGTCTTTCTTTGAAGTGAGATTAAATTTATTTTTCTTCTGGCTCAGCTTCCTCAGTTCAAAGATGACAATTTGTATACCTGAATTATTGAAGAAATTGTTCAAAGTGAAATAAAAAATCTCAAACTCTAAGCTCATAGACCCTCACAGAGATCTTTTCTCTCACTCACACTCTCTCTGAGATCTTTCCCCTCCTGCTACATTTAATACTATTTTTCAAAGCTGAAAGGCAGGATATTAAAAAAGCATATGTATGTTTGATAAAAACTCAACTCCCCCTTTCTCCTCGCCAATTGGTTCCCAACTGGCATGCTGTACTAACTAAAATTTCACCATTAAGAATTTATGACTTTGTCCCAAATCATATCATTTCCAAACATCGGTTTTTATGTTGCAAAGTCCTGGGGTAGTTTTCATTTACATTTTACTGTATGAATTCTTTTATCAGATTACTTACCTCCAGCTGTGACAGGCCAACTGAGTTTTAAGGAATGCAACTGGGAATAAACAGGACAGAGAGACAATTCTAGAGCCTAGAGCACTATCTACAGGACAAAATACTAAGATGACAGTCAGCAGCCTGGTGCTCTGGGATGCCCTGATGAAGAGCAAGGTAATAGGGAAGGTGAAGGAACAGGTTCAAACTTTATGTATGTCTCATTTTGCTCAGGATTATAATATTGGGATACTATTAGTTACATTAGTAATTCAATCAAGGATTCTGTATTTAAAGTCTGAAGCTTAGTAAAATTTAAGGACTAAGCTTATTAATTAAGCACATGATGTTTTAACTCAAAGATTGTGCTAAGTGGAGTACATAAAGCAACAAAGACTTTTCATATACCAATAAAAATAATTCCAATAACAATCTTTTCTTTTTTTTCTATTTTGGATATTTGTGAGAAAAGAATTTTTGGTCTGAATTACTTGCTGATAATTCTCTCAAATATCCATTCTACTGTCACAAAGCGTATGGCCCAGGACACTAGTTGAATTATAATTCATATGCTTCTGAGACATAATAGAATAGTCATCACTGTCTCACCAGTGAAATTATCACAGTAAACAACTTTAATAAAAAAACTAAATCAAGGAAAGGAATATATTTTAGTAACTGAAAATTGTAAATTTATGCTGTTATAATATGTTTATAATTTTCTAAGTTGTTTTGTATAAATAAGTTAACCATTTGTCATAATTGTTTACACTGTTTGTGAAAATCGTTTTTCTAAAATCTTAAAGAATAACATGCATAAATAAATGCATAGAGAATAACACAATCAAATAAACATATGGAAAACAGAACTGATAGTGATATAAATTATAAGAGAATGTTTTCTATAAAAATTATTAATAAAAATGACATTCGTGGGAGTCACAAAAATTCACTTGGATAAAATTTAACTTTATGTATAGTTATATATAACTATATATACGAGGACCAATTTTCATACCTAAGGCTATATAGAAAGATTCCAGTCCATTTAAAAAATCCAACTCTCTTTTTGTTTCTTTATGATATAATACATCAATATGATGAGAACTACCTTCTGCAAAGTTAATAACAACAGCTTTGAAAATACAAAGGTTTTTATAGGTATTTCCAGAGTAATATATTATACTGTTTGTAAATTAGTAAAAAATTATAAGCATTTATTTTATTTACTCTAGTTATTAAATCTTCCTGGGAATTCTTACAAAATACTTGCGCTGTAGGAAGTACACCAATTATTTCTAATTAGCACAAGAACTTACATGCTCATATAAACATTTTTAAAGTGTCACATTTCTAGACAACTAAAACTTGGCTAGCTAACATTATGCTTCTTGGATTCCAAAACTATTTCCTAGGAAACATAATAACATCTTAATTTTTACATTCTTTCCCAATTCTATAAATATTTTAATGCTCAAAAACAAAAAAATATATATATTTAAGTTATATTTTGCATGGATATTATTAAAAATATACTGTGCATTTTATACACATTTTGTATAAATATTTTAAGTGCATTACTTTATACAAAACTACACATGATATAATGATGAACTATTAAGAGATTTTCAGGGATAATTGATTGAACCTTATTTCTGTTTTGCACTCTGACCTAAGTATTCTAATTCTGGCATAAGATATGTTATTTCCCAAGATTAATTTTTTGCATTGAGGTTTATTCCAAGGAAAGTAGAAATTTAGACAGTAAGTCTTCTAATCATCTCTCTCTCACTAATGACAGAGAATTCTGAATGTAAAAGTATAAAATTCTGAATAATTAAAAACAAATGTCAAGTCCTTCTCTTGATGTGAGAAGCCTTATCTGTCAGGAGACAGAGCTTTAAATGGGGGGAATTTAATACAGGAAACTTGCTACCCAGGTGTTGGAGGGTTTCAGAGCAAAAGAAATCACAAAGGCAAACTGCATGAGTAAGAGCAGGAAGTAGCCACAGCCCTAGAGCTGAGGAGCAAAGGGAAGAGATTTGGGTAACCAGAATCTGGGGCAGACCTCTGCGGAGAGGGCACTGCCTGGTGACTGCTGATATCTCTGAGCAGGATCAGAAGTGGAAAAGGCTAAACGCTGAACCCAACCACCACTGCTGGGGTGATGGTGACAGATTCAGCAAGCAAATAGTAATAAAGATGACTTTCCTCCCTGTTCTCATTTCCTCATCTTCCTCTGGTCCCTCTTCATCACCGAAACTAATGGGAAGTTTCTGGTAAAGAAAGCTGGTAACGTGTAATCTTCAGAGCTCCAGCTATAGCTTTCCAGAGTTCACCATAGAAAGATAGATTTGGGAATGAGATCAAAAACCAGAACTACTATCAAGCAATAATTGACAACGTTTATTTATTATACTCTTTAAATATGCCTATCAACGTTCATTTAGTTCTAATTACAAATAATATTTACAAACTAACCAATACTGATAACATATTTTTTCTGCTAAAAAGCTATATCTTGTTGGTACTTCAGTTACACTCAAATTCATACACTAAAACCTTTCATATATTATTCATATTTAATTCTACATTTCAATAAAAGTTATTGAAGTAGCAAATTTAGAAGATGGTGTTATGTTGAAGAAAATACCTTAGATTTTGCATCAGAAAAACTGGTTTTCAATTCAGTTTCAATGACTAATCGATTTTGGATAAATCTCTTAAGTTGCCTGGACCTCATAATCCTCATTGTGGGGCATTATTTGGTGATTTCTAATGCCATTTCAAGATTCACAGGCTGGAGAGTATTTGATCCAATGAGTTACAAAAGAACAATACAATACATTTTGTTGTATTCTAAATAGTGTATTGGTATGCTCCAGAATTTACATATGAGACCTTACATAATAAAAGAGTTATAAGTTTATGAAGAATTTGTTTGAACTACCTATTTTTCCAGCTGCCTTGGCATATAACACTGAAAGAAAAGATTCTCTTTAGAAATAGCACTTTGTTGAAAGGAGTGTAATAGATCTGGGTTTTTGTTTTGCACAAAATTGTTGCATTGTTACTAAGGTTGGGAGAAATTCAATCAAATTTTCCCAGAATCAAGACATTATTAATTATTGTCTAAATTGTGACTTTCTTCATAAATGCTACAATAATGAGAGGAATACAACGTAGCTATTTTAAAAGTCAATAAATAGAAACTACTGAATAATCAATCCAGTACGTATAAATGGGTTGAGATGTGGAATAACTTAACATCAGGAAATCTTGCCGTTTTTCTGGAATGTTAAAACAAGAATCAAAGTGACGTTAACAAAAATATTGGTTCCTAAAGCAGGATAAAATTCAGTAGAAATTAAAGGACTGATTAGATGAAAATATAAAAGAAAAATCTGGAGTCTTGATGCTGAACCCAAGCCATTGTGATTCTGGAATTTATTAAAAGGAATAATTCATGGGACATTTGGAAGTAATCTTCCTGCTATGTTATGCATTCATGAGCTCCTTATTAGGATATTGTGGCTACTCTTGGTCACTACACTTTTTAAAAGATGTGGACAAACTGGAAAAAAATCAGGGAAGAAGGAGGAAATGAATAAAAGGATAGAAAATAGTAACCTGAGGAAAGGTTTAAAGAATCGTGTTGCTTATAATAGAGAAGAAAAACCACAGTGCAGACTGATTGTTGTAATTAGATATGTGAGGTATTTTCACAAGATTATAACTAATTATTATTTTTTTCTCCACACGAATGTTAGCTAGAACAAAAGAAAGGTGTGTGATTAAAGAGCATTTTATTATATATATAATCCCTCAAATTAAACTTGTTTATTTTTCCATTTCTTTGATCTACTGAGAGAAGTGCTAGAAAGCTACCTCAGTAATCCTTAGCAAGATAAATTTCCTTTGAGATCTGAAAATAGATCCTTCTTTCTTTCTAAGCAAACAGAACAGCTTCTTAGGTCTAAGACAGGGGCTATGTAGGTATCTTTTGTGTTTTCAATGGTGTTGCCCCAGGACTTTTAGTCTGACAGTGGTTGTAAGGGTAGGAAGGTGAACTGGAAAGCAGGGAGGCCTCTGAGCTTTGAGAGTTATAAAGGGAAGGCTCTGGGCATGTTCAGAACTGCAAAGACAGTCACCGAAAAAAATTTGAAAAGGTCCTCCTGGAGTCTGAATAATGACTGAATACGGTTGAGAGAGATGAGTACAAGCCTGAATTATGCCAGTCAAAGCAGTGGAGACCCTTGTTTCATGTAATTCTCAGAAAGAAGAATCCTTTGGAGATTCATGGACTCCATTACCTAGCTGACTGTGGAGGACCAGTTGTCAACAGAGACACCATGTGGCCGGGAGAAGCAATGGCAGTAAGAAAATAAAGAGAACCTCAGCTTTCCCACTTTGAGAGAGATGGAACCCCCTAAGGAGAAATAGGCTTTCCTGCTAATATGGGTATTTTGGATGGTAATAGAGATATAACTGCATTTATAGCCCACCTTAGAGAAGTAGCTATGTAGAGGAGAAGTTACATTAAGAGAATATTGTTAAAGATGAAAGGAAGAATTAAAAGGTATAAAGATAAGTTAAAAACATTTATGAATATTATTCACTCATAAAAGTTGTTTCTAATATGCTTAGATAAGATCAAATCTTTCCATAACCAACTGTTGTGGAACCTCTACTTAGAAATCATCAAAATTGAAGTTTTATATTTATTTCTATGTTATTAACAAAAGTGTCTCCCCCTCTAGAATATATATTTCTCAAGAGCAGGCTCACGCATCTTACCTTTAGGCTCACAGGATTTTCACTGTATTGTCAACCTCAACCACAATGGTACATAGCATATGTTTGATACATAAGTTGATATAGATAACACACACTCCACAAATAGGGATTAAATATAATTCTTCAATAGTCTAAAAGTTAAAGCTGAATACATTTTTACAAAAACCCTTCTCACAGTAAAACTCCCAGGCCCAGAAAGTTTCATTAGTGTATCTTTCCAAACATTTAAAGAAATGTAAATAAGAAATGAGCCCAGTCAGATGAAAATTCTTTCAGGAAATAGAATGAAGGAAATTGTCCTTAGGACTTTTTATAAGAATAGCATCTAACCCTTATTTCAAAATCCTGGCAAGGAAATTTCAAGAAAGGGATATTACAGGCATATTGTGAACATTGATGTGAAGGTCCTTAATAAAATATTAGCAATTGAAATTCAGTATCCGTATCTATATCTATATCTATATATCTATACACATATAGATATATACACCAATACTAGTTGGGGTTTTTCCATATGTAAAGTTACTTTAACATTTTAAAAAATCAATCAATGTAATTTACCACACTAGGAAAATAATAATAAAGTGGGGAAGGGGAGAGAAAACATGATTATTCTGATAAATTTAGAAAAATAATTTGACAAAATTCAACAGTTACTCATGATAAAAAAAAAAAAACCTGAGACTACCAGGAATAGAAGGGAAATACTTTAATTTATAAGTAATCTATAAAAATATTTTTAAAATTAGCACAAAAATCTTACACGGTAGTGAAATACTGAAAAGATTTCCCTTGAAATTAGGAATAAAACAAAGATGTTTACTATCAACATTTCATTTACCATTACACTGGAAGTTTAGCCAGTAAATAGAGCAAGGAAAAAAGAGCATACTAAAAAAAGACATAAAAGAAAAATTAAAAAATTATCATTCAGAGACATAATAATTATTTTCCTAGAAAATATAAAAAGCTTACAAAAAATTAGAATTAGTAAGTAAATTTAACAAGGTTATCAAATGTGACTAATTTACTAAAATTGTTTGCATTCCAACAACAAATCAATGAAAAAATGCAACGATAATGCCATTACAAAAACATCGACAAACATCAAATGTCTAGGAATAAACTTATCAAAAGATGTTGAAAGCCTCTACAATAGAAACTAAAATTCTCATTAAGTTTAAAGAAGACTAACTAAATGAAAAGATAATTTATGTTTATTGGAGGGTACAGTATTAGAAGACATGGTATTGTAAACATATCAATGTATAGATTCAACACAATGACAAGCAAAATCCCAGCTGGTTTTTCTCTTTAAATCAAAATTGACAGACTTGTTCTAGAACGTATATGGAAAGGATCAAGAATAGAAATACTGAAGAAAAAAATACTAGATACTACCAAATATCAATACCTATTATAAGGCTACAGTAATTAAAACAACGTGATATTTGTGCAAGGATAGAGAAGTTGAGTAATAGCACAGACTAGAAAGCCCAGAAATGGCTCTGATATACTGTCATCTGACTGTGGTGGATGTTCTGATGTGCGGCTCATATTTCCCTTAATAAATGAAGGACACATTCTCTCAGCTGCTGGGAATGGTTCTCAACTGCCAGCCTTTTATAGGAATTGCTTTGACTGAAGAAAATTGGCTCACTCAAGGTCACACCTACTTCTGAGGTTAGCCTGCATCCAATGACTGATTAGCACATGGGCGGTAAGACCCAGCCCCCTCTCCCTAACTCGGAACAACTCGGAAAGTTCATCCCAGCTCCAGACCTCTCCATGGAATCCACAGAGGCTTTTGCTGGAACAGCATTCCAACTTTACTTCTCTCTCTGTCCAATGCTGTTTCCTTTCTATCTCTTCTATAGTTTTGGGTTCCCAAGAACACTCTTACAAGCTAATTTTTAACTGTGAGTCGGCTTCATGAGGAAGCCAAATCGCAGCTGTTAGTGCCAGGAATGTTCCAAAAAGCAGATGTTAACATGCAAGTTCAGAGCTGGATCATCTGCCTAACTGGAGGATGACAGTGGACGGCTGCAAAGTCAACCGAGTTATAGTCCAAGTTGCAGCTGCTGGGCCAGATGTGATTATCTTCGCTAGAGTAGAATAACAGGTGCATGGTATATAGCCATTATTGATGTAATAAATGTGTTCTTTTCTATTCTTATCAGAAAAGAGGATCATTAGCAGTTAAAATTTACTTAGAATGGATAAGACATTTAGAGTTGTGTCCTAGGGCTAAGTTAATTCTCTTATGCTGAGCCATGACATGGTCTAAAGAGATCTGTATCCTCTGATATCCTATAGGACATCACATTGGTCCACTATGCTGATGTCATTATGTTAACTGGACTGGATTAGCCAGAAGTGGCTGGTAGATTGGAGGCCTTGATAAGACCCATGTGTTCCAAAGGGTGGGAAATAGAACCCATAAGGATTTAGGAACCCATGACATCACTAAAATTATTAGGGATCCAGTGGTCCTTTACTCTTCAAAGTAAAGGATAGGTCATTGCATTCGTACCACTAAGAAGGGAGGACAATGTTAGGCAGGCCTATTTGTGTTGTGGAGGGACCAGGTGGCATATCTGGAAATACTGCTCTGACTTTTGTACCGAGTAACACAAGAGTCAGCCACTTTTAAGTTGGTATCATTAGGTTTGCCACCTGAAATGTCAGTATGCTTTTTGCCCCAGTTTTAAATAAATAAAGAAAATAAAGGAATGGGAAATGGAGGCCAAAATAGAAATGCCTAAGCTAGAGGATGCAATTTGAAAGAGCCAGAAGGGCTTGCTAACTAAATCCCCAAATTTGGCCAACAATCCGCCCAGTCACAGGTGCTGACAGACTGCCTGTGATTTACTCCGAACAATGATGGCTTTGTCTGAGGCTTCCAGTGTTTATATCTCATATGAGTTTCTCTCCTTGGTAGACTAACTCACAACTACACTGGTAAGTGGATTCTGGAAAATGTTACAGGCTTTTCTCAAATATAGAGGAGACCTTAGAAAAGAGAGACAATAATCTGAGTTGACATTAGACAGGGGCTCTAGGGCCAATTCTATCCTGCCACCTGCTTTTTTTTTTAAACACAGCCACGCCCAGAAATTGTCTATAACTGCTTTCATGCTTCAATGGCAGAGTCGAGTATTTACAACAGAGATAGTATTGCTGGCAAATATTCATTATCTGGTCCTTTACAGGAAAAAGCTTGTCAACCTCTGCAATAGAAAATCAAGTATACTTTTCAATGTATTCTATGAGTATTGGTCATTTTGTGTTTTCTATCTCCTTGAGTTAATTTTGGTCACATATATCTCCTTGTATGTCATCTATTGCATCTAAAATTATTCCTTATCTTTTGTCTTTTGTGTCTCCTCTCATTACTAATAATACATGAATATGTTTCTAATACCTTTTGTTTTGATACAAAAAAGACACTGCCAAAAGTTATTTTAATTAATTGGTATCATTTATTTGTTATTTATTTTAATTTTGCTTTGGATTTTATTGTTTCCTTCTATATTTAAAATGAAATAACCTCCCCAATAAACTTAAAAAAAAAATAAAATGAAATAGCCTTGTTCTTTTTACGTAACTGCTTGGATTGAATGTTTAAGCTATTTATTTAAAATATTCTCATGTTCTTTAAATGCATGTATACTTATACATTTTCTTCTCAATATCACTTTGGTCAAAATCCATTACTTTTGAAATACATAGATTCACAATTAATTTCTAAAGCTTATATTTTTAGTTTTGATTTTCCTTTTAACCCATGTTTTCTTTAGAAATGTGTCTTTAATTTTGGAAATGGAAGGCTTTATGTGTGTGTATGTTTCCAGTCATTTAAAGCTAATTTCTAGATTTTTTAATTTTAGCTTGAAAATGAAGCTGCTATAGATCCATTTTTTTTGGTATTAGTTGAGTTATTCATTGCAGCCTTATGAATAGCCATATCTACTACTGCAGGAGCAAAGAATTTGGGTTTTAGATAAGATCAGATGTGGATTTAATATTTTTCTTTCATTAATTTTAAACTTATTTCTATATTAGATCAGTCATGTTAATTGTGTCATTCAAATTCTATCTTCAGCATCATGTGGTTCAAACCAGAGATGAGAAAGGGGAAGGGAGGAGAAAGAACAGGAGACAAAATTGAGAGTGGTTTCAGTTACTTTATATCTCAGTCACCACAAACCAACTCAGGTGCAAAGAGAACCATGTATTTTGTTAGCAAAAGAAAACGAAGCAGCAGAAAATAAACGAGCAAACAAATTCTATATTTTTAATTTTTTTCATCCACTTACTCTCATAATTTTTGAAAGAGGCATGTTAAAAACTTCTCACCATGATAGAATTGTATACCTCTTTTTCATTGACATAATTTTTTGCTATATATGTCTTAACTCTATCATGTGATACATGAGCATTTATGATTCTGACATTTGATTTTCCTAATCGATGATTTGTTTTTAGTAATTTATTTTTAAATTTTGTCTGTCAACATTTTTAACATATAAAAATCACATTGTTGTGTTTAAATTTTTTAAACCTCTTTTTGGTTCTCTGCTAATTTCTTTACAATGTCTGCTTGCATCATCTTAAGAATTCATTTTTATTTCCTTACTCATGTCTGGAAAATATGTTTCCCAGGTGGTGAGAGGTTAAACACAAATTCTGTCACCAGTTGGCCAGGAGCCAATGGACTGGCAAACTGTCATCCTGTTTAGAATCCTCCAGGTTGGTAAGCTCTTATGGAGTGAACAGTCAGATGCATTCTTCTTCTGGCTTCCCGTTCCCCTGGCACAGTAATGTTATTTTTTTTAAAAAAAGGATTTATGTGTAACATAAAAAGCCATTCTTATAGAATTTCATGTTATTAACTTTTTCCATCTTCTTGAATAACAAAAATTGACAAAGTAACTCTTCTATATTGAAGTCTGTTTAAATACAGAAATGTATTCCTGAAGAAGATTGAAGACTTTTTATATTTTGTTCTTTGTAAGTGAAAGAGATCCTCACATTTGAATTAGCTAAATTAAAGAAATATATTTATATCTATGTATTAAACTCTTTGATTATTATTTTGTATCTGGCCAAGCTAAATCCCTCAAATCAATAATCCCCTATTTATTCACGAAATTATATTATCCTGATATATTATGAAACTGAAGAGCCCTGTTTCTTGAACTGTATTTTTGTCTACTTGTCGATATAGAGATAATAAAATATATTGTTTCAAAACCAATGGAAATAATATTAAATTTACTGAGCATTATTCACATGTTAACATTCCAACTTCTTTTGACCTTAAATTTTGGCATGCTTCCTCTTTCTTGGCTTTTTTCATCTTCCACATCAATTCCCACTTGGATCTACAAATTTGTTAAAACTGCATTTAAGTGTTCATAATGAAACCAGTGGAACACCACTAAGTGCTATCTATTGTAAAATTTAAAATATATTCTAGGGACAGAATATATGAGTTCTAGAAATTCCTATATTTCTTTTGACAACACACTGAAACACAAATACAACAAACAGCAACAAAAACCACTATAATTTTTTAAGAGGCATAAACTCAAGTTTGTATTTACTTCTCTTTATATGTTTGTTTTCCTAAATATCATTATATTCAATATTAGGAGAAAATTAATATTTTGTCCTTATCAAATTCGAATATATGATTCATCTGGATATTGTCACAAATCCATGGACAAAGATTTATATCAAATAGCTAGGAATTCTGACTTATTTGGTTATAAATTTCTTCAAAAATTAAGTAGATGAAATCTTGAATTCATAAATCTAATGTAAAAAATTCCCTAGGGATTCTCCAAATCCCAAGCCTAAGGTCTAAATGACTCTTTTTCTCCTTTTTAAATATTCGCAATATATTCCTGTCTACTGCATGCAAATATGTAAACTGCCTCCTGTTCTGGCATCAAGCTTCTAAAGACCCAGGAATCAAGGTTACTATCACAGCAGTAGAGGTGCAAGTTCCTTGAATAACATTGATTTGTGTTAGAGCAACCATTCTTCCTACTACCATTTTTATTTTTATTTTTTAGATATAAAATTATTTAACCAACACCACTTAGATAGATCCAGTTATCAATTGAGGATATAGATTGATTGACATTCAAGTTGTACAGAATTCACTAATTAAGAGATTTAAATTTTTTAAAAATCCCATAAAGAGCCCTTTAAATCAGTTTTTCAGCTATTTAATACAAATGGCAAAAAGAAATTAATATTGCACAAAATCAAAATAACAAAGGTTTGTTATTATTGGGAAATCACGATATGTTACTTTGAAGAGATTTACTCTCAAGGCAAATTCATTACATTGTTTGCTTAATCTCTTTTAATAAAATTCTTTAATTTGTGGAAACAATTTAAAATCAACATGTCCTTTTGCTAATCACACATCTTAAATGTAAATCTAGTCATATTTTATCTCCTACTTATAAATTTTTTAATAGTTCGCATAGTCTTCTAAATAAAGTATTAATAAACTCATTAGCATGATAGTCAATGTTCTTCATTCACTAATCTTTCTTACCTCTCTGGTTTTATCTTTCACTTTCCTACAGCTTTTCAGCCATACTGCAGTTCTGAATATCTTTTTGGCTCACACTCACTTCAAATGCCCATATACATCCAGCCTGTTTAGAAAAAGTCTCTGCACCAGAAGGACTTTTATCCAGCTAATTCCTGATTATTTTACAAGATTCATCCCAGTCATTTCCTTTGGGAAAACATCATGATTCCCCCAGTCTAGGCTATGTGCTCTCAGAGTGTTCTGTACTTCTCTGTGTGACAACTCTAACCACACCGTTTTATAAGCATCTATCTATTTCTCTTACTTTGGATCACTTTAGCATAGATAGCATTTCTTACTTGTTTTTATATTTCAGTTGCCTACACAATGTTTGACCCATAGTAGATACTCAAAGATGTTTTTATTCAAAGAAAACTAAAATAAAAATGAACTATGTTGTATTCCTTCTATTTTAATGAATAATTTTCTTACTTAAAAAAAAGTACTGTCTAAGTTATTGCTCTATCCCTCTATTATTTCCACATTCACCAGATTCTAGGTTTCATTAATTAACAAAGTATAAAAAAACTGAGTTGAATTAATTACAATGAAAAATTTAAAAAATTAAACACAATAAGAGATGGATCTTTATCAAAAGCACAATTAATTTTGTCTTGGGATAAAATCTTTTCACTTGGGACTATCAATTTTGACTAATGACAAATTCCATAAATGCTATGGATGTCTCCTATGGGTACTTGATGGCCTACATATGGTGTTGAAAAATGTCAGATTTTGCTTTCCATTAATTTTTTAGAGACTTTATTTTTACCAATTTAATTTTTTCTTCAGTACTGTTCTTTGACTTTCCATATGTTTCTGTTAAAGTTCTATATATTTCTATTTTATATAAAACAGGATATGAAAATAAAAAGTCTAGGTTTAAATCCTGGCTTTAATACACAGAATAAAAATGAGATATGATACCTACCTGTAGTGTTAGAGTTATTATACATAAAGCTTCTGGTATAGGGTAACTGAGTTATACTTGTTTTTGGTTATCTCATCCCCACCCCATGTTTCCTGTGTACCTCATCCTACCCACTGAAGATGACAGACTGTAGCCTTTGGCTCTGTCAATTATTCTTTTTTTCAAATTCTCTCTTTTCTTCACTTCTCTCAATTTTATAACCTTATCTATTTTAACAACTCTTTCATCTTTCTCCAAGTGTAAGCATCTCCAAAGATATAACTGGACTTCTTTTCCTGTATTTTCCTTAGTGTATCAGTTGGTATTGCACCTTATATTACATCTGTGTCCTTAACTTTCTTTTAAGTATAGGTTTTTCATTTTTTACAGCCTGCTGCACATCACTATTTGGTGCCTCAATCTCAATGCACCTGAAATAGAATATTTCATTTTTCTTCCTACAATTGCACATCTTCTGTTCAATACTTCTCTAAATATCCCATTAGTCACCTACTTATAGAAGTTTAAAAACTATGACTGGTGTTCGAGTATTTTTCCCTATCTTCCACATTCAGTCAATTTGTAAGTAGCATAGATTCTTCTTTTGAAATCTCGGTAGCATACATTCTTGTCCTTATTTCACCTGTTTTGCAAAGTCCTGTCACACATCTCTCTCTCTCATTCATTCCAGGTGCTATGTCCAAAGTCCAGATATCATAGTAGGCCTGAAACTTTCCCCTCAGAATAAGAGAATAAATTAATAAATAATATCTAAGTAGTCAATAAAGTTGTAAGAGCCTTCACTATGCTCTTTTTTTTAATCTCTGCTTATAGTGTTTGTCATGGGCTGAATTATGTTTCCCTAAGATGTATATGTTGAAGTCCCAACACCTAGTACCTCAAACTGTAGCCATATTTGGAGATAAGGTCTTTACAGAGGTAATTATGTTAAAATGAAGTTGTCAGGGAGAAGCTCTAATTCAATATGACTAGTGTCCTTATGAGAAAAGAAAGGAACAGCAGGGACACATATGCACAACAGGGATTACCATGTGAAGAGAGAGCGAGAGGGAAGCCATCTGCAAGCCAAGGAGAGAGGGTTCAGAAGAAACCAACCCTGTTGGCACTTTGATCTTGGACTTCCAGCCTCCAGAGCTGTGAGAAAATAAATTTCTGTTGTTTAAGCACCCAGTCTGTGGTAATTTGTTATGGCAGCTCTAGGAAACTGATACAATATTGAACTAGGGTCAAGTACTTTCCAATCCATAAGCATCCTAACATTGTTCCTCTTATACATAGTAAAGTTAATTATGTAAGGAGAGAGAAAAAATGCCGGCAAAGGGAACAAGCAAAAATGTAGATGTAAAGCTTCAAAGTTAGAATGCTTTTTACCCACTATTTTATTTTTCTTTAACATTAAAGTTTATTGTAGATTACTTAGCTTTTCAGTAGAAGACTTTTATTTTTAAATGTTAGGAAGCCTTGGTATGTTTAATGATGAATTCAACAGAGTAAAGAGGAAAGCAAAGGAGAGAGAATTGATGTGTTCTAGTTCTTGAGTATGTGAGAGGTAATAAGTTTCAAAGCACAGCTGAAGGAAATAATCCTGGACAGGAGAAGAAACATAGGAGAAGAAATGTTTTATTTTAACCGAATAGCAAGGGAAAAGAAAAGTCCTTATCATAAGTAGCTTTGTTGAACAAACCTTGAAGAATCTTCATTCTGATAACCCATTTTCTCATCTGTTGACAGCAACTAGGAAGTGGAATGTTTGGAGGTTGGAAGAGAGTGAAGAATGTATAAAATGATTATGGAAAACCAGAGCAAACGTAATAAGATTGTTGAGCATATAAATGGCTCATCTATTTTGTAAATGCCATTTAAGCTATTCTGTTAAGTAATTCATCTGTTCAGTGTTAGAGAAGGTAGATAGTTGGCTTCCCCCAGGACTGAAGTTCGGTTAAGGGAATGTAGCAGAAGGACAATGAGGTAGTGTAGTCCAGGATATTAATAAGAAAGTTATTCCCTGAAACTGCCTAACCACAATTTATATTCCATTTTCATCCACTGAACTAAAATAAAACAAATGAAATGCACGAGCCAAATATAACTACCCTATTGTTCCTATGTGTTTGGCCATCCACATACCTGGTTCTGCCATCCTCATCTATCATGTGCCATTATGCATTCCTCAACATCCAATCACCATCAATCCTGCAACTTTGCTTCACTGATATCTCTTGTATTCTCTGGCATCTTTTTATTTCCCAAAACCCTACCTATGTTCAGGCCCACATTATTTTGTGTGGACTTTTACAACTTCCTCAGTGCTCTTATTATTCCTTATTTTGCCTCTCCGATCATTGTCCCCAAATGACTGTTCAAGTAATCATTCTACAGAACAAATGTGGTCACGTAATTCTCCTTTCTTGAGACCTTCACTGTCTCATTACAGCCTATAAAATATACATCATTGTAAATGAGGCTCTTCATAATCTGGTCAATTCCTACTCTTCCAGCTTTGTTTTCTGTCGCTCTTTTTTTCTTTACGTCATTAATTCTTTATGTTCCAGCAAAATAAAACTCCACAGAAATATGAACATACCATATATTCTATATCTATGTTGAAAAATATAGTTTTTTCCACTTTTAAGGAATTCTTTTTTCCTTTTGGTCAATCTGGCATTTTTCTAAAAAAAACTCAACTCAGATATCTTAATAAAAAATGGTAATTCTTCCCTTATCTCTGCTCCAAACCAGTTAATAACTCACACCTCAGGAAGCCACGAATACCTTGTTACATGAGTTTTTGTTGTAATAAAAATGCTTTAGTGTTACCCTACTAGGAAGCCTTATACCTAAAAGTGGGAATAGTATTGTGTTTGACTCATTCTAGGATTAACAGATGGTTATCGCATTCATCGACAAGGCCCCTATGGACCAGCATCCCCTCATACTCATTGTTAGTGAAAACATGAATTCTTTTTTTAGGGCTTAAGTGTTGGATCATTGGGGAATTTTTCTTCCCTTCTATCTCTCACCAAGTCCTCATTCTTCTCTTTGTTAGAAACACTGTCCTCTATTCTGGAAGTTATAGAATAACTTCGTGGGAGTTATTTAAGTCACAAGACGTATTGTAACCTGGCTGAAACTTTTCTTGCTAATTTTTGTTGATTATCCACTCGGTTTACCATAAGTACTCTTAAGATTTGATGGCAAATGTTGAACCCTCTCATGTTGTTTGCAGTTTTTCATATCTACTATTTGCTATTGCTCCATCAGAACTTCAAGCTCATTACTTTCTTGTACTATCTGCAGAAACCATTTCTGATTAAACAGTTGTTAATTACCTCTCTAGATTGTCTCTAATATCTGATCATTTCTATTTATTTCCATGACTTCATTTAATCTAGACCTTCACCTTATGCCCTAATTACTGTAAGATCCTTTCACCCAGGCTCTGTGTCACTAGTCTCTTATATTAGCTAATATTCCATTCTTAAATACAATACAAAAAGATTATTCTCACCAGGAGTCTATTCTCATATTATTTTTGCATAGAGCAGCATTTTCTGAATAATATTTCTTAGAATCCTAGGTCTATGGAATATTTGTAGATCTAGCTTAATCAAAATTTCAATGGTCAAACATATTTTGGAAATATTAGGCTAAATAATGTTAAAATTTTTATGACAGAATGAAACATTTAACATACTAAAATACTTTATAAATCTTAGAAGAAATGATAGATAAAATTTCCCAAGTTTAGTTATTGACTTCCCCCGCCCCCCCCGCGCCCCCCGCCATGAAGCATACTGAGGGCTAATGTTGTCTAGGACAAGTTTTAGGAAATGCTAATCTAGAAAATTGTATCAAAACATTTCATTCTGGTCCCATTTTTTTCCTTAACCCTACCCAACACTTTATTGACTTCCCTCTTGGCTTCCCTTTCCCAGCCAAGCCAGCCTCAGAATTGGATCTTTATCTGCTGATGCTACTGCTCTAGAACAATAATCTTCTGCACCAGTAATATAATTTTTATTGCTGAAGTAAGTTTTATAAAATTAGGTTAGAGAGATATAATCTTTAAAATCCATGGCAAGCTTAAGTAGCTATTTACTGATGCTCGGTGAGCCTGATTTTAAAGTCTTATTTTAAAACCATAATAATTTGATTTAAAAAAAGTAAAAATAACTTACTTTTGATATTTGTGGGACCATTATTTATTCACTTTCTTATTCTAAAAAAAATACTAAAGTGGAATGCTGGTTCTTATTATTTCTCATTCTGTATAAATAAATTATAAATGGAGTTTATTGGTATGATAAATGTGAAACATTTTCCACAAAGACAGATTTAGAATCTATAATCTACATGATTGGAACTTTTAGTTGATCTAGCTTGATATTAGAAAACCTAATAGAACAAATTCTTAATAGTGTTCATTAATACATTTCCAATATTTATTGTTTCTTTTAAGATTGAGATAACAAAAAAATTACCGTTGGTATTGTTCATAAGTTTCCAAAAGAACAATTTTGGGATAATTTTAAAACTGATATTACATATCTGCTTTGAACACCAGAGGAAGAGAACATGTTATGAACATTTAAGACTTGACATCCTGGCTGCTGGAGGATATGATCCATTCCCATATCTGCAGCAGAGCCGATGGGCAGAGTCAAAAGAAATTACTATAACTTTGCTAAGACTTGGTAAAAACTGCAAATATTTTTGGAAGAGATTTCGTTTGACCGGAAAATTTGTGGCCCTAAATTACCAGTCATTGGCTTCTACCACAATAACTGCTATTATTGCTTCAGAGCAATGTTTGGCTTTGAGCACTCCTGAATAAGCTATCACATGCTAACTATACAATAAAAGAATAAATAACTGACACAAACAGATCTGTGGATGACATTTGCTTCATAATATCTATCTAGATGTGAAGAGTTTTGGCTAAAATCGGTGATTTTGATATAATTGATATTAGACTAGCTTCGTGTCATTTACATAAAGGTAATTTTCTCTTTTTTCCCCCTAGGGACTTAGGATATATATACATACATATATATATATGTATATATATGTATATATATATATAATCACTGCAAAAGCACCTACAAGATATGATACAGCTTTTAGATAATTTATATATACATATGTATATATATGCATATATAAATTATCTAAAAGCTGTATCATATCTTGTAGGTGCTTTTGCAGTGATTGCTCTGAATAAAACATTAAAATCTTGATATATATTTTGAGTCCACAGGCCTCCAATCACAGTAGTTCCTCCCCATGGCATGAGGGCTGATGGTGGATTGGCAGATGTTACAGTGAGCCTTTGATTGTTCTGAACTGTTTCCTCAATTAGATGAAATAGTACAATGCTCAAATTCATAAATGGGGAAATCTTCCATATATTTCTTCTTTTATCTCCTCACAATATTATCAGAATTAATGTGGTGTTTTGGTTGTATATTAATGTTATTCTGGGTGTCATGAGATATTATTGAATAAATAATATACAGTCACACAAAAAATATTTTAGGGGCACAGTTTCCAGAAGCATAAATATACTTAGGTTCATAGCTCTCTGTCATTTGTTAGCAAAGTGACTTTGAAAAAGTTATATGATGCCTTTGAATTTTTATCTATAAATTATAATAAGAATTGTATTGACCCCACAAAGTTGTTAAAGAGATTAATTTTTTTTCCAATTTGAACTTCACCATTTATTAAAAATAGTGTTGCATCAAAGAATATTCTTATAACTGTTGGTCAAAATAGAAGCTTGATATAATGTTATCATAAGAATAATAATAACACTCATTTTAAACATGTAGCAATGAATGAACTGAACATCTGAACACACACATGGATGCTATTTCTACTCTCTTAAATCTTAGGCCTCTCCTTTCTCTGTTCACCTATCTGTTTTATGTACATTCTCTTTAATTATAGGTCTTTTTTAAAATTAAATTTTTTGGTGTGACATTGGTTCATAAAATTATATACGTTTCAAGTGTACAATTCAATATGCCATATGTATATTGTCTTGTGTGTTCACCAATTAAAGTCAAATTTCTTTCCATCATCATATATTTAACCCCCTTTTAAGGAACAGAAATATATTAAGCCAGAATAGAAAGAAAAGATGGGCTTATTATTATAATTATAAACATGGTGATTTTTTAGACATTTAGCAATAGAAACCAAAGTAACATTAGCTCTAACTGGGACAAGAAAGTTAAGAATTAAAATGACTCCCTTTTTCCCAGATAAGAGTGTCTATCTATCACATACATATATTGAGGAACCTCTATGTGCCAGGCACTGTCTAAGCAGCAGAAATAAGAAAATTTCTCTGTCCTCTTGGCACTTAAGGTTTAGTGGGGGTACACATTAACCAATTATTTAAAATATTTTAAAAATAGCAAAATTGTACAAAATAGAAATATTAGATGCAGAGCCCAACTAATTTTGAGAGGATAGTAAAGCCTTCTTGAAAGTGAAGTTGAGGTTGAAATCTTAAGAAAAAATAGAAGGTAACCAGCCAAGTGGAGCTATGAACTTCCAATTTGTATAATTGTGTGTCTAAACCCTTTCTTTGTCTGCTTCATTCTTCTGCCTTTAGTTTCTTTTGCCTATTTGTGTTTTGCACAGACCCAAAAATAGATGGCATAAAATCTAGAAATCACACAACTATTAGACTGTTACAGGAAGATTATGGTCTTTATTGTTAAAATAGAGAATCTGATTGTTAAAGTGGAGAATCTGATTGACTTAGCCTGATCCGTGCAGGGTTTGGCTAATATTAGGTGCTGCCACTGGTTCAATAAGCCTCTGGAGGGAGAATGAAGCAGGGAGGGTCATAAAGTAAATGGCTGTGGTTGTGGACAAGAAGGATATGCAAGAAGGAAAGGTGCGTTGTAGCAGACGAGCTGACTGACATGTCTAGAATACAAATGTTTTGTGCATGCGTGCGCATGTGCACACACACACACACACACAGTGCCTCATGGGTAATTCTCTGTGGTGTTTCTCATTGGTGGGAGCAGTTGTGCACAGCTTCCTATGTGCTTACTGGGCAGTTTGTGGTAGGAGCTGAAGAATGGCCAGAGGCCATTCCAGGTACTTGAGCGACATCAATGGACAAAAACAGGCAGACATCTCTGCCTTGATTGAGCTCACATTTCGATGAGGAAAGATAGGTAACAAGTATATCAATAAGTTCTATAATATATTAGATGGTGATAAGTACCAAAAAAAAGAAATAAAAAGCAGATAAAGGGGGATCAGAAATTTTTGGCAGGGGGCAGTTTGCACTTTTAAAGAATATTCAATAAATCTCCTTGAGGGAGTGGCATCTGAGAAAAAACTTGAAGAAGTTAGGGAGTTTGGCATATGGATCTCTGGGCAAAGTGAATTTTAGGCAGAGAGAACATCTGGAACTAATAACCTAAAGTGGACCCCTACCTGCCACAGGCATGTTCCAGAAGCAGCAAGATCAGTGTGACTAGAGTAGAGGAAGCAAAGGGAAGAGTGAAGGAGAGAAGAGGTCAGAGTTATCGGGAGGGGACATAGCCATAGGGACCTTGGAGACCATGGCGAGCACTTTGATTGATTCAGAATCTGAGTGAAACGAGGAGTCATGCTGAGTGCTGGGCTGAAGAGTGACATAATCTGACACATGACATATTTGAAACGTATATGGCTGCTGTGTTGAGAATACTGGGGGATGAGAAGGGAAATGGCACAGGCAGGGAGAGCAGCCAGGAAACTATTGCAATAATCCAATTTAGAGATGATGGTGGCTCAGTCCAGGTTGGTTGCAGACAAAATAGCGAGACGTGGTGGGATTCTGGATATAATTTGAGAATGACCAGGTTTTTCTCACAGATTGGATGTGGAGAGAGAGAAAAAGAGAGAAATCAGAAACAAATTCTACAGTTTTGGCCTGAGCAACAAGAAGGAAGGGTTTGCCATCAACTGAGAAGAAGGCTGAGCATGGAGCAAATTTTGGGAAGAACATTTATTTCATTTTGGACATGTTGGGTTTGAAATGTTTATTAAGTGTACAAATTGAGATGTTCAGAAGGCAGTTGGATATACGAGCCTAGAGTTCTGGAGAGAGGTCTATTCCGGAGAAATAAATTTGGGAGTCATCAACATGGTATTTAATGCCATATGACTGGACGAAATTACCAAGGGAGTGAATGGAGATAAATAAAAAATAGAGAACGTGGATCAACACTCGACAGGATTGGGGAAAGGAGATTATTTCATGACATTATTTGGAAACTTCCTCTTTGACAATATAATATAAAACAGCTATATAAAACAGCTATATAACAGTTATATAAAACAGCTTCATAAAATTCAAAATTCTGACTTCACAGTGCCACAGGCCCAGGAGAGGTCATTTTAGGTCATCAAATGTATTTTCTAATCTTTGGGCAAAAACTAAAACCAAACCAAACCCAAATCCATCCAGACAGCTGGACATGCTTTTCTAATGATTAACCTAATTCTCCAATAGAGTATCTATAGGTGGCATAGGTTGAAATAATACTATGGAAGATTTATAAGTAAATTTTAGATATTTTCAGCATAGTAGTTCTTCTAAATGTGTTCCCAAGATTTTGTAAATAAAAGATAAGTCAATTTCATTATACAAATCAGAGAATTCTATTATTTCAAACTCTTAAAAATTCCTTGATTATATGAAAACTGTTTAAGGTTTTTTCAACTTCTAAACTCCCTTAGTTACATGAAATTTATTATTTTATCCTTCCTTATATGACCTATTCTCCAAAACTTATATCATTTAAAACTTATATAATCAATACAGTTCTCCTTTGTATACCTTTAAAATCCAAAGTCACATCCTGATTCAATTTGGAGTCTCTAAAAGAGACAGCTCTTTAAATAAAGCAATGATCAAATGCTAATCTTAACAGAGTATCTGGTAAAGATTATAGAACATGGTTATAAAGACAGACCTCAAATTATGATGGTTTGACATAACTTTTTTACTTTAGAATGGTGCAAAAGCAATACGCATTCAGTAGCAACAGTACATAAAGTTTTGAATTTTGATCTTTGAAAGTGATAAGTCACACCATACTCTCTTGTGATGCTGGGCAGTGACAGTGAGCGGCAGGTCCCAGTCAGACATGCAATCATGAGGATAAACAACCTATACTCAACAGTGAGCGCACTGTGTTGCCAGCATTTTTTTGGATGTTGTGTTTTGTATTTCCAGATTCCATCATGTCTACAAAACATCCATCTGTGTCTTCTGTTTCTGGTGAGAAGAGGCAGGCAATTACTGTATACTGGGAATGCTCCCTTCTCCCCATTTGATATGTTGAAAATTTATTGGTGGATACCTATCACACTAATATTGCAGGTCCATAATGCAATGCTAAGCGATGCTTACCTGAGTCAGTGCTTTCTTAAATTTAAAAAAAAAATCAATTAGGCATACAGTCAAGAGATAATAGGAAAGCTTTGTCTGTTATCCAAGAGATCCATAGCCAAATGAAACACTATTTCGTAAACAACATGGACAATAAACACTTCGCTACAGAAAGCCAAAATCGTATCAGGCTCGGAAGTCTCCTGTAAAAATCAGACTCTGAGTCTCCTGTAAATTCCACTGAAGCTATGTAACACCAAGATCTCTTAATATATCGGGGCTTCATTTTCCTCATCTGCAAAATGGGATGAAGGTACAAAACTTGCCCTAGGTGAACGTTGTGAGGGCCAACTGAGTAATGTAGTGAAAGGTGTTGAAACTATAAAGTTCTGTACACATGTTAATTATGTAACCAATGTTAAAACAGCATTACCTGCATGATTACATGGTCTTAGTCATTTTGACCAATTTAAGGTTACTTAGAAAGGTCGGCTTTTTAGAAATTTCCAATTTTATTTCCAATTTTAGAAATTAGAAATAAAACTCAGAGATTATGCTACTGATGCCAAGAGTCTAGGCAAGTGCTGAAATCACAGAAACAGTAGGTTGTACACTTTAGTTCAAAAAGGTCATTTGTTGTTCTACTGTTTTTCACTAGTGGTCAAAGGTGACTCAACGATTCTGGCTTCTGGAAAGTTTATCTCTTCTGTATAAACACTGTCCTTT
>NW_006439757.1:3828471-3836791 GCF_000325575.1 Pteropus alecto
CTGCGGCGTGCAGGGGGAGGAGGCGAGCGCTGCCCTGCGCGGGGACTGGGGCGCCGGGTGCTGGGCAGCTGCAGCCGGGTCACCGATGCGGTGGCGCCCGCGGACACGCTCGGGATGGAGGAATGGAGAGGCCCGGGATACTTAGAGAGCGCGAGATTGGCGGGGAGGGCTCCTGGCGTTGTTTGTTTATGAAGATCCTTCAGTCATTGCAGCTGTCCCCCTTGAAAGGTTGGAGGTGAAGATAGAGGGCATAGTGTTGAATTTCTATAAGGCCCCTACACACCGTCAGGATGGCCCTTCTGTTTTCTTGGGGAAGGATGTGAAGGTGGGAGAAGTTCCTGCTGCTGTGGGCAAAGGTATCTGGAAGCAGATGCCACCGTAGGATGGGGGAAGGGAGCGTCCAGTGCTGTAAATTGACAGAGAAGAGCGTTCTGTCGTTGCTCTTGGCCTGATAAGCATCCTCTGTTGTCTTCATTATAAAGGACCCAGCTTGCTTTAGGGTGTGTGAAAGATAAATGTGAGAAAATAATTCCTGGAAAAAAGGGAGATGAAAAACATGACATAGGAAAAGCAAATTTATAAGGGTGAGATGGGAATTAAGTTAATGTCGAGGGCTATGACAAGTCTCTCCCTCTGCAGAAAACAACGAAGGAGAAACAATTTGTGGTTTGGATTGAAGGACACAGAAGAGGTTGAAATATTCCGGGGTTAGTAGGGGCTTAAAGTGTGTGTGTGTGTGTGTGTGTGTGTGTGTGTGTGTGTGTGTGTGTGTGTGTTTAATGCATCAGATTCTGGCAAGAATATAATTCTCATTTGAGCATGGAAAATGTTATTAAAATATGGCTAAGAAGATTATTTGGAAAAGTCTGACCATACTTAATATTTTATATAATGTTACCTAGAATTTCTGGAGTTAGAAATCACATGTTTTTTTGTTTTTTTGTTTTTTTTTGTTTTTTAATAATAATCGTTGGTATCATGCAGGTTGGAAAGCCAAAAAGCTAATGTAAATCAATATATGCTCTTTTAAGAGTAAAAGGTAGCTTCCAATTTTAGTGTGTGTAAATAAAAACAATGAATTTAGAGTGTGACACTCTTTTATACTAATTAATTTCTTTTATCTCTATCAATTCTTTAATACTTAGAATTGTCTTCTCTTTAAAATAGTTTGTATTGTTTATGAAAAATTATACATGCAATATTCAAACACTATAGAAAGTAAAAAAGGAAGCAAAAATGAATTCAAATGTATGAGCATGAGATAACCATTTTAACACTGTTAAATATCCTTCAAGATACTGTTCTAAACATAGATTGATATACTGTGCAATTCATTATCATTTTATAATACTACATAATCATAGGATCAGAAATATTGCATAGTTATTTCTTTATACCAGATTGGGGTCTTATTTGCTATCATTATCTTTTAAACTAACAATTTACCGCTAAATCATCAAAAAGTATGTAATGACTTATAACCACATAGGATTGAGCAATGAGAATCGAAGTACAAATTGAGTAGTAATGGTCACACCCCTTAAAGTGTCATGTAGTTAATTATTTGCTTAAAAAATGTAATTGTTTTCTTGTTCTTTCTTGTAGATCCATCTCCTGAAATTTAACTTTTCAAGATGAAGTTTTTATTGGCGATTGCCTTTTTTATTTTAATTTCCTTGTGGGTTGAAGAAGCCTATTCTAAAGAGAAGTCTTCAAAGAAGGGGAAGGGGAAAAAGAAGCAGTATCTATGCCCATCGTATGTTCTGCATGTCTTATATTCTTATATGGAGAAATGTTATTGCATTTTTTTAATCAAAGTAAGGTGATTTATTGAAACATGTATCAACAGAACTTTTCATATCAGAATATATACCCATTTGTTTCATAGGTAGAAAATGATAGGCTGAAGAGAGGTTTAGAACCTGAACGCTAATTCCCAGTGTTAAAGGTAAAGTTTTACAAAGTTTTGTTTATGCCCTGGGCTTATACATTTTTATATATCTTTTATAAAAGTGGAAAAAGTTACTATTCTTTCTTACCCTAAATGTGCACCATTAACTGGATACTGAGATTCCATGTTTTGACCAAATACAAGTTCAAAAGTTGATTTAAAAAATACTCCTGAAATGAATATTCATTTAAAAACTCAGCTAAACTCTGATTTTAAAGTCTAGTTAGTTTATATTGACGCACAGCACAAGAAAATTCACTTGGTGGATCACTTTTTCTATTTCTATATATATATATATTTGGTAAAGGACTTTTATATTAGGAACTTAGGTTAGTTCTCAAACAATAGGTCATTAAATTTGAAGTTACATGTAAAACCAAAACCTAAATCCTAATCACCTACTTCCTTCTACAAAAAACCCCAGACTTTTGTGTTTTGTACTCTTTTTAAAAAAATAGGAAAATATTATTACTGAATAATAGCAAATAATATCCAATAGAGCAGTTGAACAGTATATACATAAATAACTTTGACAAAATATAATGTACTTTTAGGTAATTAATACATACATGATCTGGAAGAAAAATTAAATTTGCTGTTACAGGTCATTTTTAAATTAAGAATTTTTAAATGCCATGTTGATCACAGGTAATATTATTCCACATCATCATTATTTGAATGTGGATTATTATAGTTTTATAGATGTTCTGTTAGAGATATTAAGATACATCTTGGGAAGTATATTTCATAAAGAAGGGATATTAGGTTTGGTATTTTGGAATGGATATATGTATGGATATGTGAGACTAAAAGTCTGGAGACAGTATTAATCTACATAAAGTCTAGCATTAAATGAGGCTCCCTATTAAGAAATACCTCCTGGTTTTCAGCTTTAATAGTCCTGTTTATTCCAGTGCTACACAATCTGATGTCTGGACCAGATTTCTGGGTATGTGAAGAAACAGCTCTGAGTTATATTCATGTGTCCCTTCATAGACATCTGCCCAATTGGGTATGAAGTGCCTAAAGGGGGAAGGTTCCGGAGTGACCATCATCTGCAACTATTACTACTTTTCACTGCTGGAGTTTTTGTGCCACACCAGATTAGCATTTCAGGGAACCGGAGACTGTCAGGCTTTACTCTTCCCAAATGAAAGGACACATTCTCATGTTTTAGGTGTTCTTTACGTTAACCTTTTACCTGATAAATGTTGACATATTGACACAAATTGTTGTATATGTTTTGTACTCATGGTGATTCTATGAGTGGTGTCAAACCATCTTTGGTGAGGTAGATTTCTCTATTAGAGGAAGCTGATAGGGCTCTTGTCTTCTTTCCCCCACTAAATATTATGAATCAAAGAATTCTGAAGATAGTATCAGCAAGCCTGATAACTGCCATATGTTGTACAAGAGGCTTTTTTAGAGGATGTTCGATCTCTTTTCAGAACTGCACTATTAAAATTGCATTATATATAAAGCAATGGTATGTACTTATGGTGTCTATAGTTATTTAAGACAGATTTTTAAAGTTAAATCTCGTAGATAAAGAGTGAAACAATAAAGGTTCTCTTTTGATGAATATGGAAATCAAGTGAAAAACTCAACATATACCTACCTGGTAAGCCTTATCACAGTATTTTAGATATGCTGAGTGATTAATTGAAATTTTATCTTGAAATGTTTTACTATCATATAAAATTTTATTTTATTTATTTTTTTTAATTATGAGACTAAATAAACCTTTACTAATAGTTACCATTGGTGATACTGTCAAAAATCGGACTTAATAAAAAGTAGATGTACCTTGGAGAATTAGATTCGTATTTTGGAGGGTTTGAACATTTTATTAAGAATTTTGATTTTAGTATCACAGAAGACTAGAGTTTTCTCTAGCTAGGATTGGAATGATTATATTACATTAAATTTCTTCAAACATCTAGATTAAAATCTCAGCTCTAATTATGTGCTATGAAAGGACATGCAAAGTATTTGTATCTCAGAGGATGACACAGTTTGCCCATTTTGTGTAGTTTAAGTATAAAACATCCTACGAGAAAAATTTAAGGTTACAAAACTCAGAAATTAGGTACAGACTATCATAATACTCCTCAATATGGTGAAATCCTTGCCCAGTGACAATCTGATTTATTTTAAAAAAGTTTTAAGTAGTTGATCAAACAATGGTGTTATGTAGACATATGCATTCATGTGTTGTATAAGTGTAGCAGACATGAGTGAAAATGTCCCATTTTTCTGGTATAACAATATTTTCCCCCAAAGACTGTACATAAAGGAAAAAAATGTTTTAAAATATAGAAGAAATAGAGGACTTGGGGTCCTTAATATTCTAGAGTATAATTTTGATGTTGAGCTTGAATCACATCATAAACTTTTCCTGGTCTTTACTATATTTAAAAAAAAATTGTTTTGAGATGCTATAAAATCATAAATATATACTATTATTCTTTGTTCTTTGATGTGTAAATGAAATATCAGTATAACACTGACAAACTACCTGATACATTTGCTTTCTAATTTTTATTAAAAATTTTAATATATATTAATAAATAAGAAATAAACTTTAAATTAGAAAAAAAATATTAGATTAAGTACTTGAGCACAGCTTTCTAATTTACAGATTGAATTGACATTGACCCTAATCTATTGGTCTTTCCTCTGATTTTCTATACCTTCTGTCTGAGTGATTTTTGTCCAAATCGGTGGCTGTAACTACCACGTAGTCACTGTTAACTCCTAAGTCTCTATGTCCAGCCATAGTATACATCCAACATTTCTACCTGGCCATCCCATCTTGACCTCAAAGTCAATTTAAAATGGGAAAATCTGAGTTCAAAAATTCTCCCCACCACTCCCAATACAGTGTTTCATTTCACAGCAGATTGTAGCATCACCACCTTTCCCATCCAAACAGAAATCCTGGAGATCATCTTAGACTTCCTCTTTCTACCTTACTGTCTCAAATTCAGCAGTCACCAAGACTTCTCACTCCAGAGTCTTTACCATCTCTGGAATATGTCCTTCATTTTCATTCCACTGTGGACACTTCTGTATCACTCTTCCCCACCTCTTATTCATGAACTCTCTGTCTCCCTGCTTCTGGTCCTCCATCAATTAATATTCTGCACTGAACTGAGAGTGAACTTTCTAAATCTTCAGTATAGTCAAGTCATTATAATGCTTAGAGTCTCTTATGAGATTCCATAGATTTCTGAATAAGGTCCTGATTTCTTGGCTGAACCCAACGCTTTTGTTGAACTGGCCTCTGACACCTCCAGCACTATCTTTCCATCCCAGCCCCTGCTCCAGCCCAACTCACATGAGTCAAGTCTCATATACACTTGCTCTTTCACACCTCTGAAAGTGTTCTTCCCTTTACCTAAAATGCCAGTGTTCTCCGTCTGTCTTTAACTCCTGCCTCAGTGGTCTTGTTCAAATCTATGGCTATAAATACCATTTCTTCACTGTTGACTCCAAAATCTCCATGTCTGGCCCAGACCTTTCAGAAGAGCATCACATGCACACATACAACATTTTAATTTAACTGTCCCTGAATGACCTCAAACTCTAATATCTCCTTTGGCAAACTTTTCCTACTCCTGATAATCTGATTTAGATAAAACACTCTGTGCCTTCATAGTACCCTAACTGCCTATTGTGTTTATAATACTATATGGCAATCATCAGTTCTTAATTGTCTGCTTTCCTCATTAGATTGTAAGCTCCTTGAGAGCAGTATCTTATTGATTTAATCACTAGAGATCAACATAGGGCTTGGCGCATGCACATGCGCTCTTTCTCTACATATGTACACATATACAGATATATACACACACACACACACACACACACACACTCACACACACGCACATACAGAAATACATATATACACATATACAGATATATATATATATACACAGATATATATATACACACACACACACACACAGAAATACATATATACACATATACAGATATATATATATACAGAAATACGCATATACACATAAATACACATGTATACTTATACACACACACACGCAATGAAAATTTGTTTAAAGAGTGAATAAAAGCCTGAAGATCTTCAGCTCTTATAAGTCATATCTGTATTGGTTAAGGTACTTGAAAATAACTAATATGATCCCTATGGACTCTATTTAGAAATGTGGTCTCAATATTAAAACTAGATGAGTTAACAACTGTATAATTAGTGGAATGTCTTCAACCCGGATGATGTTTCCTGGTGAAATTTTGGCCTTATCATCTTAAACATTTTATCAATGACTGAAGACCATACATACGGAAACACTCATCTAAACTGAAGATAATATTTACACTCATGTATTCAGAAATGAAATTTCTGAATCATAGAGTATAAGTATATTGAACTTTAGAAGGCAAGGACAGTTTTCCAATTCTATTTCCATCACCTATGCGTGAGTTCCAGTTGCTTTTACATCCTTATCAAAACTTGATATTATCAGTAGTCATTTTAATTTTAGCTATCTGGTATGGGTATAAAATATCACATTGTGATTTTCATTTTAATTTTCCTGATGATTAATGCTGCTGAACACCTTTATATACATATATTGAACTTTTAGTTATCCACTTTTGTAGGTGCCTTTTCAAATTTGCTCACTTTAAAAAAAACTTGTTCATTTTTTTTCTCATTGATATGTAGACGTTCCTTACATATTCTATATAGAATTCTTTGTCAGATATATGTACTATGAATCTCTTCACCAATGTTTTGTCATGCATTTTTTACTTTCTTAAGTGTCTTCTGATGAACTAAAGTATTTACTTTTAATGAAGTCTGAGTTATTAATCTTTTTAAATGCGTTTGTGTTTTATTTAAGAAATCTTTCTCTACTCCAAAGTCATGAAGATAGTTTATTATTTTTTCTAGAATCTTTATTGTTTTATGTTTCACATTGAGTTCTGTAATCCACTTCAATTTGTTTTTAGTGTATGATGTGGGATAAGGTCCAAGACTTAAAATAGGCACTTAATACAGCACATTTATTGAAAAGGCCATACTTTCTAAACTGCAGATATACCACTGAGTCTCCTACTGCTCACCTGCCAGTCATATGCTTGCTTATTACTGTAGTGGAATCCTTACACGTCCTCTAGCTTTGTTCTTCTTCAGTATTACCTTGGCTATTCTAGGTCCTTTGTCTCTCTATATGAATTTTAGAATCAGCTTCTCTATTTTCATACATATAGACACAAAATGCTGGGATTTTCATTGATGTAGTATTGTTAATCTAAAAATAAAAAGCCAAAACGAGAGGCACGACCGTTTATTTGAGATCACAGAATTGTAATTTGAGGGCACAGATTTAAGCAGAAACCAAAATTGCATTCTGATTACAGAATGAAGACAAAGGCTTTTTATGTGAAAAGGAAGGGAAATGGTTACATGAATAGAGGAAAAGAATTTCTGTTAATGTTAACAAACTGAGTTATTCTTTAGCTGCCCCATAATTAACAGTTCTTTCAGGCAGGATGTCTGCTTTCCTGTTAGTTTTACAGATGACTGTTTGAAAGACAGTGTTGCTTTTGCCCAGTCCAGAGGTTGTTTTGCCCAGTTCAGACATTCCAAGTGTTCAAGGAGCAAGACTTGTAAGCAGTTTCTCCGGAATGGCTGCTCTGGCTCTATTTTAAAATGGCTCCACTTATGTCAGCTTTTTCTAGTACAGCTTCAATTTTGTTTCTAATTTGTATTCAAAGATTAAATAAAACAGTAAACAAGAAAACAAATCACACATGGGGAAAAAGGAAAAGCAAGCAAACTAATTAAATTAGAAATGAAGATATTTACCATGACATTGGAATAACCATTACCTTTTCATAAATGTGACTAGACCTGGGATAATGGTTATTGGGAACCATATCAAAACAAACCATGGCACTGAATAGTATTCTTTAAGGAATGGGAAATGGGTACTTTTTGATGCCTATTCTGTAGCCAACACTCATGAATCAGGGGTTGAGTTTCATGGAGCAGGTGTTATTGTATGTTTTGTTTGCTAGTATTTTCCCAGGGCCTAGGAAATGCCTGGCTGTGGTAGGCACACACTAAATATTAGTTGAATGACTCACTAAATATTTGTTGAATGACTTACTAAGTATTTGTGGAATACTACAAGTGTAGTATATTCACAATGCATACTTCTATCTAAGTATGAGTTTTGTGAGGGAGAAGTAGTTTCAACTCTTAAAAATTTACATTTGAGGAACATTCCCCCCCCCCCAAAAATGTTAACAAAATATGGGTGACTGATGACATTAATCATGTCATTAATCATTTGTAACAATACTGGATATGGTATCATAATA
>NW_006439757.1:3837614-3838223 GCF_000325575.1 Pteropus alecto
AATGTTGTAGAGCTGATCTCTAGAACTTACTCATCTTCTATAACTGAAAATTTACCTGTTGATTAGCAACTCCCCATTTCCCCCTCACTCCAGCCAATCACCATCGTGTTCTTTGCTTCTATGAGTTTGACTATTGTAGATGCCTCATATAAGTAGGATCATGCAGTATTTGTGCAACTGTGACAGACTTATGACACTTAGCATAATGCCCTCAAGGTTCATCCATGTTGTTGCATATAGCAAGATTTCCTTTTTTAAGGGTGAATACTATTTCATTGTTTGTATATACCATATATTTTTTTAAAAAATCTATTCATCTGTCAATGGACATTTAGGTTGTTTCCACATGTGGCTATTGTGAATACAATGACCATAGGTGTGCAGATACAGGGTGGAACTGGGGTTTATGGCCCAAATGCTGTGCATTGAAGGGGCGAGCTTGGAGCTATGGTGAGCTTCACTTGTCCCAACTACTGCTTGGTTCTCTGTTGTCCCCAGGGGACTGGCATATACTGGTCCCTGCCATTGCTCCAAAACAAGTGAGATAGAAGCTGGTCCTTAGGGTAGCATCTAGAAAAGCTGGAGTGTTAGATGTGAGGTCAATTCTCT
>NW_006439757.1:3838345-3966810 GCF_000325575.1 Pteropus alecto
AAACTGCAGATATACCACTGAGTCTCCTACTGCTCACCTGCCAGTCATATGCTTGCTTATTACTGTAGTGGAATCCTTACACGTCCTCTAGCTTTGTTCTTCTTCAGTATTACCTTGGCTATTCTAGGTCCTTTGTCTCTCTATATGAATTTTAGAATCAGCTTCTCTATTTTCATACATATAGACACAAAATGCTGGGATTTTCATTGATGTAGTATTGTTAATCTAAAAATAAAAAGCCAAAACGAGAGGCACGACCGTTTATTTGAGATCACAGAATTGTAATTTGAGGGCACAGATTTAAGCAGAAACCAAAATTGCATTCTGATTACAGAATGAAGACAAAGGCTTTTTATGTGAAAAGGAAGGGAAATGGTTACATGAATAGAGGAAAAGAATTTCTGTTAATGTTAACAAACTGAGTTATTCTTTAGCTGCCCCATAATTAACAGTTCTTTCAGGCAGGATGTCTGCTTTCCTGTTAGTTTTACAGATGACTGTTTGAAAGACAGAGTGTTGCTTGCCCAGTCCAGAGGTTGTTTTGCCCAGTTCAGACATTCCAAGTGTTCAAGGAGCAAGACTTGTAAGCAGTTTCTCCGGAATGGCTGCTCTGGCTCTATTTTAAAATGGCTCCACTTATGTCAGCTTTTTCTAGTACAGCTTCAATTTTGTTTCTAATTTGTATTCAAAGATTAAATAAAACAGTAAACAAGAAAACAAATCACACATGGGGAAAAAGGAAAAGCAAGCAAACTAATTAAATTAGAAATGAAGATATTTACCATGACATTGGAATAACCATTACCTTTTCATAAATGTGACTAGACCTGGGATAATGGTTATTGGGAACCATATCAAAACAAACCATGGCACTGAATAGTATTCTTTAAGGAATGGGAAATGGGTACTTTTTGATGCCTATTCTGTAGCCAACACTCATGAATCAGGGGTTGAGTTTCATGGAGCAGGTGTTATTGTATGTTTTGTTTGCTAGTATTTTCCCAGGGCCTAGGAAATGCCTGGCTGTGGTAGGCACACACTAAATATTAGTTGAATGACTCACTAAATATTTGTTGAATGACTTACTAAGTATTTGTGGAATACTACAAGTGTAGTATATTCACAATGCATACTTCTATCTAAGTATGAGTTTTGTGAGGGAGAAGTAGTTTCAACTCTTAAAAATTTACATTTGAGGAACATTCCCCCCCCCCAAAAATGTTAACAAAATATGGGTGACTGATGACATTAATCATGTCATTAATCATTTGTAACAATACTGGATATGGTATCATAATACCTTTAAAAATAAATTTCTAAATGAGTCACATTAATGTGTTATTGATTACCTTTAAGGTTCTGAACTGTTTTAAAATACAGTGCAGTATATTTCTTTTTTTTATCTTCTAGATGCTCATGTAAGTATTCTTACATTATGGCAATTAAAGAAAATTGTTCTGGATTGTTGGCTCGAAGCTCTCAAAGAGGACATTAAATCCTTCTGACTCAGTTTTCCGCTACCAGGAATACGATCCTGCCCATATTGCCTCTCCTATTCCCTTCCCTCCTTATAGCGAAAGAGTCCTCCCATCTAAGGATTATTTTTTCACCCATCATTTAGAACTCACTGACTCCTATTGGGGGTGGGGAGGGGATCTGAAATTGGGATTAACTTTTTCAGATTTTCCCACTCAACTTGAGTTTTGCATTACAGACTAATGCAAAGGAAAATGCAACGTGTCTCTGAAACTCACATCTATCTCGAGTCACTCTTTCTCTTTTTCTAGAGGCCATATACTCAGACTTTTATTTTTCTTGGGGAGAGAGTGGAGAAAGTAGATTTATTAATTTTCAAAGTTGAAGTATTTAGGAGCTGTATCCAATGACATTTCGTCCCACTAGCGTTTACTTTTTATCTCTCCATGTACCAGAATCTCCTTAGAAGAAAGCCAAGAAATTAAATTTTGTTTCCAAACAATAGCTATGCAAATAGTTCGAGGAATCAGCCATTTGATTCAGCCAAAAAAATAAAAAGCAAACTAATTCAACTGTTTTTCATTTTAGGGGTTTGTCACTAAAAGTTGTTTTAAAATTATTGCTGTGCGAACACTTAACATGAGATCTACCCTTTTAACAGATTTTTTTAGTGTGCAATACAGTACTGTTACTCGTAGACACAATGTTGTATAGCTGATCTCTAGAACTTACTCATCTTCTATAACTGAAAATTTACCTGTTGATTAGCAACTCCCCATTTCCCCCTCACTCCAGCCAATCACCATCGTGTTCTTTGCTTCTATGAGTTTGACTATTGTAGATGCCTCATATAAGTAGGATCATGCAGTATTTGTGCAACTGTGACAGACTTATGACACTTAGCATAATGCCCTCAAGGTTCATCCATGTTGTTGCATATAGCAAGATTTCCTTTTTTAAGGGTGAATACTATTTCATTGTTTGTATATACCATATATTTTTTAAAAAAATCTATTCATCTGTCAATGGACATTTAGGTTGTTTCCACATGTGGCTATTGTGAATACAATGACCATAGGTGTGCAGATACAGGGTGGAACTGGGGTTTATGGCCCAAATGCTGTGCATTGAAGGGGCGAGCTTGGAGCTATGGTGAGCTTCACTTGTCCCAACTACTGCTTGGTTCTCTGTTGTCCCCAGGGGACTGGCATATACTGGTCCCTGCCATTGCTCCAAAACAAGTGAGATAGAAGCTGGTCCTTAGGGTAGCATCTAGAAAAGCTGGTCAGGGAGAAGCTGGGAGCTGAGGGTTCCCTCTAGGTAGAAGCCTGCTGTGCTGTCTGGTAGTGGGGATTATGGAGAGAGGGTGTCTCTACTTTCCCTATTGGTTTCATTGCAGCTAGTTGGGTATAGAAGCCTCTCACATAGTTTCTGGACTTCTGACAAAGGGAATTGATCTGCGCATTGCTGGTGAGTCAGTTTGTCCATGGGGGAAACGAAGGTCCAGAGCTTCCTATTTCATTTCCTAGTCACTCCTAGTCAAACTTTTCAATAGATGGACTCCCTCATTCCATTTCCTTTCCTCCTACTCACTATTTGATCTACTCCAGTCTGGCTTCTGTCTCTTTCTCATCTGAAGAACCCCCTCATCCTTTTGCTATATCCCATAGAGAGTTTTCAGTCCTTATCTGAACCTCTCTCCCTGACATTTGGTCTTGTTAATCAACTCTTCCATAAAATATTATTTTTCCTTGAGTTCTGTTGACACCACACACTTCTGGATTTCCTCCTCCCTCTTGAGCAGTTTATTCTTTGCCTTAATTGTTGGCTTAGTTTCCTCCATCTGCTCATAAAATCTTGGAGTGCCTCATGTTTCGTTCTATGTCCTCACTCACTGTAAACTCTCTTTTCTTATAAGTGACTCATCTGACCGCTGGAATCATCTGAAGAGCTTTTCAAATCCTGATGCTGGGCCTCATCCCAAGCTAATTAAATCTGGAGGTGGGGGTGGGGCTAGGCATCAGTAGTTTGCAGAGTTTCTTACATGAATTCAATGCATGGCCAAAGCTGAGAATCAATAGATAAATTCATCTGAACCCACAGTTTTAAATACCACTTTAATATGAGAATAATCAAAAATAATGTTTGATTCTTAAATGCATAACCAGCGTATGGCACCATGCATGGCATATAATAAATGCTCAAGAACTTGGTTAAATGAATTCAAGAATGACTAAAACAAAAGAGAAATGTAGCATATTGATAGTTGCATGATGGTTAAGCTTTTGTTCTTTAAGGAATCTTATTATTTAGTTGATCTTATAGCCTGAATTGTCTCAGAGAAAGACTGAGACGACAATTTACATGCAGAGAGCAATCACTTTTGGAACAACACCTCTTGTGGGTGAGGAAAGCAAGTTCAAACACAGGAAAAATGCAGCTGCACCTTACGCATCAGTTGATGCCACTGGGAGCCTGAAGCTGGGATGGCCTTTCAGAGTTGTTTCCAATAGTAAAAGGAGACTTAGATCCCTTTGTATCCCCATATCAAAGTCTTTGGATGTGAGTTGCCTCCGGGGCAAGACGCCTTCCCTCAACTGAAGACTGTTCCAGAAGGGACTCAGCTCAGAACCCTATGCAGCCAGCATTCCTGGCAGCAGCCTCAGTTCTCAAGGGGCCAACTGGGAAATGCAGCACCATAGTATCTACTACAGGTAGAGCTGGGTTATTGCCTGATTGGGATTTTAGAAATCACCCCATTTAAACCTTTGATTAAAAGGTGAGGAGACTGCCCCATATCATACGAGAATCTTTTAGCCTGTCTGGGACTAGAACACCAGTCTCTTAATTCTCAGATAAGTGTTTCTTCAATTATACCCACACTTAACTCAGCTTTATTATGTGTGTGAGTATGGGTTTATCTTATTGCCATTTCTATTAAGCCAGAGGAAAAACATTTTATATTTATGCCAGCCATGCACGGAATATTGAGGAAAGATAAGTACTGTTCCACCTGTAGTTAGTATCAGACTTAGGAGCGTTACTGTGGATTTTTATTGGCTAGGCCAGGATGTAATACTATTTTTGCATAGTATGGAAAGTAATTGCATGATAAACTTTTTGTTTGGGTTGAGACTTCAGTTAAATTCCCTGTGTCATGAGGTTTGTATCCAATTAACAAATTAATGAGAAGTAGTAAGAATGTATAGTGCTTTGCACTGTTTGAGAAACATACCATATAAATAGAGGATACTTATAGTATTCATAGGACTAGTGATCTCACATGCGATACGAAGTTAAAAAAGACCATAGGCTTTGATGAGATTCGAAAATCGCTAGTATCTGAAATCCAGCATCTCTCCAAATAGATGTTTCTACTTTGTGAAAAACATTTTTCTTTGAGCCACGGATGATGTAATTGAATAATTGAAGTTAAACAAGATTTGAAAATGTTTCTACAGGATCCAAAAGTCCCTTAAGCCCAACAAGGGGGAATAAATAAAATGAATTTTGTAGAATACTGTTCTTAATTATGATTCTTGGCCTATAATAACATGACAGACTTTGCCACACACATAGACATGTACCCATAAACACATTCTTTTCAAATAAATATAAACTAATTAAATTCAACTAATGTAAAAGGTATCACTTATTGCCTGTATCACAAACCTTCTGTTCACAGTTTAATCTGTGAAAACAGAATGGGAAATAAATACAGAAGCTGTCAAGAGAGGTAATAGTAAATTATACTATAGTTAAGAAAATACAAAACAAAAATATTATATAATAACCTCTCAATTATCTGGATTCATAAATAACTACTGACTTAGTTTGTTACCCGAATACATAAAAGTGTATGTTTTTGTATGCATATTTATCTATCTGATTATCTAGAATTGTATTTTCACTGCCCTAAAAATCTGTGCTCTGCCTATTTCCCCTTTTCCGTCAACCCCTGGCAACTACTGATCTTTTTACTGTCTCTATAGCTTAGCTTTTTCCAGATTGTCATATACTTGGGATCAAACATTTAGCCATGTCTTTTCATGGCTTGATAGCTCATTCCTTTTCACACTGAATAATATTCCATTGTCTGAATATACCAGAGTTTATCCATTCATCTACTGAAGGACATCTTGGTTACTTCCAGGTTTTGGCAATTATGAATAAAGTTGTTTGCAGGTTTTTTTGTGTGAACATTGTTTTCATCTCTTTGGGGTATTACCAAGGAGCAAGATTGCTGGATCAAATAGGAAGAGTATGTTTAGTTTTTATTTTAAAAAAAGACCAAAGGTCTTTCAAAGCAGTTGTACCATTTTGCATTCTCACTAACAATAAATGAGAGTTCTTGTTGCTCCACATCCTCATTTGTATTTGGTGTTGTTGGTGTTCTGGATTTTCGTCATTCTACTAGGTGTGTAGTGGTATTTCGTTGTTTTAATTTGCACTGATGATCTATAACTTAGAGCGTCTTTTCATATGCTTATTTGCCATCTGTATATCTTCTTTGGTGAGAGATCTGTTAAGGTCTTTGGCCCTCTGCTCCTTTTTTTTCTTAAATACACTTTTTATTTTAGAACAATTTTAGATTTATAGAAAAATTGCTCAAATACTACAGAGTTCACAAATACCTTACATTTAGTTTCCCCTATTACTAACATCTTACTTTAGCATGGTATGGTTTTTACAATTAAAGAACGAGTACTGGATACACTGTTATTAACTAAAGTCCATAGTTTATTCAGATTTCTTTAGTTTTTACCTAATGTCCTTTTGCTCTTCCAGAATCCCGTTCTGGATATTACGTTACATCCAGTCATTATGCCTTCTTGGGCTCCTCTTGGCTTTGACAGTTTCTCAGACTTTCCTTGTTTGTTTGTTTTTTTTTGTTTTGTTTTGTTTTGTTTTGTTTTTTTATGACCATGATAGTTTTGAGGTGTACTACACAGGTATTTTGCAAAATGTCACTCTATTGGGATTTATCTGATGTTTTTCTCATGATTAGACTGGGGTTATGTGTTTTTAAGAGCCATATATATATATATGGACTCATAGATTTTATTTTATAGTTCAGAATATAACCCAATACTATATTTTATTGCTCAAATCATTCATATTTGGCCATTGGGAGCTCATTCAGTTGGCTTTTGTGTCTCTTTGCCATAGGCTCATCATTTTTTTTTTTTCTGAGCTTGCTTTCACTACTAGTTACCTGATTTTTTTTCAGTCTTCTTTTTCCACTCACTTTAGATGAGAAGACAAGCATTTGTTTACATGAAGCTCAGCATTACAAACTTTGTATATTTTTCAGGGAAGAACATAGTTTTAATCAGATTCTCAGCAGTGTCCGTAACCTAAAAAAGAGGCAAAGAATCACTGCCCTAGAGTAAAGAGGGGAAATAATACAACCCACACATTTTACATACTTTACTCTTTTCTTGCTGTTTTCTGCTTGCTTCAGTTGATGTCCAGCTGAAAGCTTTGCAGCTCTCACACCCAGATTACTAATGCTGACACATGCCTTATCACATTCAGGTCTGAGAAGACCTTTAATCATTGTTGTAGCATTTATAACTATGGAAAACAAAACAATCTCTTTGGACTCAAATTCCTGTTTTGAGGGAGGAGATTAAGACAATATACTCATGCACCCCAGTTTTGAAATGGAACTTAGCAATGTGGTCACTAAAGGGTCATGTAAAATATGAACATTCTACAGTTAATGGAAAACTGAGCTTCCCCTTTTGGAAAGAAATTTCTGGATTTTCCTTTAGTGCTGGAAAACATGACATCATACAGCTATACAGCCCACTACATTCCTTGCATAACTTTACATATCAGTAATGACATCAGTTCAAGTTTAGGCAAGTGAACAAAAGAGGATTGGTTGTAAAAAGGCTTTTGATATAAAACATTATTTTCTCTAGTTATTTGATCACATTGCCTGAGTAGAGTAAGTTATTTTCTTAAATTAATATCATATTTCCATGAAATAAATCCTGTTTTGTAATAATATCGTAATTGTTGATAGATTTCTTGAAATAAAATGGCATAGTCGGATGGATAAAACACTGGACTGAGATTCAGAATATGAAGACTCTCATAACGAAACTAGCATTAAGTGTGTGACCTAGTTAAAATCTTTTAACTCTTCTCGTTCCTGCTTATTTTGCATAAATACTCCTTATTTTGCATAAATAAATACTACTAGTTTCTTTCCAAATTATAAGGTTATATATAGTAAAATCCGGATATAGGAAAATGTGCTACCTGCAAATTGTTTTAGCTTTTTGAAAGAAAGAGGCATAGGCATCTCGCTCTTAAGATGTTTTTCAATGTATAGAGACGATTTTAATGTAATTTTAGTATTGACTAAGTGAAAAATATGATTTCCCTATTTTTTAAGGTAGAAAAAAAATCCCTAAATTCATGCATGTGAGTATAAATTACATGAAATTTTACTTAAATTTTAAAATGTCTATGAAATTCTAATACAGAGAAGGGTGAACTGTTTATATTAAGTTACCTGCATCAGAAACATGAAAATAAGAATAAGAATAAAAGATAGGGAGCTATAGCATATATATTTTTTTTAATTTCAAGAGATTTGTCAACCAACTTTTTTTGTTGTTGTTAACAACTAAGATGGGGGGGGCAGTGAAGAAAAATATAAGCATTTGGAGATAGCTAGAGGGAACTGTTACACTGATAAATTCTAAAAAGGCCAAATTTGGATTTTCTAGGACTAATGATTTTTAAAAATTATAAGCCTAGCAGAACTTAAGGTGTGATATACATTATTGTCCTAAAGCAATGTAAAACAATATATGGGTGGACGGTAATAAGACAGTAGATAATATTTCACTTCCATTATGGCAGGCTTATTGTAAAACATTAAGTAGGAATAGGGATTACCAGGTTTCCTTCTACCACTTTAGATACACCTCGTAACCTTGCTGTGTCTTCATTTCCACATATACCGCGTGCTCTATTGCTCCATTTACTCACCTACTACCCACTCTTCTACCAGTCTGGCTTTTCTCTTTCACATGACGGAAAAATAGCTCTCTGTATGGCTAATATCTCTTCTGTAATCATGAAATGAAAGAATGTCAAGGACAGGATGGTTGGTTCTCCAATATCTATTTCATACTAGATTATTATCTGAGCCAATCATGATTGTTTCTTCCTCCTGGCCAATGATTTGTTCAGCAATGTCCAATGCTGGGAAGCTTCTGAGGGGAAAAAAATGTCCTTTCAACTAAGAGGACACCTCAAGAAGAAATGCTCTTCATCTGGAATTGATGCATGGAACTGTCACCGCTTGAGGCTGGTCTACTTAGAAGAGCTGGCAGATAGAAAGTGCTTGATGCTTGAACCAATGTGTATATAGTACTACACAAGCAGTATCGGGAATTACCAAATAGAGAAGCCATGATTTTCTCAAGAATCATACTGTCTGCATCCAGTCTAGTTGGTAATATACAAGTAGATAGGAAAAGAAGATACAAAATCATTACCAATAGGTATTCATTAGAGCAGGGTGTATTTATCGAGGCAAGATTTTAGAAAGCCAATCTTAAGGAGAGGTTAGTTTTAGATTAGTACAATAAGGAGTGGAAGTTACAATATTTCAGGAAGGGGGATTTATTCTGAGCTAGTAAATGGAGGAAAGACAAAATTTGGTAGTGAGTTAGAAGAGCTAGAAAATGAGTTTGATGCGGCTTATAGTTTATAGCTGGGTCTATTAAACTGGAAACAGGCAGATTAACAGGAGAGAAGGCATGCAAATTTATTGAGTTTTAATATGTGCATGGGGCACCACAGCAAAAAAAAAAAAAAGTGAATACACAAAAAAGTAGAGAAATTTAGGAGTTTTATATATCATCTAATAGGAGGAGGGGAGGAGGGACATAGGCCACTTAATTTGGAATAAATGATTTTAGGAAAGATGAATGGGCCCTTAGAAAAACCGATGAGAAATATGATAGTTTATGACAAAGTCTGTCTGGGTGTGGTGTCCACTTGTAGTCTCCTCTTGTGTGATTAAAGTCAGACTTTCTGAGCTGATGAAACTCATGGGGAGGGAACCTATGACAACTGAGTTTCTTTTGGAAACTCTGTTTTTAAACAGAAAATGAGAGTTCAGAGAAAGCCTCTCCCTGCATTAGCTGTTTTTCAGCTGCCTTTTAGCTCAAAATAATTCTTATACCAAAGAAGCATATTATAGGGTGGCATATTCTGTCACCCTTCACAGCTATAAGGAAAATATCAGGCTGGAAAGTTCTCTACTACAAAAACATGTTGTCTTTATGTTATCTGGTCATTTCACTGCTTAGAAGGAATGTATTTGTGAAGGATTTTATATCAGAAGGCACAATAATAAGGGTCCTTAATAAAATCAATACAAGTGTATTTTGTAGTTAATCAATTCTATTTTCATCCCTTGAATGAGAAACCTTGTAGATGGTTTTTCATTCTAATTTTCATTCTAATATCCAACCTTCCCACATACCCTCATTCTCTTTAGAGTTTTCTGTCTTTGATTGGGATGACAATTGGCTCTAAGGAGATTACAATTTCACCTACAATGAAATGGAAAATCTTATTACCAGTCCCCAACTCCCTGCAGCTGTGATATTGGAGCTAATAAGCCCATGAGAAGCAATTTTAAAAATCTATGTCATCTCCTGCAACTTTGGGAGATTTAACTGATTGATTTTCATTTTTTTTCTTTAATATTTTGTACTCTGATAAGGCTATATCAATTCATAGTATTTTTAAATTTTTCCTAAATTTCTTAATATCAGTTATATCTCATCTATAGTGGTTGTACCTTATCAGGAGGTTGTAGGATAGTTAACTCAGAACAGAATTGCTGGATAGGTAAGAGCTAGAATTTCAAAACAAAGCCATGCCCAATACATCTAAATTTACTTCATATAAATTAATATCATTTATGAAATTGACACTTTTATCATATAAATACAGGATAGAATGTGCTATATGCTCCAAGTATAATTTTACTTTTCCTTGTGATTTTCATGGATTATTATTATTTTTTGTATTGCAAAATGATTATATGATAAGACTTCATGGGTGTTAAAACAAACCCAAACAAACAATAAGCAACTATACATTTTCCACTTGGCTTCCAAGTGTGGTTATTTTTTAAGTGTTCTCAAGCAACTACCAATTTAATCAAGATCCATTGTTCAAAGTTAATTGAAATAGAAAAATAGGGCAATTTTTCCCCTTTGTGATAGTTTACAGCCTTTCATATATACATATGAAAGAATTGTATTTTATAGCTCTGTAGAGTATTTTTCTTAATTGACCTGATAATAGAAAAACATCTTTTACCAATTTCCATGGTCAACCTCAAGAATAAAAATAGCCAGTTATTTTATTGGCGGATGAGTTTATTCGGGAATAAGCAGAGAATTGCAATTTGAGACAAGCAAGAGATGGTAAACCATAGGCAAGGTGGAAGAGTCAAAGGAAAGGTTAGCTTTTCTGAGGTTTCAGGAGGAAATTGGGGAGGGTTGTTCATTGGAGAAGGAAATGATTTCGAGGGTGTGGTAGATTTTCATCAGCTGCAAGGGATGGGTAGTGCTGTTGCTGGGGCAGGGAGGGATCCTTCTTCCTTTTTTTAAAAGCAGGAGATAAAATTCTTATGTGACAAAAGTTCTCACTTGTTGAAATAATTATCTTCCTTTTTCCTGCTTGTTTTCTGGCTGCGATGAGTAGTACTTTCATGAGAGCTCCCCCTACAGGGCTCCATTTTAAATGAGAGTTCCTTAGTAGTATGCTCATTTTTACCTCCCCCCATCCCCAAACATGTTTAATTCAGTAACATTCATTGTGTATTTCTTGGGCAACATCATTTTATAAATGTCAGCATGACTGTTTTTGAAGTCTTAGACTATCTCTCTAGCCATATCATCTTATAATATTCATATATTCATTTGCTTAGTCAGAAGGTTAATATACATTATTCAAAACTTTTTTTTTTTTTTTAGCTGTTTTCTCATTGTCTGCACTCCTTTTGTGCTTGTCTAGATTTTGATTGCAGCTTACTTCAGGACAAGTAAGATGTCTGCTTAATTTTATTTTTAAAAAAGTAACTTGGAGCATTTAGACAGTGTTTCATGCATTAGGTAAAATGAACTGCTAAAATATTTTTTGTTTTTTATTTTTTATGACAAATATATTTTGGACTTTGACAATTGGACGTTGACAATGCATACTACTTTTCATTTACTTCTATTTAGAAATGTCGTGCTATAATTGTAGATGTGTCTCAAAAAGCAGTCTTTTCTCCAGTAAAAATTACCCATTCTTGTTGCTTGCTATTTCTAAATACTTATCAAGGTTCTATTTTGTTCTTTTCTCTTATAGCCAGCAATCAGCAGAGGACCTCGCCCGAGTGCCTGCCAACTCCACTAGCAATATCTTGAATAGGCTATTGGTCAGTTATGATCCCAGGATAAGACCAAATTTCAAAGGTTTGTTTTTTTTTCCCCCAAATATCTTCATTCTTTGCAGTTTAAAATTAATTTTGTTTTCTGAAATCATTTATTTTTAATATTTAAAGTAGTAAGATTTTACATTGACATGTAACTGTTCTGTAATATACTTAGATTCAGAGCAATTTAATGCCAAAAATGCTCAAACATGAGCAAAATATTAATTCGAATAGTTTTATATGGTTCCCAGCTTTTTTTTTTTTTAAGGGTATGTTGTGAATTAATAGCTAACTTCTGTAATGGGTTTTGTGAGCACTTAGTATTCTTAACACTAGTGATTTAAAATTTAGGTTCTGCATACAGAGCTGGCTTTATTCACTGATACCAAGGTTATAGTTTGTCGGAGAGTGGCCATATACTCACTTAGGGACAAACTACAGTTCTGATATGTATTTAGATTCTTTTTTTACTTTTTAAAAGCCTTTACATTGATTAAAAATTTCCTCTACTCTTCAGCTGAAAAAAAGATAGCTATATAGATTTTAAAAACATTTTGTGAATAAAAGTGACAATGTTTTCTACAACATTGATTGTTTTTACTCCAATAAAATACTATAGTTTATCGCACTTTTAAAGAACAAAATTCATACTTGCAGTAAGAGTCATGAGATTGTATAGTTGTGAAAACTTTCCTTTCCTTTTTTTTTTTTTTTCCTTTTTCTTTCTTTCTTTTTTGGTCCCTGGATGAATTAGGAAAAGCTGCATGAAAAAATCTTCTCTGGAAAACTGTAATCCTAAAGACAGGTATTAATGTAGATCAGATTAACATTATAAAGCTTTATTTCTTTTTCCTTAACAGAAAAAAAATAGTCTGCAGCTGCTTCTAGTCAACTGAAGTTATACAACTATGTTATAAAAACAGGGGTTTTTGTTCATTACCAGAACCTATTCAGTTACTTTCAACAACAGCCATGGTCTGGATTGTCACATGTCTACCATATATTGATTCACCACCTGTTTTTCATCAGTCAGGGTTATGTGGCTGAAAGGCTAAATTCACATTTTCCCTTTGTTAGCCCAACCAGCAGCCCACAATGAGTAAAAAAAAAGAAAGAAAAGAGAAGAACTTTGCAACATTATACCCTAGTTCTCACTCCATGAACTTTCAAATTATTTTCCAAAAGGTCAGGCAAAAATCTTTATAATGACTCTGTTATATGTCTAACTTTGCATTTTCGTGAATTGAAAATAAAAATGTAATAGTTGTAAGTACAATTTATTGAATACTGCTTGATCAATTAAAGTATGAATTTGGGATGATTATAAAAATGCAAAAAATTAAACCTTATTTTTTTAAATAATGTTTTTTAAAGAATAACTTACATTTTCTTTAATTAGAGTCATCTGCCAATTTAAAAATTTTTGAAAGGTAAACCTATTTTTCAGAGTTTTTACAATTTAAGAGATAAATATATCTGAATAAATAACATAAACTACTACTCAACTTGTTTCTGATTTGTGTTATGATCTCTATTTAGAAAAATAAGTTAATAGCATTGTGAACATGGTGTACTGAGACCACTGATTTCTAATATTACATCCCATGTAGACTAGGAAAAAATATGAAATCAAATACATAAACCATTAAATATGAAGATTTTGACCAAGTTTTTTTACACCTACTAAATATATACTCGATTTTTATTTACAGGTATTCCTGTTGATGTAGTAGTCAACATTTTTATCAACAGTTTTGGATCCATTCAAGAGACAACGATGGTAATATTATAATTTAATATTTTAATTATCAAAATTTAGACTAGAGCATAGTGAATGTAATACTAAAACTAAAAAGTACCTAGTAACTCTAAGGAAAAATGCATATTCTCTTCTAGTATAAAATAACCCAATTCCAAGATTCTGTTAAATCAGTGCCTATGTAATTTTGTAATTCAAATTTAGCCTTAATACTGCATTAAAACTTACAAATTTAGAATTACTATACTCACTCTGAACGATTAATTGGATACCACTTGGGGATAGGATTCATGCAATTAATACTCTAGAGCAAAACATTTTTCCTAATATGCTTGTATGTATGAGTATTAAAAATATTTAAGCATTCACCATTCTTTTTCCTTCCAGTTTCCAGAGAAGAATCTTTGTTTTCTCTGTGGTGCTAATTTCATCATGTGTGGAGCAGAGAATTGTAAAAAGAAAAACTGATTTTCATAAAATATGGCCATGGATTTCCCCCAAAAGATTATGTAACCAGGGGAAAGAGCAAGGAAAGGCAAAGGAGGGGTGGGAAGACAGTGACAGGCTGGCTCCTGTCTTGAAGGAACAGAAAAGAAAGGTTTCAGAGAGTAGATGCTATCCTTGATGAGTTTGACTTTAGGGACAAAGTATGATTAGATTTCCTGAGTGATGTGTGATGTAATTACCTTCAGATCAAAAGACATTCAATAAAGTCTACTTGCTTTTTAATGTTTTACAATATAAATGTGTGCCCTTTTTTGAAAAACCACATGCTGAAATGATACTTCAGATACATCAGGCGGGAGAAAGAAGGCCCAAGTGTTTTGTTGTTTTTGTTGTTGTTGTTTTGAGACACTTGTATTTTTCTAAAGTAAGATAAGATTTGGATTCAAAGCCTAATAATAATGGTTAGAGCGCAGTACAGTTATTCAGGAAATACCTTGGACAAGAGAAAGAATGACTGAAACTAGTCCTTTATTCCTAATAGCAGAAGTGTGCTACAAAAACAATTGTATATTGCATTTAAATTGTGATGCTTATTTTTATCTCTAATTGTGATGAGAATGTTATCTTATTTATTTTTTATAGAAGTATGCATTTAGACTTGACTTTGAATATTTTCTTAGACAATGTATAAGTATTTTTAGAGAATTATTTAAAAGAAGATTTCAGAATCAAGTCCAAAATGCACTTCCAGTGATTTTTTTTAGTTCATTTAAATAACATAGACATACAATGCAGATCAGTAGAAGACAGCTTTGAAATATGATATAGATTACTATATGTCACTCGGGAGGCAAGCGTAGCACTCATGAATTGAAAATATAATTAGTCTATCAAAGCACTTCACTTTGCAAGAGTAAGCGATGTCATTTTCTCAAGGTGAAACTGTAAAGGTGGTTGTTTTGGTTTCTACACTCTTCTCTACGCCCTATTTTATCTTTCATGGCACCACTACACCAATCCTAAAACACCACTAGCAAGATGTTATAGTCAGTTGGAAACATCTCCAACTCTGTTTTGCATTTGAAGACAACTAATGCAAGGATTTTTTTTCTCATTTTTGTAAAGGCTACACATGTGTCATAGTTCTGTACAGATTATTAATGTATCTGTTCTTTAATAAGTATTGAATGCCTTTTAAATATAGACACCTAAACTTCTCTAGGTCCCATCAGGAGTAACTTGGTTACATCAAGTTGAAAACACAGGGAAATAGGGGTGTTAGAAAAAGGGAGAACTTTTTTATAGATTAGTTCTATAAAAAAGGAGTATAATAAAATATTTTATAATTTCTAATATATCTTCGATTGTTCTCCTGAACAGACTCATCACAGTACTAGCCCAAAGTATTTATTGCTGGGACCAGATTCAACCAATTCTCATATGGAGTCTTTGCCCCTTTTATTTATCCCTGATCTCAACCTCTTGTATTCTAATCAGAGCCTTTTATGGCTATTCTGACACACTTTATGCCCCCTTTTCAATCCAGGTCGTTCATCTCATCAGTTATTTGTTAATAAAATCTGATAGCTTCTTCATAGTAATTATAATACTTTCTATTCTTTCTATTCTCAATGAACTATAAATCTCTTAAAGTCAGGAATAATTTATTCTGTTTCTTCGTTTTCCATAAAATACAGAAGACCGTAGACACTCAATAAATGGTGAACATAAATAAATTATTATATTAGCTAATATTGATTAAATAAATGAACAAATAAATTTCCTATTTGCTTAGCACAAAGTGAGTTAAAGTAGCCATAAAAGAGTTGGCAGAAAAAAATGTAAACACTAGATTCATGTTGAACATATATTTGGTTAAATAAGAGACTGAATAATGTTATTATTGTAATCTTAATTTTTGAAATTTTAGACATCTTTATCCAGCAGAGTCAGATCATTTGTATTTGCTGTTTCTTTTGCTGAAATAATCTGGATAAAAACCAATCTGCCTTTCTCTTTGTGTTGTGCAGCCACAGTCTAAAAGTTCAGAGTCAGAGCCACACTCAACAAATAGACTTAAATATTCCACTTTGTCAAAGTATTAGTCTTTGCTTTCTGCAATGTTTATTTCATACATCCTTACAGAACAAGATTTTATATATGTGTCTTTTGAGGCTGCTATATTTTATAGATTTGCTCAATCTTTTCAAAAACAAATGCCCTGATAACTTGTTGCTTAATAGGAAAGTCATAAGCTATTATAGATATGTAGATAACATTAAAATGTCATCTAAGGAAAAGAAAATAGATCTGAGATAAACCTCATTCTTTATTACCTGTTACAAATACTGGTCAGTTGCATAGGAAGGCAACTGAAAAGGTGTACGTGTATAGATAAGAGTTATATCATGAGAAAATATTTCTTTTCTCTTTTTTCCAATCACCTAGGGTGAGCTTAATTATTTTCCCCTCAGATGATTGAGGTATAATTGATAAAAAAGTTGTAAGATATTTAAAGTGTATGTGATGATTTGATATACATCTACATTGTGAATTTCCTCCCATCAAGTTGACAAATCCATCACCTCATATATTTATGATTTTTTTGTGTGAGATCATTTAAATTCTACTCACTTAGCCAATTTCAGTTATACAATACAGTGTTATCAACTATAGTCACCATGATATACATTAGATCCTCAGACCTAATTCATCTTATAACTGAAAATTTGTACCCTTGTACCAACCTCTCCCTATTTCCCATATCCCTAAGTCCCCGACAACCACTTTGCTAATGTTTCTATGAATTTGACTTTTTTTTCTTTTTTTAAGATTCCACATATAAATAGTACCATAACATATGTCTTTCTCTATATGGCTTATTTTATTTAGCATATCTTCCAGATTCATCGATATTGTTGCAAATGATAGAATTTCCTTCTTTTTAAGGCCTGATAATGTTCCATTATATAAATACACTGTATTTTCTTGATTCATTCATCTGTTGATAGACACTTAGGTTGTTTCCATACTTCGCTATTGTGAATAATGCTGCAGTGAATATGGGAATACAGGTATCTCTTCTAGATAACGTTTTTGGTTCCTTTGGATATATACTCTGAAATGGATTGTTGGATCATATGGTAATTATATTTTTAATTTTTTGAGGAGCGCAGTACAGTTATTCAGGAAATACCTTGGACAAGAGAAAGAATGACTGAAACTAGTCCTTTATTCCTAATAGCAGAAGTGTGCTACAAAAACAATTGTATATTGCATTTAAATTGTGATGCTTATTTTTATCTCTAATTGTGATGAGAATGTTATCTTATTTATTTTTTATAGAAGTATGCATTTAGACTTTGAATAATTGATTTTCTTAGACAATGTATAAGTATTTTTAGAGAATTATTTAAAAGAAGATTTCAGAATCAAGTCCAAAATGCACTTCCAGTGATTTTTTTTATTGTACCAGTTTTTATTCCCACCAATAGTGTACAGTGATTCCCTTTTCTCTATATCCTCACCAGCATTTGTTATATCTTGTCTTTTAGAAGATAGCCAGAGAGCATAATTTTTAAGAGCAAAACAAAAAGCCTCCCAAAACAACAGTTTGGGAAAACAGAGAGCAATAGATTTGTCTAAATACAAGATATGTATTCATGAAAACAATATTGTGGACAGTGTGTGAGTCATGACATTAGAGAGGCTTGTGCGTGAATTGTATATTTGATGTGCTATGCTGTAAAAAGAGTGAAAAAATTACAGCTCTCAGTTATAGTGACTTTGGTTTTCATGTGTTTGCAAATTAATGTAATATTTCACAATGGAATCTCATCCCAAAGAAAATGCTAAAGAAAATGAACCATGTATAAGTTTGTTAGTAGCCCCATAATACAGTTGTGGTTTTGTTTATTAATAGCCTACTAGAATTTTCCCTTACAAAGATCTGCTGAAATAAAGAAAGTCCTAAAATCTAGGAAGCTTCATTATTGCCCGACACTTTCCTCTTCAGTTCAAGCCTGCTTACCTCAACTGGCAGTTGATTATTCCAGAAAGTATAATGTAAAACTCAGAGCTTGGGGGTGGATGTAACATGAACAGCTGCAAGTCCAGTGGCAGACAGACGCAGGGCAGCTTCTGAAGGGAGAGGACAACCTATTCCTCCAGCGCATAAGGCTGATTATCAAACCAAGACGCATTCAAGGGTATAGGCATTAGCATCGCTGTCAGGGAATTTTAACAGATTCTGCTTGGAAAACATTCCTTCCTGCTTATTTATTTTTTAAATTCAGATGCTAACTATTGCTGGCTAAACTAAAACTAATCTCGCATTTATTCACAAACTATAATTGTATAGTGGAGGAAAACTGGTAGCCATGTTTATATTCCTTAAGCTCTTTCACATCTCTGTGGTTCTATGTTCCTTCAGCTTGTTTTATGATCTCATTTTATAGCTTTATAATTCCTATTTCTTTTATCTGTGTATTCATTTGCATTCTGCTACCTTACCTTTTTGTAAGGTATCATTATTAAGACTGTAAGTGGTATTTACTGACATTAATAGCATCACCAAAATTGTCAAATAAATGTAATCATCCTAATTCGAAGTTGCTAGAACAGTCACTTCTAATTTTATCACTTTACATGGTACTGGTTGTGACAACTGAAATAAGAGCATTCAAAACAGTGAGAAGAATGTTGTGTTAGAGGCTACGTGGCATCTACTCCACGGTTATGCTTATAATATTTATTGATTTTTCCATTCAATTCTTATTTTTGGTTTAAATCAGTAGGATTTTCATAATTGAAAATGTGAGTTATTACACTTGGGGAGAAATTGGGTATTATGGTTCACTGTAATAATCTATACACAGGAACTTTACCTCATCAGAAATACATAAGAGCTCTTTCATGGAAATAAAAGCCTGTTTATAGAATCTATTTTTTTTCTTTGGTTTAGGTGTGCTTTATAATTATATTAAGTTATTATTACACTATAATTCATGATCCTGTCAGACTTTTTGTGCCTTTCTGTTGCATTACTCTTTTGTTTGTTTTAATAATAGGCTTCAACTCTTTTTGAGCAACACAGTCATGCCTGTCAAGAAAGAAAAATCATATTTGGGATTAGCTCAAAGAGCTTAATTATACTTCTTGGCAATAACTGTATTTTCTATATGTCCTTGTATATAGAGATCTAAATTACTTTCCTTAAAACTTGTCTTAGTTTACTATTCCTTGTATTTTGTTGCTTTTATTATTAACATTCCAGCATTATTTCATTTATTATAGAATAATATTAGACATATTATTCCCATTTTTTTCTATTTTACATCTTAGATATACAAACTTTAAAATGGTTTTATATTTATTTTTTCTTATATTGTTCATCTTCAGGGTTTTTACCCTGTGGTAGGCTAAATAACGGCCCCCCAAAAATGTCCATGTCCCAATAGTTGGAACCTGTGATGTTATTTTACATGGTAAAAGAGACTTTGTGCGTGTGATAGAATTAAGGATCTTGAGATGACGGAGATTTTCCTGGTTATCCAAGTGGGCCTAGTATAATCCCAAGGGTCCTTATAAGTGAAAAGCGGGAGGATCAGAATCAGTAGTAGATGAAGACAGTGTGAAATTGGTTGATACAAGCTACACATCAAGGGATGCAGGTGGCCTCTAAGAGCTGAAAAAACCAACGAAATGGACTCCCTCCTTAGAGCCTCCAGAAGGAACCAACCCTGAGGATGCCCACTAATTTTGATGTTCTGAATGCCAGAACTATTATGATAGTAATTTGTCATGTTTCATGCTACTAAGTTTTTGGTGATTTTATTACAGCACCAATAGGAAACTAATACACATGCTGATGAACACCTGTTAATTTTTATCTCCCAAATGCTACTGGAGGGTTATCTGATCATATGTGTAGTTTCTTCAATATATAGGATGCCAAAATAACCAGTATTTTTTATTCAGTGCTTACTAAAAACTCTCACTCATTAAAGTTAATCATAACAGGACAATTTAAGAGAATCTGTTTTTAGTAGTAAAAAATATACTGTGTCTTCTCTTTGCCGAAGTTACTTTTTTAGTGTGTCTGCCTTAAAGTAAAGAATAATATAATCTGTCATTTATACTTTCCTTTTAACCTATTTTCTTCTACTTTTATTATTTCAGAAGCATTGGTAATTAAACATTATATGTAAGAGTATTAGGCAATAAGGAAGGATAAGAAATGTTCAAATTTTATTTTCTCCTCATAATTTGTCCTTGTTATCTATTGTATAGGAAAAATTAAATTAATGGTGTGAATAATGCTAGGCAAATACCCTAACTTGTCAAAATGTCACAGAAGTTGTTTCTTTACTCCTGCATTTAACAGAAGTATGTTGGACACTTTCTATATATGCAATTCAGCAGACTACTACTCATATGGAGTTTATCGTTTAGTGTGCCACCATTGCACCACCAGCCGACACACTTAATAAAAATGGCATATAGGCATACGTCTAGAAAATTTAAATATTCATAGGTGTTATTAAATAACATTTAACTGAAAACGTTAAAAAGTGACATATTGAAAAAAGTTGCTGAAATATAATGTAGGAATTTCTACTGGCATTTTATTAACTTGAAATTCTTACATTAAACTTCTAACCTCACTAACCACTACATTTAAATTGTTTTTAAACCAGGCTTGTAACAGCTCTGTTGATAAAACTTTAAATATAATGCTGCCAGATTCTATGAGAGCTGATCTCTTTTATTTCTTTCAATGCTAATTTTTTATCATGATTTAAAGAAAACAAATGGGTTAAAGATTGCATATGTGACAGTTTGGTAAAAATTACAGGTTACCAGAAGAGCTATTCTATCAACAATACAAAATATAGATGAACTGTTCTTAAAATTAAAATATCATTGATGAAACTTAAATAGTTTTAGTGTCTTGTTGTGAAATGTTTATTGCCTTGAAGAAATAATTTAATTTGGGTGTTAATTGGTATTGAAAATTTTGGAGACCATCCGTTTTCCTGATAATGGCTAATAGTCATTGGGAATGAACAATGAGTAGTATTTGTTACCAAGTTCTCTAAAAACAATTAAGTAATTGCCCATTGATAAAAGAAATCTGTTTCTGATGGGAATTTGTTCATTGCAATAAAAGACAGAGCTATAATTATTGTGATTGAGTAATTGAAAATGAAAATAAGTAGGTTTCAAAGATAGTTATCTTAATATAGAGTATTTGAGATGCCAATAACTAGCAATCATTTAGAAACATTCATAAAACATTAACCGAAGCATACTAATGAGCTTTTATCTTTTAATGAATATTGAACCCAAACTGTTAATTTAAATTGTAAAATATTAAAGCATTCTTAAAAGATATATAAGCTTGCTGCAACTTGTGTTGAATCATAATAGAATATAGCTACATAGCTAATAGAAGAGCATCTTTGAGACACTTTCATAATGAAATAATATAACATAATGATCAAGAGTGATGTAACACAGTAATCAATTTCCAGTGTTTCAGTGATGCTCATTGTAATATATCTTTGGAATTCTACTACAAAATAATATTTAAAAAGGATTACAGTAGAGACTCAAAGCTCATGTGGCATATGGAGCTTACATTAGTGTGCTGAAAGCAAGAATTCAAGGAGATGCTCAAAAAAACATTTTAGCACTGTTTCAAGATTTGCAACCTAGGAGTGGATTACTGTTTAAGATAATTTTAGGGGGGAAAAAAAATGATTGTAGGTTGACCAGCACAGTACAAAGCAAACCAAATGAGTTACAATATATGCAGAATTTTTTTGAGGCAAAAGTATATTAATCATTATTACTAACATTATGAAATAATAATAACAGCATAAAGGATATATCCTAGTAAAAAGAAACACTTGTTTAGTGCTTAATAAGGCCAGGCGAGTTCATGTACTTTATATATATTATCTTGTTTAATTCTTATAAAAGCCCTATGTTGTATATATTATTTCCATCTTATATATAGGAAATTTTGTCCTCTGCAATCATCTTTGGTGTTCTCCCCAAAAAATGTTGCTAAAATCTTGAATGTCTTCCTCACTTGTTGAAAGTGTTCAGTTTGATTGTACTTGACTCTCTAAGATACTTGTTGCTGTTGACTATCTCAAAGCTTTTGCCCCTTTATTTTGGTAAAATCACATTCCCAGGGTTTTCTTCTTTGTCTCAGTCTTCTAGCTTGCCCTTTAACTGTTTGTCGTCCCCAGGGTTAATTTTTTGCCCTGCGTTCTCACTCAAAGTAGTAATATTCCTTAGTCTTGATTTTTTTTTTTCGGTAATATTTTCAAGGATCATTCATGTTGTAACATGTATCATAATTTCACTCCTTTTTATGGCTGAATAATATTTAATTGTATGAATATGTATATACTACATTTTGGTTGTCTATTTATCTATTGACGGATACTTGGATTACTTCCACCGTTGGCTGCTGTGAATAATGCTGCTATGAAGATGGGTGTGCAAGTATCTTTTGCAGTCTCTGCCTTCGATTATTTTTGGTATATACCTTGGAGTGGAATTGCTTTACATCCTTGTAAGCATTTGGTGGTGTCAGTTTTCTGGATTTTGGCCATTCTAATACGTGTGTCATCATATCTTGTTTTAACTTGCAATTCCCTGATGACATGATATAGAACATTTTTTATATGCTTATTTGCCATAAAATCTTTCATAAGGTGTCTGTTAAGATAATTTGCTCACTTTTTAATTGGGTTGTTTGTTTGCATTTTAAGAGTTCTTTGTATATTTCTTGGTCTTGATTTTAACTCCTACCTTTTCACTGATCACTGTAAAACCTCTGTCTCTTGCTCTGGCCTCTTTTAGTAATGATATTGTTTCTGCCATTTTCTATATTTTCATAGTGATTCTTTTGTGTCGTTGATGAAATGCTTAAGAAACAATGATTTTTTGCTTTTGTCTTTAATCCTGCCCTTCTTTGACGTCACCATCTGCCAAAATTCTGCCCACTCTTCAAGAACCTCCTCAGACACATTCTACAGCCTTTGCTGATCCCCAGTTTCTGAAGTAAACATTTGTTCTCTCATTAAGTACCATCATCCTTAGAGTCCTTATCAATTATTTTCTCACTTGTTTAATCATCACTTCCTGAGGGCCTGTACCTCAAGTTTTTATCCCTCCTGGACTAATGGCTCAAGTTTTTTACTTCCCAAAGGAATAGCTTATACTTTTGAACATAGGAAGACCTTAATGCGTAACTTTTGAATGAATGAATAAATGAAGGAGGGAAGGAATGTTTAACAGCACAGAAAAACCGATTGTTAACTGAGACTCTTTCGTAAACATTAAATTTAGTCTGGAACATAATTACATGTAGATATTTTATGTTGTTAGTTCATAAAACAATTTTGCCATTGTTAGTCAAAGTATCTTAAGTGAGTGAGATATGAATAAAAGTCCAGTAACCTCAGCTTTGTTTTCTAGTACTGTGTTGTATTGATCTCTGTGTGGCTAGTAGCTACCATAGAGCTTGATATCTAATGCACAAAAAAATGCTTTTTAAAAAGCTTTCAAAGAATTAATAAAACTAATGTTAGTTTTGATGTTTAGGAACCAATTAAAACTTCTAGGCAGCATCTTTATAGTGACAGGCTAGGAATGACGTCACTTGTAAATTTTGGCCCTTTCAAAGTGGTGATAATAGATATATGATAATGTTAATAAAACATATAATAAGATTAGTAACTTTCTTGAGTATTTTCTTTGTGCCAGGTTTTATGCTTTAGATATAGCATCTCACTTAATTCTTTTGAATAACCTGGGACTGTTTTTATTGACAAGGAATTTGAGGCTCAGGGAGGTTAAATAACTTGCCTTAGGCCAAAGAGCAGGACGTAATTCAGACCCAGACTTGCCTAACTTCTGTGACCCTTCAGGTCTCAGTGTAGGTGCCATTTCACTCGGTTACTTTTACCTAATTTTCCAAGTCTAGATTAGATGCCCCATTGCAAACTATTTCCCTTGATTTAGCTTTTTTCAAATTGTTTTATATTTGACTGAGGGTCAATATCCCTTACAGTTCTTTCTGTGAAATCCAGGAGTACTCACAGCTGTATCCTTATTACCCAGAGCATGAAAAGGAATATATGGCTAATAAGCAATTTCTGAATTGAATGAATGAGCTAATGAGCCACTCACCTAGGTATTTAGGAGGAATTTAAATGTTTTCTGAAAGAAAATTGATGAATTCTGTGGCTGGATTCTTAAGGATGTAAAGTGGAAAGAAAACTAATTTATATAGCAGGTACTGTATTAATCTTTTACCCTGAGTATTTAATTATCACTGAAGATATTGGTATTCCTACGTTTTTATATTAAAAAACCAAGCTCAGTGAGGTTAGGAAACTTGCTGTGGGTCAAAGCTTCTAAGATTCAGAGCTGAGCTTTGAATCAGGACTTTTATATTTCCAAGCCCATGCTGACTCCATTATACTAGGCTTTATAATTTGATTAATATAATTTTTTAAAAAGTTATTTGTGATGATATGTAGAATAAAAAGGGAGTTGACTATGAATTAAAACATTCTTATATCATTTGTAAATTTCCCCACATATAGGTTTTATTTTGTCAGGGCCTTTAATACCACGTAGGACTATTTAGGGCTTTAATCAGCTTTCTGCTGATTAAAATGCTTTGAACTTATTAACTGATAAATGATATAAATATGTTCTTGTGTGGAAACATTGATTAGACTTCAAGAAGAATTTAGAAAAAATAACTTCATATGCAGAAACACTATTACAGTTGCTATAAAAACTTAAAAAGAAAAATAATTTTGCTACATAATTTTAGACGAGTTAACCACACCATTTTGGAAACACAGAATAGTGCTCCCCCAAAGAATGTGCTCATGTATGGAGATTTTAAGGAGAAATCAGTATAATGCAGGCCTAGTTTCTGAAGTTCCACCCCAAACGTTATAGGATGGCTTATGTTTTAATTATGCAAAACATACTGAACTTAAAGATTAAAGTGTTGCTTTAATTTCTGTCAGATATCTTGAATGTTATTATAAAATATTTATATACTATCTTTAGAAATTAATTACTAAGAAGCAAACTAACATTCCAAAATGTAGTTGTTTTGATCTAGATAAAGAATACAAAAGCAATCGTAATATTTATATCTCTATACATATATTTAACATGATATCTTGAATGTTATTATAAAATATTTATATAATGTCTTTAGAAATCAATTACTAAGAAGCAAATTAACACACATTCCAAAATGTAGTTGTTTTGATTTAGATAAAGAATACGAAAGCAATCATAATATTTATATCTCTATACATATATTTAACATTCTATTAAAATAAGAAAACCTAATATTAGTCTAAAATAAAGCATCCTGAATCTAGAAGCCACATTGGCAAAGTTGCTTATGAGCTGCATCCAAATAATGCTGACTCTAGTTAAGTACATGACAATCTCTCACCCATTATTTTATATATTTTCATCTATCCTTATTTCTAGAAAGGATTTGAGGTATATAAAAATAATAACAAAAATACAATGAAATAATTGAAATAGTACTATGTGTGCAAGAGCCATACAATGATAATCATACTAGGATCTGAGAGCTAAATCAATTCAGTTGGCTATAGGATTTAGCTTTCAGTTCCCTAGGTGCCAGACAGAAAGAAAAACATGACGAGATACTTTTGTCTTACTTTCCAGTAATAGGAAGCATATAAGATCATTAAGAGAACATTTTCATAATATAAATTCTGAGAAATACTTGTATTTTTGTAAAGCACTTAACCAAATATGACTAGCATATAGTAAATACTCATATAATGATAATATAGTAATGAATGCAAATAAATGAAAAATTAAGTAAATAAAAAAGAATTCATCTTGAGTATTTTCATATAATAGTCATTGACCAAAATAAGGAGCTATGTCTTTAATTCAAGCTTATAATAGATATGTGGGCAATCACATCTGCTTATTTTTTAATACTGATCCTTGATAACAAATTAAGGACATAGTATTTTACTACAATATTGCGAATGTGTACTTTAAATACCACAGTTTAAAGATGTAAATTTGATCAGTATTAGAGAAGACAATAAAATAGATTTCACTGAACGTACATTTAGAATACCAAGACTTTTGGCAGATCATTACAAGAAAGCTTTTAGCAAATAACTTGACATTAACTACTGCTGAGTACTCAAAATAATGTCAAGTAGGTATCAACCATGTGCTTTAGCTGAGGTAGCATAACTGGTATTTTATTAGAAAATGATTGAACTTAATGAGTATTCCATTGCAAGTGAAGGGCCATGCATGTTTGTGTGGAATAGATAAAAACCTTTTGTCTACCAGAAGGCTTACCATGTGATGTAGATAGATAGTCATTTATCTTGGATATGTTTGGGTTAATTTTTGTAGTCACGATCACAGTCAGACATGAAGTAATAATTTAAGTCCCATTGTGAATTTTAAGATATGCATATATTTTGACAAAAAGTTCATGTAGCTGTGCAATGCAAATCTTCATTTTCTTTGGTTCTAGGCCTCTTCTACTCTCTTCTGATTCCATGTTCATTTGATTGGGAAAATGTTATCCTTTTGTTCTCCCCTGTGGTGCAAATATGTTCAATATCAGCTAATCTAATCCTTAATTTATTTGACTTTGGCACTCCAAAACTATCTGCATATAATTTTTAAGAATTAATTTGTATGTTGAAGTTTTTTATAATCAAGTTTAGAGTAGCTATAAGATATAGGTAGATTAAATTACTATCGGTGGTCCGAAGATCATATGAGAAAGTAAATTCCCAAAGCTTTTCTAGAGTCCATTACTTATGCTTCATTTTATCTTTTATACATATAGAAAGCATGTGTATTTGTTTCATGGAAATGAATTAGCTCTTATACTTTAATAAAAGATGATCTGTCATCTCTTCCTATTTAATATTTGGACTTTGATTTGAAGTTTATGATCTAATTCATTTTGATCATGTCAAAAAGTTATGGAGAGATAGTGTTTTGTGAATTTTTAAATGATTGAATATAAGAAAGCTGAATCCCAATATAATTTATACCTTGAATATTTTTGTGCATATTCTGAGTTCGGTATATAAAATTAAAATTAAAAGATCTAGGGTTGATGCCTCAATGCTGAGTTTCACTGTATATACTAACAACTCAATTTTGCCAGAATGCATTTCATTGGCAAATATAAAACACGTTTCTAGCTTCACATATCCTTAAATCTATATGTTTTGATATAATTCAACTTTTACAAAGTTTTAAAATTAAAACTTTTCAGATAGGCAGAGAACTAAAATAAAATATTTAGCTATTTAGTAGATTTCCAAACATTTTTCTACTATACTTCTAATATAACAATATTTACAAATTTTGCATGTGCTCTCATCTGTTTTGTATAATCCAAATCTCATTTGATTATCTCAAATTCTCTTAATAATCATTTACATGTATGAACAGTCAAGGATAGTCTCAGGAATACATATAATTTTTGTAGTTTTCTACTCAGCAAAAGACAAATAAAAATATTTCCCCTTGACTTTTTATCTATCTTTAACTAAGTTTTATTCTACTTTTTGTGGGGAAGAATAATGGTAATGTTTAGCAATTCTCATGCTTTTATGATAACATCACCAAACCAATGGATATAATTTGTGTTTACATAAAGGTAAAGCAATTACTGATAAAGTTATATTCTGATGTTTGAGCTAGCAAGTACTAGGGAAATGTCTGTCGAGAGTAATTAGATAAACAGAGTAGTCTTTTTTTTTACTGTTAATGGGGCTCTTCATACTTTGAGACCGAGCTATTTTGATCCTGGTTAAGGCTGGAAGAGAAAAAATACTTCTGCTGCTAATCACTGAAACCTTTTTAATTCTGGCACTGATGCATTCTTCAAAAATAGCAATATACCCACACCTACACTTTTTTTTTTTCCTCCAGGACTACAGAGTTAACATCTTCCTGAGACAAAAATGGAATGATCCCAGGCTGAAGCTCCCTAGTGATTTTCGGGGCTCGGATGCATTGACAGTGGATCCCACAATGTACAAGTGTCTGTGGAAACCTGATTTATTTTTTGCAAATGAAAAAAGTGCCAATTTTCATGATGTAACGCAGGAAAATATCCTCCTCTTTATTTTTCGGGATGGAGATGTCCTCGTCAGCATGAGGTACACTTTTATCTTCAGTGTTTGTACATTTATATTTTCCTTTTAAAATCAGTGTATCACAGAGAAATGTGTTAAATGACTTCTAAGACCTCTTTCTATTTTCAGGTTATCTATTACTCTTTCATGTCCGTTGGACTTGACCTTATTTCCCATGGACACACAACGTTGCAAGATGCAACTAGAGAGCTGTACGTAAATGAGACACTAAATGACTATAGGAACAAAAATGTTTAAAATTTCTAGACAATGCATTCTACTAATATCTTAAATAACAATGGTAAAACTAATGCTTTTAATTAAAAATAGTCATTAGGATAGTTTATTTAGGAAAATTATAATTAATCTTTCACTCTATTAATTGTACTAAAACAGATCCTTTTGGTACTACTTTTTGATTTCAATTAAATTGATGTAGGTCTACACTTGTAACTATTTCAATTACCATTTTCATTTGAAGTAGTAATATAGGCAAGATAAAGGAGAATATTATATTCTAATAACTTTTTGATGTTAAAACTATATTTTTAGAGCAGAAAATTTGGAAAAAATTTAAAAAATGTTATCTGACTTCTACTAAGCATTCACTTTCTATAGATGTATAAAAAATGATTTTTTACAAAATTGGATTTTCTGTGTTTCTATGATTATATATTTTTCAGGAAATAAAAGATGTACTAGATGTGTTAACTAAAATAATTATTTATCTCTAAAACATATTCATTAATTTACTATGATGCTTATCTTTTGAAAATAAAGCCTGAAAAATTAACTCTAATGTAAGAAATCTTTAGCCCGAATACCTATATACCATGACCTATTTCTGCAGAGAATAAACAATAGTAACCTTGTAAAATGTGTTGTATAAGCTTGCTAAATGATATGCTTTAAAGTTATTTGGTAATCATTTGCTTATTTTTTTTTAAATTACTGAACCTGGATACTAAATTTGAACAATATAATATTTATTGCTTTCTTTCTATAAGATGAGATTTTCCAGATGTAAGCGTATGTATGTCCATATTGGTGTATGCGTTGTACATATGTGTACCTGCGTGTCAGTATGTATTTGTATAAAAAATTCCAACTGTTTATATACAATTATATTACCAGAAGAACTAAAGAATTGCTTTAAAAAATATGTGCACATTAGAGTTGAACAGCGAGTTACTATATGATACAAAACCCTGTGTGATCTTGAATAGTAGCCACGTTACCTAAGGCCAAAATATATGCTTCCGAATGCTATAATGGTGTCCATTTGGGGGATTGTTTATTGCTGTCCCGTGGCAATGTTGCTCCTTTAGAGAAGTTTGTCGTTAACTTTGGAAAAAAAATATTTCGATGCTTACATTTCTTTAAAAATTTCTAGGTAGCATATTTCATGATTGTAAATGCATATATTCAGAAATCAAGTATCACTTCTTTATTACTTTTTTTTACTGATGACATTTCAGAATTCTGACAAAGTAATGTACTACTGTATATGACACTTTAGGATTTTAACTATTTGCAGTATACTGATTATTTTAACTTGTTCTTTCTTTAACACAACTATCTGTAACTTCAGTGCTAATATTTTCATCAATGGCCATAGATTTTACATTTCTATATTCTTACAACAATTTCGTATAAGTCCCTGTTTTCTTAACATTTTGATATTTAATACTTAAATTATTAAAATATTTAAAAAGCATTAATAATTATATTTCAAACTAATATTTTTATTTATTTTTGCTTATAGTTGGTTACACCACTGACGATTTACGATTTATCTGGCAGTCAGGGGATCCTGTTCAATTAGAAAAAATTGCCTTGCCTCAATTTGATATTAAAAAGGAGGATATCGAATATGGTAACTGTACAAAATACTATAAAGGCACTGGTAAGTAATATTGTGTAAGTAAAACTAAGTCTTATTTTAAAGATTCATTTTAATATTAATATACAGTAAGGGCAGAATAGAAGAAAACTAGTTAAAAAATAAGGTCAATATTGATAAGTAGTTTATATTTACATTTATGTATTTAAATCTCTCATAAAATTACATTCACTGAAGTTTTTAAAAATTTTTTTATTACTGGAGAATTTTGATTTTCTGTAAGTAATTCTGGGTAGGAAGAGGTTTTCAGTTTTTACTTCAGTACTATGAACTTTGCCAGACTGTGGTTCTCATAGATGTTGCCAAGAAATTCTACTCCTAGTAAGATTCAACTTGGGTCAAACATTATAGATATGAACAATGTAATCCATATATACTGGTCTATTGTCTTTTGGGCAGTTTTTAAATACTGGTTGACCCATATTCCTAACTTTAAAAAGCATCGATCTTCATGTTGTACAAGAAACAATAAATGTGAAATAATTGGACATCGGTAAATATTCTTGTAAAATATTCTTGGCCTAGGTTATGGAATAGCTAGTTATGAAAAGCACGACAAACTAATATCGTTCATTAAACTGCGTCAAGCTTTTATATCAATGAAAATACAGTAATTACTGCAATACTTTTATAGTATGATAAATATTCAACTTTTAATTCTCTACTGATAGTTATAGGTTATTGAGCAGTTTTATATTCTTAAATATAGTGTTATTTCACTTAATATAAATAAAAGTGATTGGATTTTGATTATTATCATTGAATTATTAATACTAATAATCAATTCAACTTGTAAATACTACACAGTTCTACTTGTATATTAGGAAGTAAATCAAGATATAGATATTCGGGAATAGATATAAAGTTTACATTTATTTTAACATTTATTTTGACTTTGCAAAAATAAAAATATATGTTGTAATATGTAGAATTTAGAGAGATCAGATGTTTGAGCTAACATGCTGCCTTCATGATATCATCAAGGACAAAAATATAATTTAAAACATTCCTGACAATATTAAAAGCTAGAGTGAATATTTGCAATATTAAGAGTATTATAATAAGGGCAACACTAGAGAATTTGGAAATAAAGTTCATTTAAACATCTGTGGTTGTTAACCTTCAAATAAAATAACCGATAGTCCTTAGGGACTGTTTTTATGTAGGTGTTATGTAATCTATTTAGATATAAATGTTATATATAATTTCTTAATAACAGATTAGCAAATAGTCCTTAGGAACTATTTACATATATTTTATATAATCTAGTTACATTATGTTATGTAACCTGTTGATTTATTTGAAGGTCAACAATCACAGATAACTTAAACTAACTTTATCTCCAAATTGCCTAGTGTTACATTCATTATAACACTGCCAGAGTCGAGGGACATGGAAGGATGGGTGAAAAAGTTGATGGGGAATAAGAGGTATAAACTTCTAGTTATAAATTCAGTAGGTCATGGACTTGCTGACCGTCGCCAGGTAAATCAGTGTCAGCCATTTTTATTTAAGTGCTTAAGGCATTAAATATTGTATTTAAATGTTAACTGAAAAAATTAAAACATTTAAAAAATAAACATCTGGAAATACTCCAGTGCTAGAAGAATATTTCTGTCACTTTTCTTTCTCGTCAGCAAAGGGTATTAAGAGGTTGCTCATAATTTGTGATTAATTTGGAGGAGTAGTTGATGTCATGGCAGCTCTAGGATTATGTTGAAAAACAATTTCTGCATGTGTTTCAGCTTCTGAAAATGAAGTTTTTTTTCTTAATTAGACTATGTTTGAGGGCCTGGATTAGAGGAAGGGAGAGAATTGAGAGGAATGTCAGATGATTGCACTTTATAATCTCTTATCCATATAGATTGAAAACACTTACTTTATATCCTTTATAATATTTATTTCCAATACTTTCCTAATTTTTAAGACTTAAATATGCATATGAGATATTGTAAACTGCCATCCGTTCTAGATAAGTAGTACACATAGCTGAAAAATTATACTGACAATATGTAGTCCAGGAGTGTTTTTTTTTTTTAGACTTGTTCTACTTTGATTTACTGCTCCCTGTGTAATTCCTTTAAATCATTTGCTCTGAGAATACCCAGGGATAATGAAAAGTTTAAGTCCATTGCAAATTGTCTGAACAAAGGCTTAAAAGCTGAAACAGTGACACAGTAGAGCTGAATGTGATGTCTGTTTCTATGTCGATGAAGTTGCCAAAGGTCAGGTGAAACCGGTCCCATAATGTTAACCTTTTAGATAACATCAATTATATATATTTACAGAAGAAAACCCTGGTTTTGTGTGTTTACTTTGTGAAATTGCCTCACATAGAAGTGACATAACTTATAGGCAGGCACATTATTGATTTTCGCAGTTGTAGGTGGGTGAGAACCTCATACTTTTAATGTTTGTTTCTGACAGGGTACTACACTTGCGTGGAAGTCATCTTCACCCTAAGGAGACAGGTCGGGTTTTACATGATGGGTGTCTATGCCCCAACCCTGCTGATTGTGGTTCTCTCCTGGCTGTCCTTCTGGATCAACCCAGATGCAAGTGCTGCCCGAGTGCCCCTGGGTAAAGTGTGCCGTGCTTCTCTCCATGTCAGGAATTTGTCACGTCTTCATTCACCAACTATTTCATCAACTGTTTTGAAATAATGAGTCTGGGAATTGATGGCAACATTTTTTTTTATGACTTCCTTCAAACCTTGACACTGAACTAGAATTTCTCCATGTGTCTGTATTTTATAGTTAAACTAAATTTTACTCTTTGTGTTCTTGGGGTATTACCATTTATCCTATCTGGACTTATGAAATAATTTTTAGTAAGTGATATTCACTTCCTAAAGTCTAAAATAACTAAAGCCTAAAATTCCCAATAGTGCCAAAATTAAAAACAAGTAATTTCTATAGAAATCTTTTAAGTCATATTATATACTATCTCACACTCTTAATCAAGGAATATGGAGTATAATTTATCTTTTTAAAAATGACTTAGCATCATTTTTCTAAGCATCAGTTATTGTGTGCTATATATCATCAGCTATACCTAGAGAGCTTAAGTGCAGGTTTTCCATCCTCCCCAATTTGTTATTTTTAATGTTCTGTGACAGAACCACCATTAGCCAGACTTGAACATTGTATCTGTATAGAAGTTACCACTCTGTGTTTGGGAAATAATCAAGAGCCCATTTAATGGGTAAAGTGAACAAACTTCAAACTAAGGACATTGTAACAGAACGTTTCATTTGTAGTGTTTTAAAATTTTTCATTACTCTGTGTGTGTGCGTGTGCGTGTGCGTGTGCATGTGTTCTGAATATCGCTTGTAACTTACATAGGTAAGGATGTGATATGTAACTTCATAGTGGCTAATTGGTTGCAGCATTTCATTTTTTTCTTCCATCAGAAAAGCCTCGTAAAAAGAAAACTCCCTCCTGATTTATTGGAGGAATTCAATGAACTACAGATTTTAAAGAGTAGGAAACCAGGAAAGAAATGATGAAAATGACAGCTTTATCTGAATAATAAGAAATTTGGTGGTTTACATCTTAAGAAAAACCAAATCTATATCAAAAATGTGGAAAATTTTATTCTAATGGTCATATATCTGTGATGAAGACAATGACAACTGACAGATTAGTTCTTCAAGGGATGAGAATTAACTATGCAGTATAATGTTCTGGGAATAAAACACCCAAAACTAGATTTAAAATTTTAAGCTTGTCAAAAATATTATGCATATCCCCAAAATAGTCAATATTTTTTGTTTATTAGAAATATCTTTCTGTCATGCAGTGATATAAATTGAAATGTCAGGCTTCCAAGGGTAATTTGGAGTTAGCTTTTCATATATGGTTAATATTATGTATAGCAGAATTTTATTCTTTCCCTGAAAAACTGGAATCATTTGTTTCTCTGAAGTAACCAAGAATGTTCTTTACTTCGTCTTTTCTATTATATTTTTTAAAATTGTGACCCTTATCAGAAAATTGCTTTATATGTTCTATTTGTGTTCCAATCTAGTTGTTCATGGGAGAAAATTCAGCTCTAGAACTGTCTAAAATAATGCTAGAAAATGAAATAAACTTCATTGCTTCTTCAGTGATATGATAGAATAGTTTTAGATATCTTGAATATTTAAACCAGATACAAATTATGATTTTTAAAGCATGGCTTAAATTTATATTTCTTTGTTTAAAATGCTGAGTATTTACAAATATCCACAACCACATGTAATAATGCTTACATAATAAGTATATATGTATTATTTCTTCCACTCTTTGAGCTTTAAATGGACCTGATGAATTGTTCATGGCCCTTTGGAAGTTTTCAGAGAGAGATTAGTCAGAGTAAGGATTGCAGGAGATTTCACAGGGGTAAACAGCAACTCTAACTCCTACTTCTGTTTCTGTAGGTATCTTTTCAGTACTCAGCTTGGCCTCTGAGTGCACAACCCTTGCTGCTGAACTGCCCAAAGTATCCTACGTGAAGGCTCTTGATGTATGGCTCATTGCTTGTCTTCTCTTTGGGTTTGCTTCCCTGGTGGAGTATGCTGTTGTTCAGGTGATGCTGAATAACCCCAAACGAGTTGAAGCAGAAAAAGCCAGAATTGCTAAGGCTGAGCAAGCAGATGGGAAAGGTGGAAACGCAGCTAAAAAGAATACTGTGAATGGTACGGGGACTCCAGTTCACATTAGCACTTTGCAGGTAAGAATGAAATCGCCCAGCGAAATCATTTCCCCCATCATGGCTCTCTGCAGTGTCAGGAGAGAGACATTTTTCTGTGGGTTTAATAAATGTTTGATAGAATTGGTATTCACTCATTTTTCTCTCACAGATGTAAAGGAACTAAGGCCAACATAATTTTTGGAAAAGATATATGAAACACTTAGGTTACAAACTAATTAAGAAAAAAAAACACATCTTATCAAAATTCCAGGAATTTGATAAGGTGTTGATTTAATGATACAACTCTCCTTTGATGGTCACCATCCAATGTGGAAGCCTTGCCAGAATTACAGACCTCCTCCTGTTTCTCATTTGAAAAGCTTTAGTGAAAGGCCAGAGGGCTTTTGGAGAAGCAGTGTTCTTCCACCAACACTGAAGGCTTAGGGAAGTCATGCTCTGGATTAAACCCCCTGTTCCCCATCAGGTTAGAGAGCTTCACACAGAACATGACCAGCAGGCTACTTACTCATTGGATGCCTGGCCCGCAGGGATACTATCCCCATAGTTTGGGATCTGTCCACCCCAGTGGTGAGTAGGGAAGAATTGGACAGGTTTAACTGCCTTACATTGTCTTGCACTTGATAATAGGTCTAAGAATAGTGGGCAGTGTTTCTAGGGTCGGTTACTGATAAATCCTGGAGCAACAGGATGCTTCACGGATTAGGATAGCTGTTCACTTAGCCTAAAGTGCCCCTGATTGATGCCCTCTGGTCAGGAAGACTAGTAAACCAGGGGGACCATTTCCATTGAGGATCTATACTATCCTATAATCTTGAAAATTTGCCTTCTTTGCCTATATTCTGGCTTCATACTATATCAGTTTGTTGAGTGCCATCATTCACCATACCTAGAATGTTAGACAAGTATGTCCCATATATTTCTTTAGATGCAAAAACTAGTGAACAGTATGGTGTAACCCATAGCTTTTTGTTGTTGTTGTTGTTTGGTCTTTGCAAAGATTAAGTATGAAATTTCCATAAATGCAGAGCTGTCATGGCCTTAAAGAAGTCATGTATTTGACATATCTAACCCCTCCATTTACATCACCCCATTTTTACTTCTTCCTCATGTTTCCAACCCACTAATCTTCCCACCCTCGAACTTAGACCCTGGTCAAGAGATCTGGCGACAGAAAGCAAAGATGTTCCATAGAGCAGGTGCTTGATTTCCAGGGGTGTCACAATCAGCTCCATTCTCTGGTATGTTCTGGGGCCTCAACGACTGCAGAAATTCTCTAGTATGAGAAAACAGCCATGTGCAGATAATCTTGGAATTTTAATAGACTCTGTGAACTGGGGTATTGAAGGAAGGAGATGTACTGGAACTAGATTTTTGAAGTACTGTAGAACATATCAAGATTATTTATGAACATAAAAATAAGGATAAATAGGATCCAGAATATTAGAGTAAATTATATTATTTTAAATTTATCTCTCAAGCATTAAAATAATTACTTAATGTATAAAAGTTCAACATATTTAAGAACTTCCTTATTTTAATTCTCTGTTTTTAGTTGCTAATAGAAGCACACATGTCTAGATTCTGGAATTGCTGACATTTTGTTACAAAAGTCATAGAGTGATGCTTAGAGAGTTTAAAAGTTGACCAGAAAATGTACTATCCAGAAATAAACGTAAATTACTTATATCTTACATGCCAAAATGTAATTTCCAAAGTTAACATTGTACTTATGTAATATTTGTATCCCGAGACAGGCTTTAAAATGAGAATATGAATCCAAAAATAACTTAGCTTTAATATACACATTAAACTTATAGCAAATGTGTAAGTTTGATAAATTAGTACGATTACTACACATTGTCATGTGAAAGAAAATATAAAAAAGGAAATTTAAAATTTTTTGCCTTTTTAAATTACTGGTTTTGCTGTGATAAATATAATTATAGTTTTAGTTTCAAAACGTATTTGTTCCAGTATATTTTGCTTTTCAGAACACAAGCTTTTGCTGAATAATTTCAATTAGGTGATATGTCATTTATTTTTAGATAGAATAACAATATTAACCAAAGGAAATAATGAAATTTGGATTGCAGAAAAATTTTGATGCCGTTTTTTAAAATAATATTGTACTTGCTAAGTAAAGAAATTATCAAGTGTGAGAAAGATCAATGATTTTTAATCTAGCTTTTAGAAAGGAATTTTCATAATTTGCCTGCACACAAATATATGTCATTTATAACTGCCTAGATTTTCCTCCCTAAATTTAATACTTCCTTAGCTATTCCAATATTTTTGTTACTAATTTACTATTTGCTCATAGGTTTCTCTTTTATTCAATAGATACAGTTGAGGACCTACTGTTATTAGTATCATCCTATTCTCAAGACATAGTATATGCCATGTGTTATTTACAACAAAGGTGTTGTGAATAAAAGCAAAATAATATCCACGCCTACAAATTTGAATAAATTAAAAATAAAAGCTGCTGTCCACGCATGAATGACATAGTTGCTCTTTTATGGTAACAATGTTTTTAAAATTAAGGATCGATTTCAAGTTGGTACAATATATAGTGATTATTCCTTTCTGAACATATTTTTAGCATCTGTAGAAGATATCATAATCACCATGAAATAATACCTAAGTCTTCTGACCAAGAAATATCATTTAAGGTGATTTGCTTTTAAATGGGTGCAGATGCAAACTGAAAAGGACCAGAAGGAAAATTTTAAAGGCTAAAATTGAAAGCATTAGAAAGTGTTTACATCATTTTTTTATTCTTGACAGTCTCATTATCACACTATCTCATTTTTGGTACCAGTAATTGTCAGAAGTGACAAGTTTATATGAAAGTGAGACACAAATTCATATGTGGAAAAAATGAGAAATTGTAAATTAGAGGTTTACTCTTAAGAAAATGTTAAGTACGGTTATTGTTTTATTTTAAGCAGTTTAACCTCTCTTCATGTGATACTATAATTATTCAAAATAGTATTTATATTGTAAATTCTTTTGCACTTTCATATACATATGATATGATACTTATGTGTAGAGAATATTAACTAAAAAAGAAAGTTATGTTTGTGTAAAATCTCTGATAAATGGATCAATATGAGATCAGCCAACTAGTTAATGAATCCTGAGCTATTTAACTAACCTGAGAACTTCTCAGTAGGAAACAATCTTTTACCTTATTCAGTTGGGTCACATCATTAAAAATTACTTCTGTAGTAGAGGTTTTCTGTGACAATTCACACACACATGTATGCACACACACACATACAACCCTACTGATTTAAAATACAAGATCTTCGAATACATCTTTGGAAAAGGTTTTAATAAATGATTAAAAAATTAGTATAAGCAAATAGAGGCTTTTTAGAGAGTTTTCCATGTTATTATTTTAACATTCTATCAGAATAAACATAACATTCTATGTCTACATTGAATAAATTATATAGATAAAATTCTAAAATCATTAAAATTGCTGGCAGAATCTAAGAATATGTTTATGTAAATAAAACAGATGAGAAAATTTGGACTATTTATGCGTGACTTAGTTATGATATATAAATTTGGATTCTTGTTTAGTTACTTACAGGTACTAAAACCACACATACACATGAAGCCACATATAAAATACGATTTAAAGCAAATGCATTTCTATATAACTACATTTGGCCTTCTTTGTGAAAAAGTAAAAATGACTGAGAAGCAGTCATGCTCTCTTAGTCTATTGGCAGAAGCTAGAGTACTCCTTTGTTTTGATAAGTGGTTCAAAAGCAAAGTTAGTGCCTCGAAGGCTTGTGGAGTGAAGAATTCGAAATAGAGAAAGACTGGCATACTCACAGTGTCCCAGATTTTGAAAAACTGCTCTGATAGAGGATAATGCAAAGATTTAATATTTAGAGTCTGGTCTCAACTTCTATTCCAATCAAGGTAGTGATGTACCATTACAAAAATTCACTAATACATGCTGAGCCTGACATAGTTCTCAAACAGCCCTGGAAAACCAGAACTTTAAATATGATCTTCTGTCTGGAACACTTACAGGGAAGGTATACGAGTACAAATGTGTGAGTCATTGTATATGTGCATGGTGATGGAGCTTAGATGACAGATTGCTTACTAAAAATGGCCTTTTAAAATTTCAAATTGGGAAATTTAAATAGAAAGCCTGGAAATTTATCTGTCTCTGTCTGTCTGTCTGTCTATCTATCTATCTATCTATCTATCTATCTATCTATCTATAAATGATGTTCCAAAATCACATGTGTGACTTTGTTCAGATAAAAGACAGTGTCCTGGTACCTGAGTGACTTCTGGAGAATCATTTGTTTTATTTCTTACATTAAGCATCATTTTTATTCAACCATAATCTAGTTCATGTAAATAGAGCCTATATAACTAGTCAACTTATTATACTAATTAGGAAAAAAAAAATGAAAAAAGAGTAGCTACAGTCTCCTAACAGTATACAATAACATAGTTTCCCTTTTCAATAAAAACAGTGAATGTTAACAGTGAGTATTTGAAAGGTGAATGACAGAACTCAGGGGTAAGAACAGATGATTAAGCAGTAGAGTTAAGATCTCTCCTTGCTGTGTATCTTATACCCCACTGAGGTTAGCCTATATCTCTGTTCCAAGAGCATTTCAGATTGCTAGACAAAGTTCAGTGTGAAATCATTATTTTGTATATTTGGGAATTAAATTTAATAATTCAGAGATTAATCAATGGACTATCTCTATAGCATATGATCTGGCTGAAATATGCGCAATTTCATTAGATTCTCTGAGTGTGGTTGGCTAATTCAACTTTAGCCAACATGTTAGGAATGCCTGGTAAATCTTCGGTTCATGATAATTGTGACCATCTTTTAGTTCTTATTTGTGAGTGTGGGTTAGAGACACAGTTTGTCTCATTGGAGTAGTAAATACCTTAGTCATTTATAAACCACCCTATTTAGAAATATGGTCCACAGTGAAGTCAAATGTTAAAAGTACAGGAAGATTCTCTGATTCATACACTGTAGTAATATGGTCTGTGTTATGGTTAAATATTGGACTTTTATTTATTGGCCTTTTAATTGAGAACTCACAAGCCTGAGAGCACCTAAGACAAATGTTTATTTGTACTTAGATCTCTTAACATAAAATAACCTATCAAAAGTTTATTCCATAACATAAGCCTTGTTACATAGAATACATTTTAGAGTTAAATGTTCAGGAAGTCTGGTGGTTTAGTCAGTTGACTATTATATCTGATTTTTAAAATATCCCTTTGAAGAGATGTGTTTTATAAATAGAAAATTCTAAATACACTATCATGTTTAACTTTTATTTTCAGGTTGGTGAGACCAGATGCAAAAAAGTTTGTACTTCTAAGTCTGACCTGAGATCTAATGACTTCAGCATTGTTGGAAGCTTACCAAGAGATTTCGAATTATCCAATTATGACTGCTATGGAAAACCTATTGAAGTCAACAATGGACTTGGGAAATCTCAGGCAAAGAACAACAAGAAGCCGCCCCCTGCCAAACCTGTTATTCCAACAGCGGCAAAGAGAATTGACCTTTATGCAAGAGCGCTGTTCCCTTTCTGCTTCCTGTTCTTCAACGTTATATATTGGTCTATATATTTATGATAAATCTTTTCCATTTATATAAAATAAAATCCCATTTCATTATGACTAACCTCATTCATAAATGCCAATCTGTGAAAAAAAAACTGCATTTTCATAGCAATATATTGCATTTTGGATGCCATTTGATTGTAAGAAAAATGTGGCACCTTAATTTTGAATGGCAGCATGGTCTTGTTACATCTGTGCTCTAATAATGATGTATATATGTATAGCGAACATACTGCTTTAGGAATACATGAAGGATAAGCATACTACATAAAATAAAATCCAAACAATTTTCTTTAGTTAATGTATATTGCAAATACTTCAGATGATTCTGGTAATAAAACAATGTGCACGCTGAATCCTGTTATGATCACCATTCTAATGTATGTAGTATTTCAAATTTCCTTCCTTGTAACTTTCAGAGAAAGCCATCTTATTCTTGTATAATTTTAGATGGTATTATCACAGATTAAGCAAAAATTATATTACATATTGTTTAAACTTTGTAAGTAGAAATATATCAGCTATAATTATGTGGGCTCCATGGAGAAATAAAATTCAAACAATGACTAATTTGTAAAATTAGCTCATTTTAAAGTGTGCCTGTGTTGTCAAAATGCCAGAAAATAAAACACAGTAAGCACTTTTGAAACAAAGGGAAGTCTGGATTTATGTAAATTCATACTCAATTCTGGCTTCTGATAAAATAAAAATAAAGGATAGATACACTGATCAAATATTTCTGATAAAAGAAATTCTATTTAATCCACCTTAAAATTTAAATATATTTTCATGTATTAATTTTGTTGATACAGAGTATACAAAATCATTGTGCCTTAAAAGAGTGATATATATTTTAAATTGGAATATAGTACTGGATATGTGATTTCACATCATTTTTAAGAAACCCAGAGGAAAATACCCTATTACTAGAAGTAACTGGAGTTGGGAAAAAAACCCATAATCATTTAAGAATTTTAACTTCTTTATTTTATTAAAATATTTACATATTTTTAAGCAAAATTATTTTTTCTGAAGTCATTTCTTATTTCTATATTTATTTGAATATTTTTAGATTTGTTATAAAACATTTAAAGTTTAAGTAAATAATATCTTTGTTCATGTTAAGGCTCACTTCTACTTATGTTATCTTTCTTGCTCAAAGTCTTGCTACTTAGATTTACTTACTTTGATCTTGTTTCAACCTGAAAACGGGCACCTTTTGGTCTATAAGACTCCCATTCTTGCTAATATCACAGCCATTGTAACTTTTTTATTTCTCATAGCTAAAATTAGAACTGTCAGTAATTAACATAAACATGAGACCAAAGTAATATATTTACATTATTTGGAAAGTTTTGTTGTAGCTGAGAGTTTATATGGTCAATTCGATAATAAAATGTGTTTAAATATTTTTTATGCTAATTGCCATATGTAAATCAAGGCTATTTTATTGAAGACTTTAATTTTTAAAAGATTCTCACTGATTACTAAATTTAAAAAAGAGAGAGATGTGATCTAATCCTATATAGTCCTTCAGCACCCGTAGTTACAAAAGTTTAGCCATATGAATAGGTTTAAAATGCTACAAGTAATCCTATCGATGGACTTCAATATCCTGCTAGGACCCCAGCAATAACATTTTAATGGAACTGTGGTAAGAAAAAATGTGTCTTGGATAGGACTTAAACCATTTAATTTTTTATTTATAATAATTATAGTTGCTTATATTCTCCTTTATACTTGCAAGTTTTATTTATATTGGAGGTTTGATTTAGTTTTAAGTGGAAAATGTACCAGATGTAAGACATGTCTCATTATATAAGAATTTATTTATTGAAAATAATGTGAATGAATTTTTTGTAATATAACATTATAGCCTCTTAAGATCAATTTTAATACCCAAATATATATAAATAGCTATCCCACGATTAAGTGTGTATGTATAACTATGAATGGAACATTAGATAATGATCATAACAAAGAAGTACAATCAGTGTCCACTAACTGTTGCTTTATAATTGTTATCTCAAGGATTTGGTCACTTAGTCCCAGAGTAGTTCTGATATGTGTATTTGAAACATTATGTCTTTCTAACTGTTGCTTTATAATTGTTATCTCAAGGATTTGGTCACTTAGTCCCAGAGTAGTTCTGATATGTGTATTTGAAACATTATGTCTTTCTAACTGTTGCTTTATAATTGTTATCTCAAGGATTTGGTCACTTAGTCCCAGAGTAGTTCTGATATGTGTATTTGAAACATTATGTCTTTCTAAGAGTCTTGCAGTATATTTACCTGGATATTCAGTATCTCCAAAATAAAAATTATCTTCTCACAAATCCCTTGTTTTCTATTTCTGTCAAAGTCATCACTATTCGTCACTCATATTAAATCTTTCTCATGCTGTATATGTACACTTTCAAGTACCAAGTACTATAGATTCTCCCTCTTACACCCGTTATCTCCTATTTCTGCTGTCACCACCCTAATTCAGTTTCCCATTCTTTTTTTTTTTTTTAATTTTTTAAATTAAACTTATTGGGGTAACATTGGTTAATACAATTATATAATTTTCAGGTGTACATTATAATTTGACATCTGTATATTCTATCGTGTGTTTACCACCCAAAGTCCAGTTTCCTTCAGCTACCATATATTTGATCCCCTTTACCCACTTCACCCTCCCCCTACTCCCTATATTTGACCCCCTTTAACTATTTACTTACCCCCTCTTCCCCCACCCTCTATCCTCTGGTAACCACTAGTCTATAGTCCATGTCTTTGAGTCTCTGTTTGTTTATCCTATTCATTTGTCGCTTTTAGGTTTAAATCCTACATATAAGTGATATGTGATTTTCAACTTTTTCTGTCTGGCTTATTTCGCTTAGTATGATTATTTCAAGGTCCATCCATATTGTTGCTAATGGCAGTATCTCATCTCTTCTTATGGCTGAGTAATATTCCATTGTATATATGTACCACAGCTTCTTAAACCAATCATCTATCGTAGGACACTTCAGTTGCTTCCATGTCCTGGCCACTGTAAATAATGCTGCTATGAACATCAGTGTGCACTCATCTTTATGGATATGAGTTTTCAAGTCTTTGGGGTAAATACCCAGTAGAGAGATTGATGGATCATTTGGTAGATCAATTCTTAGTTTTTTGATTAACCTCCATACTGTTTTCCCTAGTGGCTGTACCAATTTGCAGTCCCACCAGAAATGTATGAGGGTTATTACTTGTCCTGTTGATCATAGCTATTCTGACAGGTGTGAGATAGTATCTCATTGTGCTTTTGATTTGCATTTCCCTAATAGCTAACGATATTAAGCATCTTTTCATATATTTGTTGGCCATTTGTATATCCTCTAGAGAGAAGTGTCTGTTCAGGTCCTCTGTGGGAGTAAAAGCAAACCAAATGAAAGGGACTACATCAAACTAAAAAGCTGCTGCTCAGCAAAAGAAATAGTCAACAAGGTAAAGAGACAACCATCTGAATGGGGAAATATATTTGCAAGCAATGCCTCTCATAAGGGCCTAATACCTAAAATACATAAAGAACTCATATGACTCAATAACAAGAAAAAAACAAACGATCCAGTTTCCCATTCTTAATCAGACTATTACGATAGTTTACAATTTCGCTCCACTATAACAATTTATTTTTGAACTAACTTTGTGATTTTCATTTTTTAATTACACAAGGAATACATGAATATCTTAATGTATTATAGAACAAACATGTATTTAGAGTAAGCATTTAAAGTTTCTGTTGTAGCATTCCTCTTTAAACTCTTCTCTCTCTTCTCAAGAGGTCACCACTGTCATGTATCTACCCAGACCTTATTCTAGGCATTTATAACCTCTATATAATTTTTAAATATATAAAGATAATTGAACATAATGGGATTTAACATAAAGGGTATTTTACCATGTGTATAGTTTTGCAATTTATTTTTCATTTAATATATCTTAGAGACCTTTCTATTTGAGGACACATTAGATGTTAATCTTCTGCCTTCTACTATTCTATAGTATGAATGTGCCTGAAATTAAGCAAGAATTTTGGTTGTTTTTCTTATGTAAAATAGTATTGCAATAAATTTCTTTATGCACATATATGTGTATTTCCATGAGGCAGATGCCAGAAATGGAGTTGCTGAATTTAAAGATGTGTACACATTTTAAATTCTGAGAGGTTCTCCCAAATTTCCCTCCAGAAAACTGCCAACGTAGATTTTTGCCATTATGTGTCCAAGCTCTCACAGTCTAGTCATCTCTTAACTTATTTTATGTCATTGACATAGTTTTATTTTTCAAAACACTTTTTTGACAATGTTCAGATGTTTAAAAAAGTTACAAAAAGTATTACAAAGAATTCCCATGTTCCATTCAACCAGATGCCCCAAATGTTAATATTTTCTCAAATTTGCTTTATTTATTCCCCAACTGTGTGTGTGCATGAGACATTTTTTCCAGAAAATTTATAATAAAGTTGCAAATCTGATGTCTCCTTATCTCTACATACTTTAGTGTATGTTTCCTAAAGCAGGACATTCTTTCATAACCAAAGTAGTACCAGGTATCGAGATCAAGAAATTAACATTGATAAAAAGCTATAATCTAGAGACTTTATTCACATTTTCCAGTTGCCAATATATTATGTAATATTTATTAACATATAAATATAAATTAATGTCATGACAATCAAGTGAACTATGTGAGACTGATTGGATCCTGAACAAAAAAGAAAACCTAAAACTACAGGTATTTTTGTTGTTGTTCAGGATCCAATCAGTCTCACATATTTCACTTGATTGTCGTGACATTAATTTCTTTATAATAAAGCTGTGATCATGTTATTCTGCTCAAACATCTTTAGTACCTTGTATTGCCCAATGAACCAAGTAAAAAATCCTCTATCTGACATAAAATTCTTTCTTACTAAGTGTTTAATTAATTTTTGCAGCTGTTTATCACATACCTCTGCTCACCTCTTAAACTCCAACTAAACCGATTTTGACCTTTATGTATCATGTTTAGCAGTAATTGGAGCACCAGGTTCAGCCAGGTCCTTATCCTTTCAGGTAAGTGATTAATTTTACGTTTCACTATTTCTCTTAAGTGAGCCATGTTTTATGTAATATCTCAAATGCTCATTTTAACTAATATGTTTTCATTCATCATTGTTTTTTGAGTCATATGGTTTTTATCTCTGTTGAATAATGAAGTTAAAATATTTCCCATTACATATGCCTTAAAAACTACTCAATTTATCATCTATATTACTGAAAATTTCAGTTTACATAAATAGGTGGATATAAAATTTTAAAGTAGCAGATGACAAAGAATTTGAAATCTTTTTTATAACCTTTAATCAAGGTTTTCTCAATAGAATGTTATTACCTCATTTTAGAACAGTAGATTTATTTCAATTATATTTTCAAATGGAATGCATATGTTTATACAATATATCAAAAATTTAGCATTCACTAACTTCTCTCTTTTTATGTAGCTACACTTAACCTTTTAAAAGGTTATGGTAAAGTTCTGTCATAATGTCAGCTACATCAGTGGAGTAAAAATACTTTGTAGACTTATGATTACTATTAATAGACAATATAGATGTCATATTCAAGGTTAGTTATACTCTTAGTGTGTGTAAGCTAATATTTTATTTTTATTACATTGTGCAGTCTACCTATATACACGTTATGTATATGCATATATGTTATTTTATTTTGTCCCTAACCAGCAAAAACAATGAGAAAATTAATGAATTCTATTTCAGTTGGAATTTCTGTACTCCAAATAAATGCATTCTCACTTCTATATGTATTTTTAAATTTCTCAAATCTCACATTCACACTCAAAACAGTTCTTTCTAAGTCCTCTCAAAGTAGAATACTAAACAAAAAAATCATAAATCAGTAAATGCTTATTGGGTGTTTAATATATTAAAGGTTTTATGTTAGCCAAGAATTGTAAAGATGAATAAAACATGAGTTCCAATCTTAAATAATAGTCAATAGAATGAGAAAAAAAGATATGCTTAATACACAAATCATTATAATATAAATCAGAATATAATGCATATTGAAAAGCATAAGAACAAACAAAATCAATCATTCGTCTAAAAGGAAAAGACCTGCTTTAAAGGAACATAAATAAGAAATACTTTAATATAGCTAAATACAGACCATTTTACTATAGATTATACAATTTTGAAGCTAGACGTTAACTACAAGAAAAATTATGAATTGTAAAGTTCAGAAATATTGTAATAGAAAATATTAAAGTGCTATTTGAATTTTATTTCCTAGTTAGCATTGCTGAGGAAATAATGAGCAGTAAAGTAAATTTTCCTTAGTTAATGATGGAATGCACTTTACCTAATGTTCATTTCTTAACTAAAACTCCCATTTAATCTTAATCCTATAACTCGAAAGGATTTTCAGTAAATCCCAATTTCCAGCCTGAGGCAATTGCAGTTCAATTAATATCATTCGCAGTGAGGCAGCCAAAAGGAGGCAGAGCCCGCCATGGTTTAGCAAGAATTGCATTCAAACTGCAGGTCCTTTCCCAATCACCCAGCCAAATGGGGATTTTATTAGTCAATTAGCATTGTCTCACCCTATTCCACTGTTGACACATAACAGAACACATAACATTTTGTGAAATGGTAAACAAGATGAAGAGGCAAATAATTTTAGCTTTTGAAAAACTCAACTTGGTTTATTGTATATTCCAGTGGGATGTTCCTTTAAGTGTTTACTAGAGTTGAAAATGTAGCAGGAGGAAAATGGAATTTACGAATAGTAAACACCCCGTCTGATTCTCTTTGAGGACTTCAATTTCATGTCATCTAGCTTTTAGGACTCTCCTCTCTAGGACTAGAATTTGCTATACAAGGGCAGCATCATATCTGCTTGCTTTACTAACAAACGTAAGTATTTTTTAAAATAAATCTATGCCAGAATCTACAAGCTTTTCAGCTACAAAGATGATCTTTAACTTATTAGCTAGGAGAATATTATATGGAACTCATTAGGAGGGAATACCTAATAAATTCTGCCTTGGACTATTATAAAGCCTCTTTCTAAACACAGCTGCACTTTTCTGGTTCATTCATTTGTATACTGAAAAGCCCTTTCATTCAAAATTCATCGAGTTTCCAATCAGTCCACTGGCATCTTAGAAGCTTTCAAATTTCTAGATGAATTAATTTAAACGTCTAAATAAAAATGCGAAATTTCCTAAACAACATATGTGGAACATACATTACATAAAAATAACCTAAGGGTCTAAAGTAAGCCAAAAGCCAATATTTTATGTAAACATACAGGGAAGCAGGAGAGAGTAGTAGAAAGACCCTCCGACTGGAATAATAATACCTGGATTATAGTTTGGGTTTGCCATTTATGACTCGCAAACCTTGTCAAAAAATCTTTTTCTCAGTTACCTTATTTTTAAAGAGTGAGTAAAAATAACAGAAGAATCGCTGATTACAGTGTGTAAGTATGTCTTTCATAGTATTTACAAGCAAGAACTTGGAAACACAGTCCAGGCAAGAGTCCTTCTTATTATTGTAAATCTTGGCAAATTATCTTACATTTGTGAGCTTCAATTTCCCCATTATTACATGGGTAATAATGACAACCTAATAACATTACTGTGAGGATTTAATGTATTATTAAATGTAAAGACCTCGGCAGAGTTTCTAGCACATAGTAAGTGTGCAATAAATTATAATTATTATCCCTTTTTACCTTTTTGTACTACCACTACTATACTATTTCTAGCACTAAAACTACCTGTAATGATGTTTCAAATTTTTCAAATTTTCTTTATTAACTTTGAGTATTAGGCTAAAAAATACACTGACATTTTGATATACAATAGGTGCATATTACTTCTGCCCTTTAGCAATTTTAGCACCCATAATCACTGAGATCAATTTAGAGAATAAAATAATTTCAGGACAGAAGCATTACCAGGAACTATAAATTGCATGTTAAAATATTCTTAAAGTTAGTAAAGGAGTTTTTGGAACACTTACTTGGATGTCCATGATTTAAAAATTAGGTTATGGGTAATGCAATATAATAATGCCAAATATTCAGAATCCATATATTTAAGGGTCATATTTTACATTTATCTTATTAAAAACTAAATAAATGAGACTATTTCAGAACTTTTTTAAAATAACAAGGAGAATAACATATTTATTCCCTAGATATGTTTAAAATGTTGTACAAATTGAGCTCAATCTCTTATAACTCATGCATGCATGGCATTAATTAAAGATAATTAATGCTCATAATGATTATCCAGGAAAACTGCATGATTCTGAAGTTCTTTCTGAAACAGAGGAAATGCTAAATTATGCTCAGTAGAATTGTAGTATTAATATATTTTATTATATTTCTTTGAAAATCGGTAATCCAACTACTGAACATAATGATTATTTTCAATTAATCAAAATAGTCAATCCGATTCTGTACAAATAATAATGTGTTGCATTCTGAACTCATATTAAAAATGTATAAGGCCAACTTCTAAGTAATAAAATTGTATTTATCTGTCCTTAAGGAAATATATTTTATATTGTAGCCACAATATTTATCCGTGTATTGAAGAAATATTTCTTAAGCACTTGACAAATGACAAGTATAATGCTGGAAAGGTACTAAAATGAAATACATATGTGTATAAATAGGTATAGGTGAATGTATATATATTTGTATATACATATGCATATGTATGTGCGTATACACATACACATACATACATACAGTATAATAAAATTAATGGGTGTTTTATTTGCAATTAAGACATACTATATTTTTGCACTTTTGGAAGTCCTGTAGCATACCTATTTTATGTATATATGCAACAGTTTCACATCAAGGTTACATTAGAAGCTCTTTGAGAGAATGCCTATTTAAGGATCAAATAAAATAAGTGCGTGCTACTTGATATAAACCAGATGGCCCACAGAGAAAAACTTAGTCTCAACAGGTTGTTCCATTTATTTATTTGTATGCTATTCATTGAAAAACACTCTCATTCTTGTATATACCTCAGGTTTATTCTGCCCCACCTCATAAAATGAACTAGAGTCTCCCTCACCCCATCATTCTATACATCAAGAACAACTTCTTTTTTCTACATGCCAGTGGTTCTGGAAGGAAACACACCCAGCTGCCTCCCTACTCATTTAGTCTGCTTCTTTTGGATTTACATGTAATTCAGGCTGAATCTAACTCCTTCCAAATAGGCCAAGTGACTCCTGTCCTCCAGGGGGTTTTGGTACCTGCAGAATATCCTATCTCAGTGTCTATTCATGGGTCATCATCTTTGATCACAGCACAAATTCTTCTTGCCTTTCCATCCTTCCACTCCCATGATGCTACCCTCCTCTAGTTCCTTCCATCCAATTCGTTTTCTATGTGCCATCTGGAATGCCCTTGCCTTTAAAAATGAAAACTTTACATCCTTAAGTTTTGTGTATCTCATTCCTTCCCCTGCCTTGCCTATATTCAATTAGAACTTTCCAGATAACTGTTTAAGTTTCCAATTTTAAAAAATAAGACAAAATATTCATATATTACTTATTGATAAGCCTAAAGGGGGCTATCGGGAAGAGGAGCAACACTGAACCAGCACTCACCTTCCGCTTCATGCCTTTGCAGCCCCATTTCCAGGCCCTGTCCATATTTCAATACCAGTTTAGGGGACCCCTGGGTGGGGGCAGATGAAGCAATAAAAATAGAGAAGCTTTCAGTAGATGACTATGCTACAGATCCCAGCAGGAACCAGCTCTGCATGGAGCTAGTCTCTATGCATATAAAAGTTTTTCCCCTACATTTAAATGTGTATAATATCTGCATTCATTCTCTGAACAAAATAAGAATGTTAATCAGTTTTTTCTTCTTTCAACATTATTCTCTCAATTCCTAAAACTCCTGTAATTGCCTGAAATTTTTATTCTAGAATGCTTTCTAAAACATAGATGTTTATTATTAAATTCAGCATTTATTCAGTATTTATTTAGATTTGTCAATATATTTTAGTGACTTGCTTGCTTATTCTTCCCTCGTGCTCCACTCTTATCTTTTTTTTCTTCTTATGGCATTATATTATTTTGAAGTTTTTCATCAAGGTATTATGTACTGTGGTAAACTTTATGAGTTCATGTACACTTAAAAATGTCTATATTTCTCCCTTATTCTTAAATGACTATTTAGCTGTGTATGGTATTTTAAATCTAAAGTTGTCTTCCCACTAATGTTTCAGATGAAATGTTTACTATCACTCTGAGTCTTGTGGGTGTTTTGTTTTGTTTTGTTTTGTTTTGTAGGTAATCTGCTTTTTTCTCACTAATAGATTAATAGAATTTAGGATATTTTTTTTTTCCTTGAGTGTCTGAATATCAACTAGATACTTTTTTCTCTTAGTCTTCAACAGTTAGTGGATTTCTAAATTGAGGGAACTGTCTTTCTTAGTTTGGGAAAAAAATTTATTGTCTATTAAATTACAGCTTCACCATCAATTTCTTACTCTCTCTGTCTGAAACTCCTGTAATCCTCTTAATCTGTTCACTTTTAAAATTACCTAGCATTAAGCTTTACTAATTCTCTCAATGATACGAGTAATCATAAAACACAGAGAAGCAGAGGTTCAGAATTGCCAACAGTATTTTTTCCTTGATGGAAACTCTGATGTATGATATAACATCGATGAACCTTGAGGATGTTATGCTATGTGAAATAAGCAGGTCACAAAAAGACAAATACCATATGATTCTATTTATATGAGGTACTTAGAGTAGTCAAAGTCACAGAGACAGAAAACAGAATAGTGGAATAGTGGTAAATAGGATCTGGGGGGAAAGAGAAATAGGAGGTTATTGTTTAATGGGTATATAGGTTCAGTTTTAGAAAAAAATGGAGATGGATGGTGATGATAGTTGCAAAGCATCGTGTACATACTTAATATAACCGATACACATAAAAATGATTAAGGTGGGCGAACAGAAGTCCAGATCCCTCACTCAGAATTTATTTTCTTGGGCTTCCCAAGAGATCAGATTGAATCTGGGACTTCACCTGAAGTTGCAACCATCTTGTTCTTGTTCCTTTTCTCAATCTAGCATCCCTTATTCCTTAGTTTCTCCTGGGAGCACTTCACAAATTACTTGCATTTGAATCTTTGGTTCAAGTTCTAGGAAATCTGACCTAACTAATAATGTCCAATTCTTGTCATGCTTCTGGGTAACTTTTATGTCTTAGAGGAGAGATGGCAAATGGGATGTATTTTGCCACCAAGCTCTTCTCTGACTTCCATTGCTGTCACTAATTATTACCATTGCACACACATACCATGGCTCTTCTCCTGCTCAAATCATGTGTGGCCTCAGAATTCTCTACAACATCCTTCATAAAACCACAGATAATCCTTAAATGTTTTAACTTTTTTATCCTCGATATAAAATGACAGTAAATAGCTGCAAAACTGTCCTTTTAAACACTCAGTCTCTCATCCTCACTATCTAGAGAATCTTATGTGTAAAATCAGATAAAATCCATGCTATATCCTGTTATATAGTCTACTTATAAGTAAGCGTACATTGGTATTTTTTTTTCTATATTCATTAAAGAGTTTTAAAGGGATTCTGCAGCTATGTGGTCAGAGAGAAAGACTACGTGATTTTGTTGTATGATTGATCATTGGGATATCTTGGAATAATCATCAGCTTACTTGGAGTGTGCCTCTCACTGTTTTAAATTATATGAGCACTTAAATTGAATTTGGAAGTAAGTGTGTTGAAAGATGTGTTTCTTCCTTCTACTCCTTCAGGTAGCAGCTTCAAACCGACTTTTCTGATGACCATTCTTTAAAAGACAGTTCTCTTTATCATAGTGCTTCTGTTTAGTTCCGTTACTTATCACAATCTGTAACTATTTTTTATTAAATTTATCAGGGTGACATTGGTTAATAAAATTATATAGGTTTCAAGTGTATAATTTGATAATACATCATCTGTCTATTGCATTGTATTCACCACCCAAAGTCAAATCTCCTTCTGTCACCCCTTTACCCTTATCTACATCTCCCCTTCTCCCGTTTCCCTCTGGTAACCATTAAGATATTTTGTAAGCTATTGTTGGTCTTACTAATTATAAGAAAATATTAAATAAAAATTTTATAAGAATAGGGACCACATCTACTTGTATTTCAAAAGTCCATTGCCTGCTACAAAGGAAGAATTCAATAAGTAATTGATGAACAAGTTAATTATAAATGAAACAGTAAGAAGAAGCATATGAGGGCTGGTCTGGGTGGTAGATTGCATACATAATTTAGAAAATGAGAATCACATCCTATTCTTCACTACTATGATTTTATTTACATTATAGAACAGTGGGTCACACAGGGTTTTAGGAGTTTGACACGATGCTGTGTCAATTGGTCAATCACTAGTTCATGGTTGGTTACTTAAATTTCAAGGCCCAGTTTGTTCCTCTTTCAAGTAACATTATTCCTAATTGGGTTGCAATGAAGATAAAATGAGGTAAAATATTTCAACATCTAGTATCTGGCACATAGTAAATACTCGATAAAGACAGCTATTTCAGAACTTTTGGCATACAATATGTTTTCCCTTTTATATATTGGGAGGATAAATGGAACAAATGAGTATTACTCCTATATATAATACAATTATACACATCAGATTTCAAAATCCAACAATATTTTAAAATTATCTTATAAGTTGCCAAAGGAATATGAAAAACAAATCTTGATTATTAGTCTTGAAATTGTCTAGTGGAATGATGGGCTGGATGATCTCCAGTCTTTTCCATCTCATTTATGAACCAAGATTTTATTAGTCAGATGAATAATCTTATGAACATAAAAGCTGTTTTGAAATTTATACACCAAATATACCACATTGTAAAAATGATAATGCCAATTAAAGAATACCATGGATATGTGTGGCTCCTTTAGATCCAAATTTTCTTGCTAATCTGTGGAGAAACTTGAGCTGCATACATTTTATTCTAGTTAAGTTTCGCATTCTTGCAGTACCTTATCTTTATCATAACTAGAAAGCAAATAGTTCAACTGGTTTCATCCTGTGTCTACATTTACAGAAAATGTTATTTGTGAAGGTCAGATATTCCTGAGCTATGGCTACTTTTTCCTATCTATTCACTCTCTCAACTCTAAAAGCTGCTTGGAAGCCAGTGTGATGAAGGCAGCCCTTACTTGAGTCTGTGGTTGTTTTAACCTAATTTAATAAATTCTCTTTTCATCTCCTTTTGTTTCTACATCAAAGGGGGTTTTAATGTTTACAGAAGTAATTTAGCTAAGTAATTATTTCTTTTTCTGTCTCTTATTTAGAATTTAAAGATAGCAATTATTTTAATATTTGAAAATATGGCAATTGAAAGAGAATTTTGATGATTTTAGCAGAGACCAGAGGTACAACAAATAGAGGATATAATTTCCAATCATGATTGTAAGGAAAGTGTAAGGAAGGTCCACAGTACCCTTATTTTTCTAAATTAAATTAAATCTGATACTATGCCCTCACTTCACCAGGGTGGTGAGAAATTCAATTTTTCATGACTCGAAGGACCTTCCTTTTCCTAGGATCAAAAGACAAACTGAAGAACTTAGTAATGCCTAGAAAATGGAAGAAGAAACTATACATAGTCGCCAGTGTAGCAAGTCATTTTCTGAGGCATGTGATCTTCACATGTGAGCAGTCCTATTCTTCCATGCAAGCATGAGCCCAGAACCCTTTCCCCAAACACCAAAGCCATTGTTTTTAGGGTTCTCCATCTCTCTGTCTCTACGTGCCCCCCCATTTTGGCTTTTATCAGCTTTTAAATCTTTCCATATTTTTCTGTGTCTTGTGAAGAATTCCATTCTCCACAACAATCAAGAAAAAGAATAAAAACTAAAGTAAACAAAACACTCATCTCTATCCTTTACCTTAGAGAAACTGCTGAGAGGTTTAGGTCTTTTCAGCCTTAATTTTCTACTAACTTCAGAACCACACCCTTCAATTTATGACAATTTAATCCAAATCCCATTATATCTGACCCTAGGGCAAGGGCATCCTTCTGCCTCTAGGACTCAAAGCCCAGAAAAACATTTCAAAAGGGGTTAGCACAAGGAAAGAGCTCTCATTCTTTCAAATGCTTCTGTAACAGGGAGAACAAAACATAAATTATTTATCTCTATAAATTATCATCCCACTAATGGTACCAGGACTGCTTGACATTAAGATAGGCTCTGTAATGCATTTCAATAGAAAGGAATGTTAATGGCACATCTGAATTAGGCTTTCATGTATAATCTGACAGAGTATTTTTCTAAAATTAATAATAAATTGTAAGATTGTGCAAATATGTAATTAACTTTCAAAACTTCAGGTGGTTGGTGAGATTTATCTGAGGTTTCCTTTTCTTATTTCAATAAGTAACTTTGATCCTTTGGTGAATGTAACTCTAATACAATTTTGGTTTTAATGTCACCACCTGAAAAACATTTTGGTTAAAACTTTAATGCATTTATCCGTACCTGAAATAGAGTGGCAAAAACCTGTCATTGGTAGCATATCAGTTGGACACTGCTATTTTAATGTTGCTGTGGGAGGGCACAAGCAAACAAAAAACAACTGAATGACCAAAACAAAAATCTGCCTTTTTGCTATGATGTAATAAAATTGTATTTTAATTTTTTTAAATATCTATCCAACCATGATGTATTTTAGCACAGTCAAATTAAAAACAAAATAAAACAAAACAAACCAAAACAAAAAAACCTACCGTTGCCAAAAGGAGTGTACTGAACAAGAATATTTGTAGGCTAAAAATTCTTTTATGGAACTCATTAGCAGTGTCAGACACAACAATATTTATGATGTTATAAAACTGCTGAAAACAGAGGGGGTATTCAGTGCAGTTTAGGGTTTATTTGGGCCTTAAACCACTTTCATGGCCTTGAATTTCTCTCAAGTTATATATGTAGTTGCAAATGATGTTATTCCAAGAGAGTTTACAGTGTTACTGGAATTTATACAATGTTCAGGGAATAGCCTTTGAAATTAGGAGAATGCTATGCTCACAGCAAATTACCTCTAAGTGATCAAATTAATATAAAGGTTTCTAAGATTAGAGTAAGCATGTTTCTGTACAAAGTCATAGCGTTTCTACTTTTTTGGAATTAGCCTTTTTTTCTTTCATTTCTATCTACTTTAGTAGACATGCTGGTTTCTCTGCTTAGCATTCCTTTCTCCCTCCTCACCACTGTTAGACGTAAATGTACATTCGATTAACTCCTGGCTTTCAAGGTAGGTCCCAAACCCAACCACTGCATTCCTTCTCCCCTGGACATACACACGGGGTTAAAGCTGGCCAGGTGACCTAAGAAAGCCAGTTGAGATACACTTTAGAACATCTTGTCAGAATGCCACAACCCAAGTGCTTTCTTTCTGGCTGTAGAAAATACCAGTTACTACAAACATAACAGGAATTAATTTTAGACTAAAGATAATGGAAAAAAAGTTAAAGTGATTAGGTCAACCAAATCCTAATATAACATCAGAATTATAGTTCTATGAATCAATACATTTATCTCATTTTTAAAGCAGTTGGAGCTGAATTTTTTTTTATTATTATTATATAAAACATTACAGACTTAACAACCAAATTACTCTTTTTAGAAAAGGAAATTTTATTCCTTCCTGCCTCGTTCAGGTATAGTAAGAAGCTAAAGACTGTTCTGCAGTTGTCTCTGTGTGCTCAAAAACAGTCTTCTCAGGTTCTTCAGTTATAATCTCCTCGACAATATCTGAAACTTATGAAGCCATTTTATGATGTACCTTTCTCATCCTCTGATTCTAGTGCCACATGTGAAAACATCTATGTACTTTATATGGTGTTCTTACAGTGACAAAACCTCAAGCTGCCAAAGTCTCAGAGAATTCTTTAGATATTTATACTGACATAGTCAGTCATATCATGATCCAAGCAGATTTGGGGTAAAGGGGATCATCTGAAATGGCACTAATTGTGTCATACTGTCTCATGGAAATTTGTAAAACCATCTCCTTCATTATTATCTCTCTCCAAAGGTATAATCGATGTATCTGAACCTAAGTCAGAAGTATTTTATGCTGTCCTTAGGGAAACCAAGGTAAACAGTTTGCAATGTAAATTAAATGTTCTACCACAAGTCTCTAATATAATGGTACTGGTAGGCAAGGGGTAGAATTTTGCTGCATCGAATAGACATTTGTACCGATTTGGATAAAAATGGGAAGGTAGAGCATAGAAATTTTAGCTCTGCAAGAGAGCCATCCCCTATTAGCCAAAATAAAATAAAATAAAATAAAATAATGTCTACAAATGGAACAGTTGCCTCCCAAGATGAAGCCAATTCTTTCTCACGTCAACATTTCTCATTATCTTTAGGCCAGTAATAAAAGTTATATCCCACCATATCCTCAAGAGGGGTACAAGGACTGCTCTGAATGTGTGGACTTTAATAGCAGAACAATAAACTAGTCCATTAGATTGATGACACCATATTAATTAGATCCGATGAGCCAGAAGTAGTAAGTCACTCAGATGCCTTAGTAAAAACATGTGTGATGAGATAAAACTCAAACGTTAGAGGGTCTGCCTCATAAGTGAAATTTTTTAAGCATCCAATGATCTAAGGCCATTTGCACCTTTTGCCATCCTCCACAAAGGAAAAAGTAACACTTGGAAAATCTGTTTGGACTTTGTAGGAAATGTGTACCACATTTGGAGATGCTGTTCTGACACATTTACTAGTATTAACCTACCCGGCAGTCAACTGGACTCAAGGAAATAAATTGCAATAGAAGGTTCAATTTGTAGTGCGAGCTGACACTTGAATCTTGAAACCGAGTAGACCCAATGCTATTTGAAGTGCCTGGGGCAGACAGAGACGCTAATATGGAGATTCTGAAAAGCTCCAGTAAGGGAATCACAGCACAGATGCCTAAGGTTCAAAGTTAAACTGTGCTCCCCTCTATTGGCAACTCTTCCATCTCAAAAGTAGCTTCCGACTTGCCACTGGGACCTGGTATATACTAAGCTTCTGTCCAGAGGATACTACATGATTTGATATCCTGATCTTATCTTGAGGAAATGCCATCATTTAATCCATTGAACCAAAAAATTCTACGTGCACAGCAGCATCCATTATAAAATAGAAATGGTATATACTAGACTGCGGGGAGGGAAATGAGCAATGTAATGGAGGAGATAAAGAGGTTCACTGTTTACAACATTGCCTCTTAGTATTCTCTTGTCCAGTAATAGGTTCAAAGAAAACTATAAAAACCCAAAAGACAAGAACATCAAGAACTCAGATCCTACAGAAATAAAGGCTGGATCACACACCAAGTAAAGCATTCTGTCTAGTTAAAGTGCTGACAAAAGTAATGTGGATATGGAAGGGTTATTTGAAGAAAGTGGTTGTGATTACCTATTTAAGTCTTGTAACCATCTACAGATTTGGGAACTGTGTAGTTATGTTTTATGCTATTTATTCATTTCTTTTCTTTCCCTTTCTCCCTTCCTGTGTTATATGAAAAACTACAGTGGAGGCCTGCTGCATAATTTTGGCTAGCAATGTGCCTTTCTAATTTCTGCTGTCGCCCATTGAGTAGGAGTCAAGTGTATTTTTAAAAAAGAAAATATTTGTGACAGTTGAATTTGATATTGTGATTAGGTAATTTAGTTAAAATACTTTGTAAGTTGAAAACGTGTGAAAGACAATTGTTGAAATCTATGTTGAATGTTCTGGAAATCTATGTTGAATGCAAGTAAGTAAAAATTATTCTGTTTAAGAGTGAGTAACACAATCATAAAATACTAGAAAAGTCCTAAAAATTGAAAAAGATTTAGTGTTCAGATTTTTCACAAACATTCTTAAGTTCTTGTTCTACTTTAAAGAGACTGTAATGAGAAACTATTCAGTAGATTCATGCGCAAGGTAATGGCTTGGTCCCACTTCAAATGAGTGGATAATGACTGTACATTATTGGTTTTAAGTGAAAGTAGGATTTTTAAGGTATGCGTGTGTCTTCTCTTTTTTCAATTTTTTGCTTTAACTGACTTTTTCAAGAAATAGTAACTATCATGAAACGCCACAGGCTGATGATTCTCAAAATTAACCTCCAGATGAGGCCTGTTCTCTGAGTATCAGAATCAGTCTCAAGTACTCACACAACAGCTTGAGTGGATGTGGCCCCCTCAAAACCCTATAAACCAAACATGTAGAAAAGTGAACACATAACTTTGCCTACATATCTGCTCTCTACATCTCTTTCTGAGATGAGACAACATTTTCCTGGGCATGAAGCCTTGTACCCTGGGAGTTGGCTTTGTTTCTCCATATCTTTTATCTCCATCATGTACAAGTTTACTAACAATTTCTACTGTTTCCATCCTAAATATTTCTTGAAATCTATCTTTTATTTCCATCTGTACTATTATTCCAGATTCTCATCACCTCCATCAGGAATACAGCCTCATACCTGATCTCACTATATTCAACATGTTTTCCCATACTCACCTTCTCCAGATAGCCTCCAGTATGAACTCACCTCTCCACTTAAAACTCTCAAAATGATCTCCTTTTCCTATAGGATGAACCAAATATTTTGTACCATGGTCTGACTTATTTCTTTCACTCTTTGACTCACACTTTCCATTCTAGAAACATTACGCTGCTTGTAATTCCTGGACCACACACATGCCTTTCATGATGTCACTGCATTTAAATGAATTATTTTGGGGGTCAACCAAGATGACAACATAGGAGGCCAAACTATATTACAAAGCTGTAGTAATCAAAACAGTATGGTATTGGCATTAAAAACAGACACAGAGCCATGAAACAGAATACAGAGCCCATAAATAAACCCACATATATATGGTTAATTAATTTTTGATAAATGAGCCAAGAATACACAATGACAGAAAGGATAGTTTCTTCAATAAATGGTTTTGGGAAAATTGGATTGTCACATGCAAAAAGAGTGAAAGTAGACCTCAATCTTATACCATATAAAAAAATCAAGTCAAAATAGATTAAAAACTTGAACACAAGACATGAAACCATAAAACTCTTAGAAGAAAACATAAGGGGTAAACTCCTTGACATCAAATCTGGCAATGATTTTTTTGGATTTGACACTAAAAGCAAAAATAAACAAGTAGGCCTATATCAACCTAAAAAGCTTTTGCACAGCGAAGGAAATGATCAACACAATGAAAAGGCAACCGATAGATGGAATAAAATATTTTCAAATCATATATTTGATAGGATTTGATATCCAAAATATATAAGAAACTCATTCATCACAATAGCAAACAAACAAACTAACTAATTAAAAAACAAATAACCTGATTAATGAACAAAGGACCTGAATAGACATTTTTTCTAAGGAAGACACACAAATGGCCACCTGCTACACGAAAAGCTGCTCCATATCACTAATCATCAGGCAAATGCAAATCAAAACCACAATGGGATCACCTATCACCTTTTAGGATGGCTATTATTAAAAAGACAAGAGATAAATGCTGGTGGAGATATGGAATAATTGAGAACCATTGTACATTGTTCGTGGGAATGTAAACTGGGTACAGCCACTATGGAAAACAGAATGGAGAAATTAAAAATAGAATTATCTCAAGATAATTAGAATTAGTAATTAGAATGGAGAAATTAAAAATAGAATTAATCTCAAGAAATTAAAAATAGTATTATCATATGATCCAGCAATCCTGACTCTGGGTGTATATACAAAGGAAATGAAACCTTTATCTCAAAGAGATATCTGTACTCTCATGTTCATTGCAGCATTATTCACAATAGTCAATTCACTGTGTTGTATATTAGGTTGTATGGAAACAACCTAAGTGTCTGTCAATGCAAGAATGGATCAGGAAAAAGTTGCATATATACATACAATGAAATATCATTCAGACCCAATATAGATAAACCTAGAGGGCATTATGCTAAGTGAAATAAGCCAGACAGAGAAAGACAAATACGGCATAGCATCCCTTATATGTTCCATCTAAACAAAAAAAAAAAGTCAAATTCATAGAAATAAAGTAGAAAAGTGGTTGGTGGGTTTAGGAGGCTGGGGGAAATAGAAAGAGGTTGGTACAAGGGTTTAAACTTTCAGTTATGAGATGAATAAGGTCTGAAGATGTAATATATAACACGGTGACTATAGTTGAAAACACTATTGTATAACTGAAATTTCCCAAGAGAGCAGAAATTAAATGATCTCACAAACAAAATATAGGTTAAAGATGGAGGTGATAAATGTGCCAGTTAACTCGATGAGTTTAATCCTTTCATAATGTATACATATATGAAATTATGACATTGTAGCACTTTAAACATCTTACTGTTTTGTCAATTATACTTTAATAAAGATGAAAATAAAATTAAATGAAGTGTTCTCCATAGCCACATCCCAACTCTTCACTTAGATAACCTCCACTTGACTCAGTTAGGTGTTAGCCTTTGGTGACTCTCTTCCTACCTGAGCTCCAGGATATAATGTGCATGATAGATTTTTCTTTGCCTCATCATATTATCCTAATCACAGGCTTATTTGTTTCATTTCTTATTGCCCCCCTCACATAGTCTTAACAATTTGCTTACTTGAATAAAGTCTGGGAACTTTATGAGGAAGATTTCTGTTACGTTCATCTTTTTATCCACTGTATCAAGCACATTATTTAGAATATAGCAGGTCCTTATAGTTTGTTGAATTAATTAATGAATTGAAATACTGTTTTTCAATAAATATTTCTGATACAGGATTGCTATCTATTGGGATAAAATTAATTAAAATTCATATTATCAAAGTCCTTAAATAATCTGAAATAAAAATTTTACTTAATCTTTTGATTTTTGGACTTCATTTTAAACTCATAAAGAAAAAAGTACAAAAGTTTACATTTACTGAACATATTTTGGCTCAGGTAATTGATCTAATTGAATCAGTGATTTAAAATTTTGCTGCACAAATTAATATTATCTCAACCAGAATAACTATTTATATTGATATTATTCTTTATCTTGATTAAAGAACTGAAACTCCTCAGAATGAGTATTTCTATTTATAGCCCTGTGTGAATAAAATCCTCATGTTTTTTATTTTTAATTTTCTCTATCTCAGCCACTAGGGTTTCATGTCATAAACCTGGGTTCCTTCTGCAAGAACCTCTAACTTTGCTATCTTCTGCTGAAACTAGCATGGACTTTCCTTTTCTAATGTTGCATCGGCTAAAACTTGTTCCACCAGTCATTTCAAAATTATCAGTCCCTCACACAAAATGACTTTCCTTCATGCAAAGCTTTTTCAGATTTTAAAGGAAAACTATTGTTTTCTATATTGAAACAAAAATTGAGTGGTACAGAAATTAAAATTTTACACATAATACTTTTACTAGTCTTGATGCTAAAAACATTCTTACATGCACACATATAACAACAACAGTAGCAACAAGTCAAGCAAACAAATGATAGGATGGATATCTTAATTTCTTTTTTCTGTAACTTATCCCTTGCTTCAGAACAGTACTTTTATTTTAGATAATTACCAAAATCAAACAGCAGAGGGCAGAAAATAGCAAACTCTTTCTTTGAGCATGCTCTTCTACCCAACTGTACTAGTTTTAAATTTTTCAAAATATATTTTATTACTGATCAATTTAAGATACATTCTAGAAACAAAAAGTTTCTAAACATTAAAAATAAATTCAAGTATTTTTCATTTATTTTAATGACTATTTCAATTTCAATGTATTATATTGACAGTATTCTGACAAATACAAGCTATATAATCTTATAGTAAATTTGAAAAAGTTTTTTGAATGATAAAATTAATACGATGATGTTAATATTGCAGGAAGTATATCCAGATGTTGTGAAATTAAGTACTTTGTGAAAGACACATTAATAGAACAGCAATTGAATTACAAGTAATGCCTACTAAAATTTTTATTTCAGTTTTTATATATGAATTATAATTGGTCAGTGAACAATAATATTTGCCCTGAGTTATTACATGTAATTCACTGGGGACATGCTCTATGCTTCAGCAAATTCTTATTTTATATCTTTTGTTTTTATAGAATGTAATTCAGTCAATTTTGAGTTTATATTTACCCTTGACTTTGAAATAAATTAAGATAAAAATAGATTTGAAAAGCCTTCAAAAATTAATTTACATTGACCCACAGTTTAAGCATCACTATTGCGCCACATTTAAGCTCCTCTCTCTCTTGCTCTCTCACTTTCTTCTGTCATTCTAAATTACTTTGTATGGAATTGAAATTTTTCTTGTAATAAAAAATTGAATGAAAAAAAGAAAATGGCAGAGAAAGTATTTTTTTTTTATTTTGCTTTGAGCTCTTATTCATTCTTTTATATATAACTTGAAATTTCAAATAAGAAATTATTTCGAATTATTTTTGTGCCTTACGTCACAACTAGTGATTGAATGAATAGGTAGGATGTATTTGATTATTATTTAAATTGTAAATTTGGATATATATTTATTTATGTCTCTGTTGCTATTTTTATTATTTATTTTTTAAAAGGCTAAATGCATTTTATATATAGTGAAGCGTTTATTAACAGACTAACATAAATTCTTGATGATAAAACTGGAAGTTATTTTTACTTGTAGTATGTAAGCTTAGTAATAGATTATGGATATGTTCACTTCCTGGTTTAGGAATATGCCTCAAAAAACAAAAACAGAGAAGACCATAACCTGAAATCACAGAATTAAAGGATTTGAGAGCTATAGGGGCCACTTTGTTGATCTTTCTCATTTTTAAAATGGGGAAATTGAGGCCCAGAGTGATTAAGGGGCAAGTAGGAGATAATGTAGTCAACAGGAAGCTCTAGGGATGATATTAATGTGACAATTGCACAGGAAGGCAGCCTGGTAAACTAACTCTCTTGGCATTCTGAAATATTGCTGGTCATTTATTCCTTTAGTATTGTGGGCTCCAATCTTCTGCCTCCTGGAAACGGTCCCTTGTACTCAATCTTCCTTTATTTCTTTGTTTAAACCACAAAAGCCATTACATTTAGTGAGAAATTTCTGAAGCAGCAGAGAAAATTTCCAGAGCAGGTTCTCAGGCACCGGCATGGCAAGCGGTTTCACGTGAAGCGCACAAATTCCACAGGGGGGAGTCCAGTCTTTAGTCCTCCACGCTAACTCCCATCCCACACACTTTTAATCCTTAACCTCATTTTTTGTTCCTAGTAGTCTCGAGGTCGCGAGTTCAAAATGATGTGAACTTAGCTGACTCTCCTTACTTAGGCAGTGATTTTTCATACTCATGGAAAAAACGCGATAGGGTTTCTGATTTCTAACTCTTTTGGAAAGAGTCTGCATCTCAGTGGCCTTTCTTGACATGCTTCGCTTATGTTTTGTTTTCTCCTACAAACCTTTCCTTCTTGGAACGGAGTCTTCTGCTTTCAATCTATATAAAGAAAGGACTACAAAGGAACCAAGTCTACATGTCTCCGCTACGAGAGAGTCTGCAGTGAAGGCTGAGAGAGATCCCCGCACCGAGCTGGCTCGGCAAGTTGGCATCACAGACCGGTGGAAGACACTCTAAAAGATGGGATTTCCACGCAAAGTATTTCCAAGTTTCAGTCTTGATCTTCTATACAGCTTTAGCCTCTAAAGATAGAGTATTGGGTTTTCCCTGGGTCATAGATACGTCACCTTTAGCTAAAGTTCACAATTTGCGAACACTTCTTCGATGGGTATTTTGTTTGCCTGTTCATTTTATGGCTCAGTCAGGTGAGGCAGATGGTAGCCTTTCTATATAGCTAAGTAGGTTTTCTCAGGCTGTTGAAGATAAAAATCAAAATTACTTTTAACGTAAAACAACAGGGCCTGGTGACAGAATGTTTCACCGCCAGTAATTAGCAAGTTGGCTTCTCCTTTACAGCAGCGGGAAATCAGCTTTGCTGCATTTGGTCCAGGCTGGAGCATCTCCGCGGCAGCTGCAGCGGCGGCACAAAGGTAGAGACAGGCAGGGAGCGGGGCGCTGTCCTCGGTGCTGAAAGGCAGAAGCGCGCGGTGGGCACGAAGCTCGCGAAAGGAGGTCTCGCCAAGGGACAGCAGGGCTGGGCTCAGCCGCGCTTTCCCAGCGGCGAGCACGAGACGCTGCCAGGGCAGTGCGGGGTGCGGGGTGCAGGGAGGGTGAGGGGTGGACGCGCGCGCCAGCCGTCTGCCGCGAATCGCGCACGCGCGTCCGGGACTGCCTTCCCCTCTCTGTGACTTGCGTGTGTGTGTGTGTATGTGTGTATGTGTGCGTGTGTGTGCGCGCGCGCGCTTGAGAGAGAGAGAGGGGAGAGAGGGAGAAGAGAGCGCGAGAGAGGGTGAGTGTGTGAGTGCATGGGAGGGTGCTGAATATTCCAAGACACTGGGACCACAGCAGCGGCTCCGCTAAAAACTGCATCCAGCCAGTCCTCCGGACTTCGGGAGCAGGGACGGGGCGCAGGGCATCAGCGGCCACCAGCAGGACTTGGGAAATAGGAATTCTCCTGCTTCCACTTCAGGTTTTTAGCAGCTTGGTGCTAAATTGCTGTTTCAAAATGCGGAGGATCTAATTTGCTGAGGAAAACGGCCAACGAAGGAAGAGGAGGAAAAGGGGGATAAAGGGAATATTTTGTGGATGCTCTACTTTTCTTGGAAATGCAAAAGATTATGCATATATCTGTCCTCCTTTCTCTTGTTTTATGGGGACTGATCTTTGGTGTCTCTTCTAACAGCATACAGATAGGTAGGTACCCTTTGTGCTCTGCTTTTGAATTGTGCATAATTTGTTCACAGTGGACAAATTAATTCATGTCATGTAGACTTATGTCATACCTTGACTGCATTCCAGATTTAAATTGTCTAAAATATACATGTTTTTCTTGAGATAAAGCAAAGGGAAAAGACAATGTCTTTGAGACAAGAGAGGAAAAGGTCTTCTCATTTCTGACCCCCAGATTTTATTTCTGCCTTAACATTTTCCCGTTTACTGAGATTCTCTAGGGGTCTGGGTGCAAAGCTTGTGATTACGAGAAAAGGCAAACGTTTCTGGCCATCTACCTTGCCCTCAGACTCTCATCAGTGTCTTGACCCCTTGCCTACCATATGGATGTTCGACTCCCCGCTGCCCGTGTCTCTTGATGTGTTTATTCGGCCTATTAGCGTTAATAGACTCCTGTGCTGTTGGGCACTAGCAGGCTCCTCTCCTTTCCCTCCCGGGCACTGACACTGTTCTCCTCCTTGGTGTTTGTTCTTTGCAGGGGGACTTTTTCCCAGGGGCGCCGATCAGGAATACAGTGCATTTCGGGTAGGGATGGTTCAGTTTTCCTCTTCGGAGTTCAGACTGACACCTCACATCGACAATCTGGAGGTAGCAAACAGCTTCGCAGTCACCAATGCTTGTAAGTAATGAATATTCATGTATTTCGGGTGCCGCACGCGGAAAGCCAGCGAGTGTGAGTGCAGGATGGTATGTGCGTGTTTCTCTGTGTCAGTGTGTGGGTGTGAGTGACTGCACACGCGCGTGCGTTTGACAGCGTAGGGAGAAAGTGGCTGCAATCTCGGGGACCCCCGCTGGCTTGGGAGGAGGTGAGGAGGGAGCAAAAGGCAATGAAGAGTGTGCGCACTAGAGAGGTGGGGTGGGGGTTGGAGCAAGGTGGCTTCCTTGGTTCAGGGAGTTCTAGCAGATCTTGAGTGCTTCAAGAGAAGCCCTCCCTCCCTCCCTCTCCCCACACCTTGCGCGCCTGGTGGCACCCTGCCCACAGAGAACACGCTGTTCCTCAGGGCGCGCTGTCGGGCTGTTGGATAGATCCCAAGGGGGACTGCCGGAGCCCGAACGCCTGCCCCGGCAGCTGCAGCCCTCGCCTTCCTTCGGTTCCGGGTTTAGGTCTGCAGGCCAGCTAGGGTTCACTCTGCAGACCCTGCGAATCTTATATTCTCCGCCTCCACGGGACAGGTTGTTAAAATGGTTCTGGAGTTGGGCTCGGGGCTGTTACATAACGCCCACCGGAGGGGCGCGGCGCAGCGAGGAGCGAGGGTGACGCAGGCCCCAGCGGGCCGGGCCGGGTACTGGTGCGGGAGCGTGTCAATTTCTCGCGGCTCAGTTGAGCTTCAGCCTTCAGTTGAAGGGGGCGATTCTGCCAGGGGGGTCGCGGTCCGCTTGCAGGCCGGGTGCGCTCTGTTCTCAGGTAGCGGGTCTCGGGCAAGGGCAGCGAGAGGAAATGCACCTGAAAGCAGCTGGATCCAGCCGAGTTTGAAAATCTGAAGAAGTCTCTGATCAGCCATTTTAGTCCTTGTAGTTATCCATATTAGCCCTATCACTCCGCGCAGTGTTCTGGGACACGCAAGGAGGCTCTATCAAGGCTACAGACAAAGTAATGAAATCCAAGCAATTAAGTCACTAAAGGGTTTCAATGGAGAAGCTCGGCAGCTCTTGTCCCGGGCTCCCACCCCCGCGCCGGCGTGGGCTGTGCAGCCGCCGCCACTATATCTTCCTGCCCTCTTTCCAGCAGCTGCCATAATTTCCTGCCGACTGGGTTGGAGTAATTCTCTCCGGCTTTGATGTTCTCAGTTTGTATTTCATAGTTAACAATTTGGAGGGGGCTTTGCAGATGGTTCACCTCCCACTTTGGCTACAGTGTAAAGGAGCTAGCGGAAAATTACCACAGAAAAACACCCAACTGCTGTCTTCCCACATTAGACAAACAACTGGTTGCCATTCCACTTCCCCTTATTAAGCCTTAATCATATATTCGATGGTTTAGCTTGATTATCATATCAGGAACATCATCAACTAATTTTGAAACCCCCGTCACCCGAATGAAGATATGAAACGCTTTTCTTTGATAGAACAGGGTCATTATGATGGTCATATTAGATCAGATGCCTAGATGTTTATAAGGAACCTATTTAAGAAGGTTTCAGTGCTATATGTTTTCTTCAAGTGAGAAAAGAAACTGGGGTATGGGGTGGAGGAGGAGCACAAAAGGGGGGAGAGAGACGGACGCTTAAAGTGGATTTGCAGCTTTAAAAAAATCTACATAGAAGAATATAAGACTATCTTGAAAAATTTTAGTACTTACATATTATGTATTTTATATGCACACATGTTTAAGAAAAACCACTGTAGTTTAATTTTTGAAGGCTTTTATACTTCCCCTATTTACCTGCCAGATTTTGATTATTCATTTGATTTGATATCATTTCCAGTTTTTTCCTGAATTATGATTGACAGCTGTAACTAACTATGTATCTGTACACTAGTGTGAAAATGCTTTGAAAAGTAATGAACCTAAAAGCAAGGCTATGATTACCGGAAGTATGTAGATTTTGAAAATGAGGTGAAAATAATTGACAGCTATACTTCTTGAAAACTGTCAATGCTTCAGAAATTCACTCATTAGTGAAAATAATGAGAGGGCCTGACTGAGAAAATAACTGGTATGTCCACTGAACAAAATGAGTATTCCTCAGGCCAACATGTTGAATGACTGCACTGAGGCTTTGTAAAGACTAAAGATTAAGGTTAGTTTAGGTTAGGTGACGAGGTTAGGTTCTCAGTCTCAATATTTTTGAACAGATCTATTTTTAATATAAATTTTATTGAAATAAGATACGCAGACAGACAATGTACATATATTAAACACATAACTCCATGAATTTCCACAGAATGAATACGTCCTTGTAATACGCACATGAATTTCATTTAAAAAATACACACACACTCAATCTGACCATAGTTCTGAGAAACGTCTTCATTTTACACAGATTTTGTTTGTTTGCTTGTTTTTCGCAGAAAACGAAGCTGAACTAACCAATATATGTGTGTCTTCAGATCCCCAGATTACTCCTCTGTGGATTATTATTCTAGAATACTAAAACAAATGATGGTGAAGAATTGAATACATTTTCAAGTTTTCCACATGGAAATTTAGAATCATGGCATTTGCAGCTCCCATGTTATAAGTAATCTTACTGATTGCTAAAGAGAACTAGTGAGGCACTGTTATAGAAGAGAGACTCATTGGATAGAATTTTCTGGAGTTGACATTGCCTCATTGACCAGGCAAATTACTTAACATCTGTGAAGCTTTGTTTCTTCATTCCTTTAGAAATTTCACAATGTAGAGATTGTAAAATGAAACGGAGTGTTTGTATCCTTATTCATTTGGTTTTTTGTTTGTTTGTTTGTTTGCATAGGCAACAGAAAATGTAGAAATAGTTTAACTCTTTTCAGAGAGAGATGCTATGTAAACTACAATCACAAAGTTAGCAGTCAAGAAATGAATGGAAATATCTAATATTAAATTTGTCAAGATGAGTCTTGATGATTTAAATCCTCCTCAAGGTTTTTCTCCAACGCTTAGCCTTTGTTTTCTTGCCTTTGCAGTCAGAGTAGTCCATGATTCTTTCTTATATGAAGTGAAATTAGCAGCATCAAATAGGTTGATAGCTGAAATCAAAACGACTTTCTCTCATTTTTTACAGAAATCTAAGGAATTCTACACTTCAACTCCATTATTAAAATGTGTCATCAATCAGTGTTCATAAAGTAGCTTGTTCTTCCTCTTAGTTAAATCATAAAAATCCCACAGGGTTAATTTTATATCTTAATATCATAATTTCAAAATAGGGAAGATGTTAATTTGCTAATTTAATTTAATTCCTGAGATGGAGGAACTTATTTCGAAATGTCGAGGTTGCCTTTGATTTAAGGATTCAGCAAGATCTACTGATGGGTTAAAGTTATGCAAATGAAATGAAGTCATTATATTCTGAACTGGGTAAAATGACTGTGCATCACACTGAACTCCCACATCCTTCTCTTTCACAGCCACAGTGGGATAATGCAAGTACCTATTTGTTCCCATTTGTTTCCATGGGTACCTGAGAAAATACAGATTTCCAATTTCTTTCTTTTTCTCTCTCCCTCCTTTTTTTGCCCCTTTCCATACCCTTTGCCAATCTCCTTCCCTTTCTTCTTAGCTATAGATAATACTAAGGTGTTTTTTTTTTCCTGAAGGCTGCTCAAACATAAACCTTCATTATGAGAAAATACAAACTGTAAAATTAGAAGAAAAAAAAAAGACTAGCATCTGAGCATCTGATTATTCAACAGTTGAAACCAGTGACGGGCCTCAAGAATTCCTTTCTCTTCCCTCTCTTCATATTTATTGATGGCCTTCTAGTTATCAGAGGCTAAATGAATGCTTTCCTTAAAGCAATTCGTTTTTTTTTTTTTTCAGCCTTTCCCCTCTATGCTCTTTTGAATGCTTTTGAAAGCCTTGTAGGCCTTGACGCCTTCAGTGTGCCCTGGCCACTGTAGTCTTGTCTAAGAACTTTAGTATAAAGATGTGAAGATAATCTAGTAGTTCTTATACAAAAGCAAATTATTACAGTAATTCAAAGTTTTGTGAAAATAATAAATTTGATATTATATATGTGCATACACCACATGTTGCATATAGTTTAATAAAATCAACAGATTTTAGGAAAATACTAAATATTTTTCCATTCTAAAAAATTTTAATAAACTTTAATACTGTGCTCATTACTAAAACTTGTTTAATACAGAATTGTCTAAACAGACTCTAAACATGAATATTTGATCCCATAGGGTTTGGAAGTAAAAATATTAAATGATAAATTTCCTGTTCAAAATCTTTCTCTTTCTTTTCATGAATGACTTTGACAAATAGCTATTCATCTATTTTAAAATAACTTAATAATTTTATATTTAAATTCTGTAAAAATAAATTATAAAAATATCAAATTTAAAGAAAGAGCAGATAAAAATCTACTTTTTCTCTAAGCCAGCAGATGGAGTTGTTGGAGAAAATATTGTTCTTCATAAAACTGTTGCGCAAACTGAATACCTTTTGAAACACCGTAAACAAATGTATTTAGAAAAATTGAAAAAAATATAAATGATATCAACTTCAAAAAATTTACTTAAAATGCTATTGGAAAGATATCTCTTGATTCTTTATAGAAACAGAGTGCCTTCGATGTTTGTTAAGTAGACTATCTTAAATATTCTTCTAAACTTGACTTATAAAGGCATTCAGAAACAGTACTGATTATAAATGCTCTTGGAGAAGAGAGAATTCTAAGATTATATTTTTCAGCCTTTAAGCCTTGATTCTCCAGATATCATTTTTAAGATGTATTTCTTATCACTGGATTGTAGTCATGAATTATTGAGATTGTATATCTGTGTTCTTCAAATTAATGTTTGCTGAACCTATAATACACTTTGTATAAATGCAACTTCATGTGCATGTGTGTCTGTGAATATACATATATATGTAAGATGTATATATGTATAGTTATAGATCGTAAGTAGTTATAGATTTGTGAGGTTATTGTGTTTTGCCATTTTTGTTGAGGTAATTACCAAAACCTGGAGTTACTGACATATACAAAATATACAAAAACTTCATAAAACCAGAATGAACTTGGATGCTATTAAGCAAGGAGGGTGTGAAGAAAACCATGGACACATGTACCAAAATACAGTATCTTACAAACCTGCTGGTGTAACTATTCAATTACATTCAGCTGGATGTTACAAAGAAAGAAATAGCTCTTTGTATGTAAGAATAATTCATTTGTCATTGGATTTCTTGTAGACTTTCATCCTTCACTTATCACAAGAGACTTTCAAGAAAACGATACATTATACTAAAGAGGAATCAAAGAATGGTGTTGGTTGAAATTTTCCATTTTAGATAAAAAGAAACTAAAATTTACTAAATGAAACTATAGAAGCTTAATATTAATAAGAAATTATTCCTGTTATACACCTTTTTGGGGTCTTACAGGCTTCGACCTACTGACTGGAGGTATGGAGTATTTCCATTTCACGTCAAGTCTTTAAAGTAATAGGGTCATTGCATTGTGGCATTATGACAAGAGAATGCTGATTCATGTCCAGATCTTAGATTTTTTTCATAATCTCTTCCAATAACACTTTACAATTTTGAAAACTTCTTAGAACCCTGAAAATTTTAGAAAAGGCTTAAAAAGATCAGTTGCTTTCTAATTATTCCAGCATGATTTGCTATATAATTGACTTTTCAAAGAGCATGTGTTTTTCCCTCCTCTCTTTCCTTCTTCTGCTCTCTTTAAAAAAAAAGTGGATAGATCTACTTAATCTGCACAACAAATGCTATTATAGGAAACAAAATCTAAATCGATGTACAAAACTATTTTTTTTTAAAGTAGAGGTTATATTAGACAGATTAAATCTTATAGTAGATTTAAACATTTTATTAGGATATTTTAATATATGGCTACTGGTTAAATATATTTCCTTTCTTTTTTTTTTAACTGGATTCTACTGAAGACACTCCAGATATGATTAAAATATTAGCATTTGAGTTATAGCAATTTTCAGTCAAAAATTTCAGAAGTTTTCTCTAATGATCTGAATAACTAATTGCCAAATCTGTTATATGACTATGTCTTTTGAGTACAATAGGAAAATTTGTTGTTGAATTCAAAGTTAAAATTTCAAAATTATCCACAATTTAAAACTTTTCAAACATCAAAATGTTTTTCAAAGCAGATTTTACTAACTTGGATAAAAAATGAATGTGGTTCTTACAGTCGTGTTGATTAGGAGCCTAACATTATTTTTCAGCATTATTCAATTTAAAGTATTTTGTCATTTTTTAGCATTTATAGAATGAAAACATTTTAAAATTAACTTGGATAATAAAAATGTGACCTTCCTGAAGGCAGGGTTATGCCACTGTAGTCTGCATGTCTTTCACAAACCCTAGCCCAGCTCCCAACGCACTGAGGGACTTAATGATTATTTATCTATTGAACACATTTAATATTATAGATTCTTTTATTACAGTATTATACCTTTTAAAGTCAGAACTTCACTTTTGCTTTACATTTGGATTTCAAAGGAAACAATTTACTTGTTGTCTGGCTCAAATCTTATTTAGAAAAGGTGTAATATATTTTTCATTTTCATCTACCCAGATATGTTCTAAGTTATTATCTTTACTACTAAAGCTTTACTACATTGCCATATGTTTAAATGATTTGCTGAAAATATGTATAGTATGCATTTTAAAGAAGATTTATAAATGCTGTTAGGATGATGCAAAAGCCATGTCACAAGTGGTTAGAGTACAAGACTCCATTATAAGGGCCCAGTTACAAGTGTTCTGAGCTTCCATTTTAGCTTTGAATTTTCCATAAAATGTGACTATATATATTCTTGAACAGCCACAAAATTGTCTTAGTCTCCCCTCCCAAGATATTATATACCACAATTGTCCATGTTAATTTTTTTAGTGCAAATTTTCAAAAAAATGTATCAAATTACAAAAATATATATATATTTTTTTCTTTTAGAGGATATCTGTTAATGAGAAATTTAGGAACACAGTTTCTTGTCATGAAACAATTGCTCTAATATTTGCACTAGTATGTGTGTGATTTCTTTTTATATGCATGCCTTTCTTCTTCTTCTTTTTTTTTTTTGTAATAGTAGTCTACCTTTAGGATTTGTTTTCCAATAACTTAGCTTTCATTCTGTTGAAAATATGCTTCAGCAAAAACAAAACAAAACAAAAAAAAAACAACTTGTTATTATAGAGTTTAATTTTCATACATTAGTTAACAGATTAGTGAAAAGAATTATCCAAAATTCTAACTACTAATTGATAGGTTAAGGTTGAAGAAAGTTTTAAAATTTAGAGTCTTGATCTTAATAAGTGTCTTCAACTGAATAGAACAAATAGGTTTGGGAGATACAAGGGTTATTATAGAAAGAAAACTTATCAGTAGCTTCTTAGATTGTTTTAATTTTCATATTTTTCACATTTCTCAAAGAACATATATAACCCTTCTAGTTTTACTATTTAGATTGTTCTTCAGAATTTTACTTTATAATTTTATATAGTTTACTTATGGGTATGTTAATATCTACATTGTTTCCTCATTATTTCAATAGTATTTAAAATATGAGCACAAACTAGAAGTCACCAGCTCTATGGATGGTATGAAAGATGTGTGCTTTGCTAGTTTTTCTTGAGAGATACATTTCTGCTTATGTCATTATTTGCTTCTTTATTCATGTCTTGTGTTTATGAGTAATAGAAAATTTTCAATCTTGTTTTTAGTTTATATATGACATGGAGATATTGAGCTAATTCCCAAGCACTTTCACAATTTATAGCTTTATGTTTTACCATTTTAAAAACTTTGTACTAGTTTACAATGTAATTTTTAATTTATATTTGGAGATGAAATTTTAGGAACAGAGGCAACAATTCAAAGGGTATATTGAGGAGCTTTATAGCTTTTGTGCTTTTAATGGGAAGAACTATAAATCTTCACCTTTTATCTCAGAACACAGACAAATCAGAGTCATCTCAATGATAAACACATAAGTGCTTTGTCTATGAAAAAAAACAACTTGATTCTCTGCTGTTTATAGCCCTGATATCCTAAGAAACAGAATAACATTAGTTAAGAGTCTGAACTTGAAACCCAATTCTAGTCCTACTATTAGATGTGTGACATTAGACAAAGTGCTTAATCTACCTAAGTTTTCAGTTGTCATTTTTGTAAGAGGGAATACCTATAAGATTGTTTAGAAGCTACACAATAGACGTGAAATGCTATGTACTGTGCTTGGCCCATTTAGGTGCAAAAAAATTAGTGAACTTGTATTGTTTCTTCCTGTGTTAGGAACTTTGGATCGTTTTGATAAGCACTTGCTGTGAGAGGCAGAGAGTAATGAAAAATGCATTTCTAGTTTCCTGTTGGAATATTTTTCTACTGTTTATGTACCAGGGCACATGCTGTTTGGTGACAAGAGACTAATAAAATAACCACATAAGCCATTTAAAATTGTTTAGTGCACTAAAGTATGAGAATGATTTTTAAAAACTGAGGTGTTGAAACTCGAGTAGTACTATATCTTCTCCTTTGTCACATATCACTTACATTTAGGATGTTGAACAATTTGGAACGTTTATTCCTAGTAGATCTTTAAAACACATAATTAAGATATTTAACTGTGCACATTGTAGATTCCTAATGTTTTATTTCACTTAATTAATTAAATTAAAATAAAGAGAACACAAAGTTTGAAATCAGGCAAATATGGATTTGAATATGATTCATAGTTTTATGATACAAAGCATTTTTCCCTTTTGCAGAATGAAGCTGTTTCCTCATCATGCTTGATAATATCATTGGAAGTTTAAATGAGGAAATAAATACTTTGATTAATTTGTCATAAATGACATTAATAAATGAGCCTAATGTCTTCTTCTTCCCTGTATCTCAGCCTTTTATTGTGAACTGAACAACCATGCTCAGAGAAATGGAGGAGAATAAAATGGAAATTCTTGCCTTTAAAGAGCTTATATATTTAAGAGCTTTATATTTATGTATAACTTTTATCTTTTTAAAATACTTTCAGATTGACTTGGTCTTCACTGTATGTCTGTAAAGTCTATAGGATAAATGGAATTATTCCTATACCCATTTCCAGAAGAGAAAATAGAAATGTAAGTGAGTTGTTTTAAGCTACTGTAAATTTGTGGAGGAGCTCTAGCCTAGAAACCAAGTCTACTGTGTCCAAGGCTAGGGACTTCCCCAAGTCTCAGGTGGCAGTGCAGCTAATATATTAAGATGAGCAGACATGGATTGAAATTATGGCTGACATTTATTCGTTGGGTGACTTTGTGTATATCAGTTAAACTTTTTAATCCTTTTGCCTCTTTTGAAAAATGGGGGTCATTGTAATATCTGCCTAATAATGTTATTGTCAGATTTAAATGATAATAGTTGCCCAATATAATATAGTGGTTAATGTTGCTAATTTCAGTGAATCCAATTCCCCTGAGTGCATATTAGTCACACATACTTAGATCCATGCTTTCAGATGCATGAAAGAGAAGGTAGCTAAGGAGAGCTGTGAAATTCTATAATTAATAAGCTCCTTTAATACAACCACTCAAGCTAATACTAGAGACTAGGGCTTTATTTCATTATCATGTTTAGAAAACATTTTACAATATTTAGTGTGTTCTTCATCTACAATTCCTCCCTCAAAATACAACAGATAAACAGTAAGAACTGGAAGTCACACATAAATTAAAGAAATGTAGATTCTGGTTGTGACTATCTGATACTGTTTGGTTACCATTTCCACCAGCAATACATTTGAGCAAATGAAAATGATGGTAGATATTTCCAATGGGTAGGGTAACATTAAACATGGAACAAATTCATTGTGACTTCTCCCTGTGGATCAATTGTCTGCATCTTGCCACTAGTTGGCTGGGCCACTGTCATTTTCACAAGTTCCTTCCTCAGCATGAACAAGGAGGCTCTTTGCCTGTTTCTATTCTGTTGGAAAGGTCTCGCAGGTCTGAATATTTTTGAAACAATTACTTGTCCAGAGATTATTTTCTATAAATAATGGAGACTCATTTTGAGACGATCTAGCCATTGATAATGAGTAAAAATAAGAAAGTCTCATGAATGAGTTAAAATTTTTCATTTATAAACTATTCACTAGCTTATTCTGTGTTGATTTTCATTATTCTGATGCTACCTCATATTGTATTTAATAGCACATGTGAACTTTTTAATGTAGTATAGTAAGAACTTGGGTCAAAATTATTCTTTAAAGCAAATCCATATATTTACAAGATAAAGTTATACTGATTACTTTGAATTTAGGCCTGAGGTTGAATACTTTGAATAAAAGTCAAATATTTATCTTCAAATTACTTATATGTACTTTTTTGTATGCATCAAAAACTTATCACAGGGCTTTCTTTTTAAATTAAATTTAATTGGGTGATATTGGTTAATAAAATTATATACGTTTCACGTGTACAATTCTATAATACATCATCTGTATACTGCATTGTGTACTCACCACTCAAAGTCATATCTCCTTTCACCACTGTATATGTGAGCACTTTTACTCTTTTCTAACTTCTCTCTCCCCCCTTTCCCTCTAGTAACCACTATATTGTTGTCTGCGTCTATGAGTTCTTATTTGTTTATCTTGTTCATTTGTTGCACTCTGTTTTATATTTCACATATGAGTGAAATCATACAGTTCTTGACTTTTTTCATCTGACTTATTTCACTTAGCATGATATTCTCAAGATCCATCCATGTTGTCGTAAATGGCAGTATTTCATCTTTTCTTATGGTTGAGTAATATTCCTTTGTTTATATGTACCACATTTTCTCTATACAATCATCTGCCAGAGGACACTTCAGTATTTGCATTTCTTGGCCACTGTTAATGGTGCTGCAATGAACATAGGGGTTCATATATCTTTACGAATAAATGTTTTCAAATTTGGGGGAAAGATATTCAGAAGAGAAAAACCTCTGGCTAGACCCACTAAGGGAAATGGAGAAAAGACTCACATAAACAAAATCAGAAATGGACGAGGAGAAGTTAATGATGGACACCACAGAAATACAAAGAATCATACAAGACTACTATGAAGACTATATGCCACCAAATTCAATATCCTATAAGAAATGCACAAGTTCTTAGAAATATACAACCTTCCTAGATTGAATCAGGAACAACTGGAAAACCTAAATAGACTGATCAACAATAAGGAAATTGAAACAATCATCAAAAACTTCCCAAAAAGTAAAAAGTCCAGGACCAGATGGCTTCACTAGTGAATTCTACCAATCATTCAAAGATGATTTAATACCTGTCCTTCTCAAACTCTTCCAAAAAAAAATGAAGAAGAGGCAATACTTCCTAACTCATTTTATGAGGCCAGCATTACTCTGATATCAAAACCTGACAAGGATAACACAAGAAAACTACAGATCAATATCTGTGATGAATACAGATACAAACATATGAGCAACTTGAATACACCAAACCTTAAAAAGATTATATATCATTATCGAGTGGAGTTCATTCCAGAAGCACAAGGATGGTTCAACATACACAAATCAATCAATGTGATACACCACATACATAAAGGATAAATATATGATCATACCAATAGATGCAGAGAAAGCATTTGACACGATCCAACGTCCATTTATAATTAAAACTACTCAATAAAATGGGTGTAGAAGCAGAGTACCTCAACATAATTAAAGCCACATATGACAAACCCGCAGCTAATACGCTCGATGAAAATCTGAAGAACTTCCTTCTTTACCTCTTTCCTCAAACTTTTACCAGATACTTGTTCTATGCCAATCTCTTTGGTAATGCCTGAGATGACAAAGAACAAAATAAGGTTTCTAAATTGGAAAGTATTAATGGATGCAAAATCTTTTTTTTAAATGGCAAATATAGAAGTAGTTAACCTAGGTTCATTAGATGATGTTCTTATTACATTAGAATATATAGTGTATTCATTGTTTCTAGATCATTTACAAGTATCATCCTGTACCTCGGATATACATAGATTTGAGTCAAATTATCTTAAGCAGAAGTGGTAATTCTAAACATTGTGAAGACAACATAAAAAAAAGTCCTGATGGAAGGTGAAAAATCATTGTCTTATATATTGACTTAAAACATATTGTTGAAAAACTGAAGAACTAGTGATATTAACAGTAATGTGAATTGCAGATATTCCAAAACTAATTTTAATTTTAAATCAGATTTGGAGATGATAATTTTTATTTTGCATGATTTTTTTTCTTCTGCCAAAAGCACTTCAATTCAGTTTGAACTGGCATAGACTACAGAAACTGCTGGGTGGTCTTTATGTAAATTAATTTGACTTGGATTGTGTTATTTAATTATTATAAATACTATTTTAGCTTGTTACTGAAGAAGCAATTTGCAAGTTTTACAATGTTTTATAGAATATTAAAAATGTTGATACATATGGTTATTCTGAATAATTGAAAAGGCATTAAGAGCCTGCTTTCTCTTTAATGTTAAAACAGATTTTATACAATCTAAACTTATTATAGCAGTTTGAAAATTTCAGGTGGAAAATCATGATTATATAAAAAAATTATTCAGTTTTAAAGAATAGAAAAATATATAAAATAATTGAAATATTTGTTAACAATAGCTTTTTGGTATTGTGGTGATTTAAAACTTTAAACACGAAAAAATAGAATTTAGATTCTTAAGGTCTTTTTGAGTTTTAAAAATTACAATGAAAATAACTTACATATGACAATTTTTCAACACTACGAAATGGGATATAATAAGTAATATGTCTTTTTCTCCTCCAATTCTGCTTCTCTTAGTAATCATCATCAATGGTTTCCAGGAATACTAGTATAAGATACATACTCTTCTTTCTGCATCTTGATCGCTTCCTATGTAGCATAAATTGGAACACTTCTTTTGTCTGTACCAAGTTTCCTCTTTCTTTGTAGTTATTTCATGGTATTCTGTTGTTATTTAGCCTGTCTCTTGTTGATGGCTGTTTCCATCTTTTTCTATTTATTTTAATAATGTGCGCAAATAGGTTTGTAGAATAGATTCCTATGAGAGGAATAACCAAGTCAAAAGGTATTTGCAATTAAAATTTCACTAAATAATCAAAAAAAGTATATCACCTTACAATCTTACGTAGTATATGAGTGTACCTATTTCTGCTTACTCTCACTAATAGTGTACAGTGCTAAACTTTTTAAAGCTTTTGCCATTGGTATTTCATTGCTTAAATTTAGATGTTAAATTTTAACTCATTAAATGTTTCTCAACCCATTTTTTTGCAGTTCTGTGTGTGCGTGTGTGCGTGTGTGTGTTCATGCACCTCTTCATATCTTTGCCCAGTATTCTATTGCATTGTGGGTATGTTTTTTACTTACTGATACATACATTAACACATACTTTGTCGTGTTTTGCAGGTATTTTATCCAGATTTCTGTCTTTCTTTTAACCTGTTCATGATTTTTTAGAATCATGATTCCAGTTCATAATTTTTAAGAATGTATTATATTCTTAAATTTATAAATTCTTATTTTATTGCTCCAGGATTTTTGTACTTTGTTCAGAAAGACTTTTCCCATTCCAGGTTTTTAAAGAAAAAAAAAAAAAAAACGCATCCTTTTATTTACTATCCATCCAATTTTGGTTTCATGATTCAAAATGATTATTTGATTGATTTGGATTTATTTGGTATAAATACTTAAGTAGGGATACAGCTTTATTTTTTTCCTTCATAAAGTTAGCTAATTGTCATAACATACATAAAAAATCTATCTCTCCTCATTGATCTGAAATACCATTGGGTTTTATTCTTGAGTAAATAGTTCCTCAAAGAGTTAAAAAAAATCAGGGAATTCACCCAGAAAATGAAATAAACAGGAATAAAACTCTATTACAGGCAAAAGAATGTAAAGTTATGCAAGACACTTGTTTCCTGAGCAGTGCTGTTCTTATAAATTGTGCTTTTGTGTCATTGGAGTCTCAGATCAATAAAAGAGGATGTCAGATATAAACATTAACTGAGCCCAGAAGGATAAATAAAAGATTTTGTTATGTTTCTTGGCTTGTGTCACAGCACTAATATCACTTATGTGTACTGCTAGTTTTGTGTATTTCTTAATCTATATCAAGATTAAAGTAATAAGTTATGATTATGACTTAGTTTTTGAATATAATTTTGAAGTTAATTCAGTGTAACAATCCATGTGTTTGCAAATAGAATATTAAAACTAAAGACTCCAATCTGTATGCAATAAAGGTAAAGGAACTCAGACACTCATGGTTTTATAAACTAATATATAGTTTCATCCTCAATTTGTCTTAAAAACCAGTTATGTGCTCTCTAAAACCAAATATCAGGCTATTTGTGGCATAAACCTGATTTGAACTGGAATTCTAAATAAAATACTAAAATGTTACTTGCATCAATAAATACTTTCAGTTTGTCTTACTATATATGACATTCACTGTGTATTTTGGGCCAAACATCAGGAAAATTTATATATCTTTAACCATTGTATTTTTAGAACTCTGAATGTAATACGGCCTTGAAGTATATTTTCTAACATGTTGCTTTTTTGTGAGCATAAAAAAAAAAATTTAACTTTCAAGATAACAATTTTATAAAATGTATTTTATTAAATTACTACAAGACTCTAGTCATCTGTTTATATTTTAATATATCTTTTGGTGAATAGAAAAATTTTACTGTGAAAATAAAAAATTTTCATCAGCAGAACTGCAGTGCTAATAACTTTTTATGCTATTGCTTTTTTAAAAAATTAAATATTTTGCAAATACTGACTTGGTCTCATTTCTTCCCTCACTCATAAAGGCAGAGAAAAATGTGTAAGAAAAAGCCATTTGATGCCAATTTACTAAAGATGGAGGATGTACCACTACGGGGTGTGTGTAACGCAGTTCTGGTATAATGTAGAAGGATGAAGGTAAACTATGGAAGCAGATTTTTCAAAAAGACTTCATGGAACACACACCCTGTTCTCTTTCAAAGAATTGCTTCTGCTTTGCCATATGTTCACTTGTGTCCAAATGGCTATTAATATATGTCATAAGAATTTTCTGTTTTTACTTGAAACATCAGTTTGCATTAGCTTTCCATTTTCTTTTAATATTCTTTGGCAAGTTTAGATTTCGAAGCACTCTTTTATCAAATTGTCCCACTTTCTTTTCATTTTTATTTGTTTCTAAGTTTTTTCATGTCTTTTATGTCATAATGTTTCTAAGGTGAATCTAATTCATGATATATTTAAGCATTCCTTCAAAGTTAATATAAAAACTTTGCTTTACTCAGTTTTAATATAAAAACTGAAGCCCTGATTAGAATATTTTTCCTAATTATCAAATTACATTAAAGTAGAAAATTAAGACAACACAAAAAGTAAAAATCACTAACTTTACACAAAAAATAATCACTCATTAATATTTATATGTGTTATTTTTCTGTACTTTTGAACTTAGAGTCATACCTGAAACATTTTTGGATGCCAGTAAAGCCATTTGCAAACTTAATTTTCATAGCTTCATAATATTCATCCCCATAATTTAATTAACCGTATCCTAGTTTTGAAGATTTTGTTTGAATCATTTTTTTATTTAGTATAAAATATTGCTGCAAATGAAAATCCTTCTGCATTTATATCTCTCCTCATTTCTGATGACTGAAGTATAATTACTGGATCAAAGACCACAAAGCATTTAGCTAATTATTTCTGATATACTTACTCTAAGGAAATTATACCCTTTTATAATCCTATCATCAGTCTATGAAAAGTCTAATAGATCCTCAGCATTACTGTTAGTTTAAAAGTCAGCATATATTTGATAGCTAAAAATTCTTTTGGTTATATAGTTCCTTGTATTTATTACACATTTATGTTTCTTATACAAGTTTTGATTATAATCTTTTGTCCAATTTTCATTTCCATCTTGGTGGTTTTTCCTGTTGAATTGTATGAGTTATTTATGTAAGATCACTCTATCTGGAGAAGATGGGTGTAGGGCAGGGGTCTCCAACCCCCAGGCCATGGACTGGCAGCAGTCCTTGGCCTGTTAGGAACCGGGCCACACGCAGGAGGTGAGTGGCAGGCGAGCCAACAAAGCTTCATCTGTGTTTGCAACCACTCCCCAATGCTAGCATCACCGCCTCAGCTCCACCTCAGATCATCAGGCATTAGATTCTCAGAGGAGCACCGGTCCCTGGTGCCAAAAAGTTTGGGGACCACTGGGCCAAGAAGTTGCATATCCAATAATTAAATGCTTCAGCCAGGACAAGGACCATGCCACTTCAGCTTTTGTTTCATTGGTTAGAACTATTCATGACAATGTCCAACGTGAAGAGAATAGAGACTAACCATTCTTGTGTACAGAATAGGAAAACTGCCTATTGGTGAATATTAGTAATGTCTTCAATAGATATGGCCCCTTTACCAATCAAAACTTTAAAAAATTTTGCCCTAGTTTATTATTTTTTCTTTTAATTTTGCATAGGACTTTTTAAAAAGTATTGTTTCGAATACATTTGTTTCTGGAATTTTTCCCTTCCAATATATCTGCACAGACTTAACACTTCCAATAACAGAGAAAGACAGAAAGGGAAACAACTTGCCTCCGCTATCTTTACCCACCTCTAGTCTCTCTCCTTAGAGATGGCCACTCTTAAACACTACTATAATTAAATACTACTATAATTCTTCTAGTGGTTAACTGTAAACTAATAACCTAATTATATAATGAACTTTACGTTTCTCTATTGTTTTTTATTATAATTTGTATTAATGTATTTGAAACAATGTTTTCTATTTCAATAGTTAGAGATGTTATCTTTCAACTGGCCTACCTTATGATAGCATTTTTGAGTAAAGATTTTGAGTCAATTATAAATACATCCTACTCTGTATTTATAATTGGTCTTATATACATTACATATAGATTTATTCTAAAAGTTGAAAATCAATAAGTATTATTTAAATAACAAATATATTATAGATATGTATAACTTTTTGCTTATTTTTATTGCAGAGCCAAATACCACGCTATGATTGTTTTTCCCTTTTACAATTTTTTTTCTTTCCTGGATATTTGGAATTCTCAAATTTTCTCTTAGCATTATGTGCTTTAATATATGTAATATATGTACATTACTATCATATATGTAGTTCATGAATTCTAGTCTCCCCAAAGACTTCTTTCCAGCTTCCTTATACAATCGGATGGACTGCTCTTGAGCTCCTGTACAACTGACATCTTGGGAGAGCACTGGTTTTCTGGTTGATCACCTTTCTAATTCTTGGCTTATTTCTTCATATGCTTTAAATCCACTTCTCTTTATCACTTATAATAAATTAATATAAAAAGCATTTTTCTTAAAATAATAGAACTGTTCATTTTGTCTCCTCTCTCCTGCTATCTCTTCATAGGTGATAGAGAGATAGTAGAGAGATGATAGATAGATACAGATAGATATACACATATATAGATAGATATAGGTAAATAAGGCCTTGCTGGATATTGATTTCTAACATGAAAATCACGTTTTCTTAGAATTTGGAGGGAATTACACACTTATCTTCTATTATCACATATTGTTTAGAAGTCTAATTCTTGTTCCTTTATGTGTTTATTTCCTTTTTAAAGTTTTCAGGACCTTCTTTATCTCACAATAATGTACCTAGATGGGCATTTTTTTCCCCTTTAAGATCTTCAAAATTCTTAGCCATTATTACTTAGAAGATTTGCCCTCCTCTATTTTCTCTATTATTTCTTTTTGATAGCTGTTTAGTTGACTTTTGCCCTTCTCATTTAGAATTTATTTGATGTAACATAAACATTTGAAAGTAGGCTAGCCATCACATTTTTTCATGATATTATACTTTTAACCATTATTTTTTATTAATATAATGCAGTTAAATAAATTACATAGCATTTATTTGACTCCATGGAGCACTAACCAATTCTGAGATTGTCTTGAAAAGTCACACCTAAATAATACTTAACCAAATATTTGCTTTATTTTTCCCCTACCCATTGCATGGCTATTGGAAAATACAGCTTTTGTGAACTTTTGGAAACTATAGAGAATCATTGGGATAAGAGAAACATATTTTCTAGGTGATGATAAAAGCAATACAAAAGCAAAGACTGAATATTAGAATGAGGGAAACAGATGAGCAGGAAAATGTGAGCAATGACATAAATAATAAAAGATATTTGGTTTGCTCGTTGCACATTACTATATAATATTCTTGTTTCATGTTGGTAGTTCCCCCTTTTTTTTTTTTTGGTATTTAACTACAAGTTATTTTTTCCTCTTTGCAATCGTTCTGTAAAACCTATAAATTCACAGCTTTAATTTTCACCATCTCGTTCACTTGGGAGAGTCTTTATACTAGCCACATAATTGAATGTTTTATATATTTTTGATACTTCATCTTAGGTATATGACTTTTGAATTTTAAATTGGATGATCATGATAAGCTTCATTTCTAGATTCTTAAGTCTAAAGCACAGATAGGTTAAGGCTTCACATATGTTTTGACAGATATATCAAATAGGAGTACTCAGTAGAAAAAATATTAAGTATATTTGCTAAAAGAAACAGAACTGGAGATTTAGAGCTTTCAGGTTTTTTTATTGTCAACTTCTCCTTAGTCTTTTCTTTGTTGATAATGGAGATGATTTCTGGCCTCAGAAAATGAAAGCACACTGAAGAGGTAACCACTCAAATGATACATTACTGACTTGGAGAAAGTGCAGTTCACTAAATAATATTTCTTTTTCCTGATGAAACTCTGGAAGATTGATTTGTATGCTTTCTGATGATAGATAGAAATACTGGAGAGACTGCTAGTCTCATAATAACCCTTTCAAAGAGTTTAATACTTCTTCCCTAAAAAGAATATGTAGTTGATTCTCATTATTCACAGTAGTTAGTTACATTCTATAAGATCACTGTCACACACACACACACACACACACACACACACACACACACTATCTAAACTAGTGAATACTGAAGCATTACTTCTGGGGAAATATAGTTAGGTTCCTGTGAGCCTCCGGTCACAACATTTTCATCAAATGATAAATACATAAGCTTGTTTTGTGTGTATTTCTGTTTCAGACACATTATTTAATATATATTGTTGATTCACTAACATCGAACTCATGGCCAACAGCGCCATAACTGATGCCTGAACAAAGTTTATCTGACACATGTATTTTCTCTGTAAAGCACATCATAGCCATCTTGTACTTAGAGACACTAGACAGAACTTCATCACCATGCTTGGGCTATCTTTAAACAACAAAATCGTCAACAAAAAACACAAAAATGCAAAAAAACAAAATAAAACAGCATTAAATGAACTGTGAAAAAGACACTTGTTCAACCTCAGCTGGGTGACATGTGTATCGGGCAATTGCTCTGCATATCAGTGAATGATTGCAAAATTGCCACCAGTATTTATTTGGGGTTACAAATACATTTTAATGAGTAGGTGAATTTGCAAGTACAAAATATGCAAATAATGAGAATTGACTGTATTGTTTGATTTGAGCCAATTTTGGCAATACTACTAGCTATTTGTTTTAGTAGTTTAATAGAATTTAAAGGATTTTTACCTTGCTTTGAAATGTTTATAATTATCTCTGCTGATAAAGTACCTTGGATTTGAAAGGATACGAAACTGACATTACTTTAAACTCTGCAGAAGGAATGAAAGGAAAAGATAATGCTTATTTCCACAAATTCAAGTTCATGATGGCATAGCTGAAGGACAAAGCATTTTATTTTATGTTTCTTTCTTTAATGAGTCCTCAAAAAGAGAAAAGTCTAAAGCACTAAAGGGCTTTATACTCCTTTGAGGTGTAGAAGCAATAAATTTTATGAATTGTGTTGTCCTAGGTTTTTCTACTTGTGTTTTGCCAGTCTTCTCACTAGGAACGTCAAAGTGCCCAAGGAGATAAATAGAAGGATGGGTGGCAGTTGTGTGTATCTGTGCAAAATGTGCTCATCGTCTAGCCATGTGTTGGGATGGATATAGGCTTTACATGGGCGTAACAGAATCTGGGTATCATTCTGTCTCTTGTGAAGGATTGTTCTAAGCATTGAGGATAGTGGTGAGGAAAACTAGAAAAGTGTACATCCTCATGAAGCTGACATTAAAATGGAGTGTGTGATAAATTAACAAACAGAGAAAAGACTATTATAGGTTGGGATATACACTTTAAAGGAAACCAGTAGGGATATACGATGGAGAAACTAGATAAAGACACTATGTTAGGTATATTTCTGGAAGAGATGAGATTTGAATGGTGACCAGGTAGCTGAGAATTGGCCTGACAGATGAAGATTTTGGGACGTAGCCTCCCTGGTGTAGTACAAAGGGCCTGAATGGGAAAAGTCTTGGTGTGACTACATTGAGGACTAGTGGTAATAAAGCCAGAGTGGCTACAGCACAGTAACAGACCAGGACAGCAGGCAAAAGAAGCATGAGAGGTCAGCAGGAGGGAAAGCACAGGATACTTTGAAAGTCACAGTAAGCAGTAATGTTTTAATTTATGCATATTCAAGATTCACACATATCTCAGACTGAAAGGTAAACAATAAGCAATAAAAGATCTTAACCCTCTCACTACTTTGCTTAATCAGAGCAAATGTCAGCAAAAATATTCAATAGGAAGAAGCAAATACTTCTCACATCACAAAATCATTTTAGGCTGATGAAATTATCTTCGTTTGATTGGATTTGGATTTGCCTTTTTTTTTTTTTTTTTTTTAAGGGCGGGGGGCATCTGTTCAATATGAACAGCTCCCTAGAAATGTCTTAGGCAACAGTTTTTATGCCTACAGGGACTTAAGGTCTGCTGCATTGTGAATTGCCCTGCATACATCAAGTTACTGATATTATAGTTGTTATATTTCAGGATCTTCAAGTTTTTTCCCTTCCTGGGTGCTGAAACCATTTTCCTAATAATGCATCTGTCAGTTCTGACTTCCAAACATATTCGTTGTGAGGAACAAGAGACCACAGACTGGGCTAGTGTGGCCTGAGGGTCACTATTCCCCTCCTTAGCTCCACATGCTGAGGTTGCTAATTTTGAGGATGAATTAGGTCCTCCCCGAAGCCATGTCACTGCCTATATGAACAGCCTCTGTTCAGAGAGCCAGTGTCAAGAGAAATGTGAAATTTAATTTACTCATCTTCTGATCTATCCTCATTGCTTTGGCCAAAACATAATCTTTGCTGAAAAAACAGCTTCTTAAAAACACATAATACCAGAAGAATTACCATTTTCTAAAAGTTTATATTTTCCCAATTCATTTATCTAATGGACAAAAAGAGGCATCGACACAGTAAATGAGGTGAGTATTTTCATATACTAAATGGCAGTAGGCAAACAGAGTGAAGTTATTACTTTGAGTATACTGGGCCTTTTATGGAAGCTGTGATTCTCAGTGTTATCCCCAAAGTCACCTATTATTTTTATTTCCTGGTAATAATTAAGGTAGTATTACATACTTCAGGGTTTGTTTATGCTGCCGGGTTTAATCTTCATCCATGAAATGAACTCTATTTCTCTTGTGAAAAGAGGACATTCTACTTTCCCTTTTCTCTTTATCTGTCTGATAATAGACTTGGAGTTCCATGTCATTCAAAGGAATAGAGTCCAACCTAAGAACGGGCCTCTTGAATCTTCTCCAAATGCCTCATTAGGATATTACACTTTCTGAATGGCTTAAGAACAGGATTTCCTTGTGAGAAACGGTTAAAACCCAATAACTTCGGAAAATAGAAAGATTAGGAGGCTTTGTGGTATTACTTAGAAACATGATAAGTGAAAAATCCAATGATAAACTATCAGGATCTCAAAACCCCTGGATGGATATCATGCTAATAGTAAAGGCAATAAATTGTCAGTCTTTGGGGATGCTTTCTAGGGAGAAAGATTTAAGACCTTTCTTGATAGTCTATTTAATCGCAAAATAACTCTTCATGTTAAGAAATCCTGTGTTATGTCTAACTGAATTTTATCCTCTGTAATTTAAATGTCCTATCTTTTAATCAACCCTCAGAGAAAACAGCACAAAGATCTCTCTTCCTCAGCATGGTGGGACTTCGTATACCTGAAGGTAATAAATAAACCATTCACTTATTTTCTATGTGAGGAACTTATTTTTCTCATTATATATGACCTCATCTGCTTTTATTAACAAATTAAGGCCTATTAGGTGCAATAATAATAATTTCTAGCTAATTTTTATGATAGTAGAGGTTTATATTCAATATAATTTATGTATTTTATATTGAATATATTCCAATATTACATTTGTTTTTGAAACAACTTCATTATATTGATGACATACATTCAATAGGTAGTGATGCTTGCTGATCTTTTCTGTTTGTTTTTTATTTTTTTCTTTGTTATTCTTGTTTTGGTTAGGAACCCTAACTCTGCTATTTGTTAGTTATGTGATATTAGCCAGACTAGTTAAACTTTTTTGACCCCAATTACTTTATTTGTAAAATTTGAATAATGCGATATTGCCTCTATGATAATACTTAACATACTAGATACGTAGAAAGTGCACAACAGATGCACCCTCTCTTCTTGAGTGCATTTTATTTTTGTTACATGTATCATATGAAACTAATACATATACTCACATATGAAATATGTTTGCTAACTTTACCCTATTTTTAGCAAACAATTTTTATAACATAATCAGGCTACCTGTATTTTGGTTCCATACCTTAGTGTATCACTCTCTTCAAACATATAAACTACAGAATGGGAATCAGGTTCATGGAGTTTAGTTTGCTTTTGACATGTTTACTTTGGAATCCATTCGGGACTTATTCTTCTAAATAGCTTTGAGCTTCATATTTTATCATATACTCTATAATGTCAAATATTTAAATTAAAATGATGCTATTTATAGTTGATACACTATCATTTTTATAATTTGTAGACATTTTCACTTCTGAGCTTAGAGTTGAGTTTTCTTCTCAGAAATATTGAAGTTATTATTTTTAATGTTCTCTGTTTTTCTTAAGTGTTTTAGGAAACATTCTCATTGTCTTTACCGGAGGAAGTAGAAATCTTGAAGGAGAACCACTATGATAGTGTTAAGACCTACTGCCATTGTGTCTTTATTATAAAGAATATTTATGATTCCTGAGCCTTCAGTTGAATAATGGGCATGTTCTGGGGCCATTACTCTAGTAAAAATGATTATTGATTGTTTATAGGGCAACCAACTGACTGCTGTGATATACGAATATTTTCAAAACCACCATTATGCAGATACTCAAACTGGAATTAGTTATTGTGCATCAATGGGGAAGCCAAGAATCATTTCATCCCACAGATCGAAGGAAAATAGCTTCCTTTTGTTGATAGATACTTAAAGCTCCAGGATTTAAGTTCAAGACATAAGTTTCACTGCTTCAATATTATATTCTTTGAGAAAAGATATGGTTCATGGAAAGTAAAATGAGAAGCATAAAACCCATGTTATTATATTTTATTTCCTGAAGAATTTTAATGAGTTGAAATACATTTAAACTTAAAGCAAATTACTGTATCTTAGGAGACTAAGGGCTCAGGAAGAAAAATATCAGACTGTGCTATATCTTATTACCACGACACAGGGAAGTTAATTATTGCCTGCTATGGTGATATCTGGAGCAGGGTCAGTTTTCACAATTGAAGAAATGAGATTGTAAGGGTGAGTCTTTCTTTAGACTTACCTGGATAATGCATATGTTAAATAAATATCTAGAGACCCTTCCTTATTATTCAATCTATAATAGGACCAATCCAGTTTTGAAGATTTCAGTGGGCCCAGTCCCTTCTAATGTTTGCAAGGTATAGATCTACATAGAAAGCAAAGGTTACAAAAGTATTTTTTAAAAAAAACCCATATCAACACCTCCATACCCAAATTAAAACTCACCATTAAATCAAGAACACCCTCTTGCTCCCCAGCAAAAATAACAAATAATGAAAAGGATATGACAACTGTGATATATAATAAAAGTGTCTTCCCCTCATCCTTTTACAAAAAACAATCTTATCTATTACCAAAGTAAAAATCCTCCTCTCCTCAAGTGCTTCGTGATACTGGGGAAATACTAGGACATCAGCACAGATAGATGGATGTAATAAGAGAAAGTGCTTCCTATTATCCAGCTACGCTTGCTTTTCTTTTTATTATTTGCTATATTTCTGTCCTGTCCCCTAAGTTTTCTTCCTTTCACCAGTTTTTAGAGGGGTGGGGAGTGTGAAGGAGTATAATCTTGAAAAGAGAAACAGAAATCTAATTAGCTTAATTACCTGGATTTAGTGCATTATCAAAGAACCTTATATATCTTCAAGTTTTATACTTAAATATGTCATTTTAAATGAAAGACTGCAATAATGATTAAGAGAGAGTCAAACTCATGTCATTGCATCAGGAGATATGGAGAATTGCAGAAGAGACATGCCATGGAAAATGTCTTAAAAATTATTTAAAACCTTTAAAAATATTTTCTCTAAGGGTGTTTACTGTAAGAGAAATAATATACTAGTATCCTGGGAGGGAAAGAAAAAAACAATATGTACTCCTAGCTAGTTGTTTTGTTTTGTTTTTTTTTTTAAGAAAATTTTTTTTAGTCCATTCACTCACATTTTTTTTTTGCTTACAGAATAAAACTTTTTCATTAGATTCTGTTCAGTTAAAAGTTTCACCTTAGGAATTATTTTATTACTTAGTAGTTTTTTTTTCTAAATTTTACCTCATTTTTCTTGGTACTGACAGCCTGCTGATGCCCACCATTAATGTCGACATTATGAATAAATTGTGAAGCCAATGAAGATGCATATCTTTCTAATAAAAAACAAGCAGGATGAATGCTCTTCCAATAATACTGCTAAAAGCAGTGATTACTACAATAAAATGTCCATTTTCTAAGATTATTTTTTGCTTCCTGTAACTGTGGGTCTGGAAATTCAGTGGAAAATTGATATTCATTTATTTATTCATTCATTTAAAGATTAATACAATCAGTAGGACCGCTAGGACAGAAGCCTTATATACTAGTTCAGTGATTCTCAAAGTGTTGTCTGAGGATCTAGGATTCATGAGACCCTGAAGAGCATCCATGAAGTCAAAATTATTTTTATAATAATAGCAGGACATTGTTTGTCTTTACACTTTGTTGACTTTGTGCTGATGATGCAAAGGCAGCCACTAGCATGCAGCAAGCAAGGCAGTGGTACCAAACAGTACTCAGTATCAATTGTATTCAACACTTTCACAGGCTTACCAAAAAAAAAAAAAAAAAAAATTTGCTTAAGAATTTGTATTATAAAGCTTTAAAAATTGTTGATTTTATTGAATCTTAATTCTTAAGTAGACATGTTTTTACATTCTATAAAAGAAACGAAAATATGTATGAAGCACTTGTTTACTTATTTCATTGACCACCTTTATACTTGAAGGAACAACAAACAGTTATTGAGACTTGGTAATTTTGCCAATAGTTTTTTGAGAAATAACAAAGTCAGTCTGTCACTTTAAGAAAAACAACTGACAGATTTGGGTGCTAAATTATAATATTCAAGCTTTTAAATCAAAAATAAAATTTTGGAAAACATATCTGCCATTGTGAGTTTGTCACCTTCCCAGTAATTAAAGACTTCTCAGATGTGTGGTAATGTTAAGGAATATAACATTTTGATATTGCATAATGAAGTGTATCAACATTTGGAAGCTCTGTTTAACTAAGTGTACTGAAATTTTCCAAATGACCAATGTATAACATTACAAAATATTATATATGAGATTTTAATGGAACATAGTACAGAAAGTTCACTTATATGGTTTTAGATTCCACATTACAAAACCTTTAAGAAATTATGCTTATCAACCTTTAGTGCTGTTTCAAAGAACAGAAATCTGAAAAGACTATGAAATAGTTTCCTCTTTTTAAATCGCATATGTATGTCAGGACAGGTTTTTGTAATATATGTTCACCAAAGTAAAATATGAGAATCTTTTTCTTTAAACATTAAAAAGATTCGCTAAAATGGAAAGCAATGTCACTTTTCATGTTTTTAGACAACATATTTTCATAAAATGTTATTAATGTTAGCTTCTGATGAGCTTATTATCATTGCTTTAAAATAAATTAGTAAATAAATATTTTGAAAATCTCTCTGCTTTAATTTAAAATACAGTAAACAGGGGTAAGTATAACTACTGTAAGCAGAGGGTCTTTGAAGTCTGATAATTTTTAAGAATGTAAAGGAATGATGAGCCCCAAATGTTTGAGAGCTAATGTGCTAGGCTATGGAGATTTTCTTTTGTTGGGACTTCAAGGCTTGAATTGAAAACATAAAGAAATAAGAACTTACAAATTTGAACTTCAAATTTTTTTTATCGATTTCTTCCACAAAAACTTATTGAACTTATTATATTTGAGAAAAATTGTTTTTTATAAGAATCAAAACTTTTAGTGAGGCTTTGTTGCTTGTCCTCTTTTGGATCCCACAAAATTGATCCAAGCAAAGAATTTCATTGGAAATTTTACCCCGGCAATGAGTCAAGTTCAATGTTTATCATCCTGCTTCCCCCACACTTTTAGTGGGAAGCAAAGTTTATCTTATGCTAATCATGTAAAAAGCAAAATAGAGAAAATTTTTATGTATTCTTATAGAAGATTTGTCAAATACAAGTAAAAACAAATCTATTTATCCAAAAAGTAGTCATTTCAAAAATATTTTAAAATGAAAGTACACATACACACTTGTTTTTTTACCATGGCAGTCATAGAGTTAGATTAAAAAATGAGAGGAAATAATGCTTTATTTTCTGTCTAGAAACTCACAAATATGTGATTATATGCTAAGGATAAAGGAAGTTGTTTAGTTATTGAAGGGAAAATTGCATTAGTCTATTAATGACTTTGGGACAATTAGGTAATTATTTGAAAAGATAACATAAGCTCCCTACTTCTTATATGTACTGTAAAAACATACAGAAGAGTGTCTTTATAATCCAGGGATGGAGGTGGTCTTTCTTAGCATATGTCCAAACATCATGAACCATAGGAAAAGATTAATAGATTTGATAAAATATACTCAAAAAATTTCTAAAATTAAAAAATTAAAGGAAACAGATTGGGAAAATGTTTTTAATATGTGCAATTAACAAATGGTTAGCATCCATAGTGTATGTCTCCAAAGTGTTCTTACAGATCAGTAAGAAAAAGGCAAACATAAAAAAATTGTTAAAGGTCAGGAAATATAATAATAAGAGATACATATATCCATCAAATATATGAAGAATTTACTAAACTGACAATATTATAAAGATTGGGGTTATTCAGAGTTGAGGGTGTGTGAAACAGGCTCTCATGCCCAGTTGGAAGGGTTTTAACTTATCCGAATGTGTCTGTCTATCCTAGCAATTTCACATTAGTAATTTATCCTTGCCATATTCACATATATGCTCTAAGATATACGTAAAGAATGTTTACTGTTTTCAATCAGGAAAATTAGAGAATAGCCCAAATGGTCATCAATCATAAATTAGTTAAATAAATGATGACAAATCAATTTGACAGATTTCTGTACAGTCATGAAAATATATGTAGTTTTATACTCAATGAGATAGAAATATTTTATCATGTTAAGCATACAAATACTGTTGTTCTTTTAAAAAAATACTATGTGTATAATGCATGTTTATATGTATTGATTAAGTGTCTCTTGAAGATATACATCAAGCTAATGAGAGTTGCTTTAAATCAGTGATACCGTTATGACAGACTTTTCACTTTCTTTAACTGTTTATCTCTTTTTCCTTTTAAAAAAATGTGCAATGAACATGTATTAGTGGGAAATGTAATTAGATTGCATTCTTATCCTTACCAAACACATTACATGAACATAGTAGGCTTATTAAATATTAATTTCATTTTACTGGTGAAATTAAATGAACTCAATCAGTTCACAAAATACATGCAACTTAAATCATTGATTTGAGATATAAATGCATTTTAAAATTAGAGCCACACTAGACCTTTGAGTTTTAGGAATTAACCCTTCTGTGAGCTCTTCCCTCTTTTTAAATAATTAATAATAATTAAGAAGCTGGCCACTTTAATCTAGTTGATACTTCCAAACTCTCCCTGTAATATGATCATTAATTTATATATAAAACAAGGTGGAAATTACAAAAAATTTTCTTGACTAGTGTAAGATTACATTTTTAGCTTTCTATGGAACTAGTATGGCCAGGTTGCTAAGTGTTACTAAGTTTTGGCCAATGACATGAGAGAGAAAATGATACATCCAAATTCCAGGGTATGTTTTAAATGCAGAAGGTGTACTCTTCTTCCTCACTTTCTCACTTATACTGCTAGGATTGGGACACAGTGCTGAGTCATATCAACCATGTTGAATGGGGCAAAAAGCTTCAGATGGTAGACGCTTAGTTCCTAAATAATCACAGGGAATAGATCCATCATACCAGCCTTTGACTACTTACCTCTGGGTTGTTACGTGACAGAGAATTAAACTTTTATATTGGTTAAGTCACAGTATATGGGGTCTCTTTTACACAAAGCCATATTGTAATTAACAGTATTAATTTACAAATGATAGGTAGTCTGACATGACCAAAGTATGAGGAAGATCTATAGGAGAGAGAGTTGGAATAGAAAGATGAGGCCAGAAAGTGAAGACCTTGAAATGTCTTAACTGAGAAGATTTTATTGTTTTCCCTGCAATAGAACACCACAGATCACTTTTGAAAGGAGCAGGATGTGATCAAATTTGTGTGTTAGGGGAATAAAGTGTTTAAAACAAATTTTGAGGAAGAAAGACTGGACACTAAGACAATGAACTCTCTGTCGTAATCAAAGTAAATATAGGCTTATGACCACAACAGTAAAAAATAAGAATAAGAGAAATCTTCCAATGTGGAGATGGAACTGGCAGAATTGTGAAAGAATTTAAATTAGTAAGAGAGGGGTGTTTGTTAATAAAAAGAAGACAAAAAATAATCGTAATCAAAGACAATCTTTAACACATTTAAGTAACATGATAGAAATACAGTTTTAATGGTGTCATCTGGCAGTGAGGTATGAGGAATCCTTTTTAAATGTGTTCAGTTCTAATCAAGTTTAAGTGACAATTAGAAATACAAGTGGGGAGTAACAAAAGACTTAGAGGGGATGTCTATATGTGCTTCTCTCCCAAATAGGGACAGCAGTGGAAGACTTCCAAACAAAATGGACAAAGAGCATAAAGAGAACATAAAACACAATGATATTATAATGTTCTTTTAAATTATTTTAATGTTTCATTTCTCCTATAGGATATAGGAGGAATAAAACATAAGGTTCATATCATCTAGGAGCATTAAAGGGCCTGTGAGATAATATCCACAGAATGATAGGGCCATTGGTCATCTGGAACAATCCAATTTGTCATAACTAATTAAGGACATGCAAAGGGATAAAGTGACTTGTACAGGAGAGCTTCGTTAAAATGGCAAAGCACTCCCAATCTCAGAGTGATGGGTTATAATTTGATGCCCAGTTATTTGTAACTCCTCATGAATGTAGACTAAAGGCTTTTTCTTTTCCTTTTTCTTTCTTTTCATCTCTTTCTGCTTCAGAACCATTGGGACCTTGACAGCTTTTTAAGAATCAGTAATATTGAGGTTCAATTAGCAAAATGCCATAGCAATTGGCTTTTCATACTCTTCAATTGTATTGGATAAAATTATTTGAAGTAAAAAATTTAGTTTGTTCTCACAATTATTTTTTTAATCAAATAAATCATCTTCATAGTTTTTTCAGATTAAAAAACAAATGCCAAAAGAAAATTGTATTCCCGTTTCACAAGAAAAGCTGGGGCACTATGTGTGATGAATGACACTTTTGAAATAAACTGTAGATTTTCACAAGTACATTTCTTTTTCACATCATTAGTTCTTGCGTTGAAGTCGAGGCAGCAATTCAAACACCTAGTAGTCAAGGGCTCACTGATCTTTGAAAGAAATTAGACCTACTTTTTAAAGACACATTCACTCTTTCAAGCTCCAAAGCAGTAAAGATAAAATCTTCCTTTCGTGTGTGAAAGAGCAAAATAAATTCTGTGAAAAAAAAATAACAACCTCAGAGAGAGATTAAAGATTAGAAAGAAGAAAGCAGAAGATACATCTGAAAGCAGCACAGTACGGTAAAAAGACTTTTGGGCCTGGAATGAGAGAGTGATGGGTTCAATCTCAGTTTTTCTAGATCATGTAGCATCAGGAAAGTTAACTTCTCTGTGCCTCAATCTTCTCATTCATAAAATGAAAGTAACAATACTCATGTCAGTGCTTCCCTAAGGAAAAAAGGTCATAGTAGATGCTAAATAAATTTAGTTCAGCCATACAAGCTTTTTAAGAACTATTAATCTGATAACAAAGAATAATTATGAAGAAAAAATGTCTTTAAATTCTATTCAGCTGCCTTGATAATAGTTCAACTTTTATTCATTCACCCATTCACAAGGCAGAAATGTTTAAAAATTCAGAAAGTAACAAACATTATCAGGGACATCATATTAAGCCTTCCCCCCTAATCCATGAAAAATAACAGAAAATGTTTCATAAGTGAAAAAGAGTTGCTAATATTTTTCTTTTATTTCTGGAATCCATTCCAGGTCCTCCAAGATCTGCCTTTGAACTAAATCTTAATTGCTGTCCCAGACCCAGCTTAATTTCTTCCTCTTCAATGTCTATCTATATTCCAGATTATCATGTTTCCCTTCCCTGAAGTTGCAGCTCCCCTGGCTTATAATTATTTGATAATTCATCTACTTCTTTATACTATGACCTGCAATTTTTAAATTCATCTCATATTAATACTCAATATTTTAATATTTTACTTACATACTATACTAAAAAATTAATATTTAATGTATGATCATATTTAATTTGACAATGAACATGCCTATATGTACTTATTATAATATTCTTCGTAAAAACTCCAACATGTCCATGTAAGGAACTAAACTATAGTGTAACTTTTGTTTTAGTTCGTCTTGCTCTAGTCACCAGTCTTTATCTGGCATTTACTGACACTAACCTTTATCTGATAATTCTTTTGTTTTGTTTTCCTTGAATTATTTTGCTGTTTTCTTCCAATAGACTAAAACTACATTTCAAGATAACACAGGGGCATATGTTTCCTACATATAGTCATTGCATTCAGGGATATGATTAGTTTCATGATGTAGCTGATTTCTTTAAATTTGGATTAGTTTGTCAGTGGCTCCTATTAAAACCAGAAAAAAAAAAGGTTTTTAATTTTTAAAACTGTACTACAAAAACAATGCTTTCACAAAAATGTCTCTCTTAAGACACATAATGACCTGTAATTTCAATCCTATTTTATAGCGGATTATAGTACTAAGCATCAGAGAAATAAAAAAATTTACACAGCAAATTTAAATTTGGATCTCATGTCATTGGCCAAAACTTAGTAACACTTAGCAACCTGGCCATACTAGTTTCATAGAAAGTTAAAAATGTAATCTTACATGCATAGTTAAAACTGCAATTACTATAGAAGAAAGGGAAAAGTAGATAATGAGGGATAGCCAGGAGTCTTTCTCACATTCCCTGAGTGTTGTTGGTGGTAGAGTGCTTTTTCCCTCCTCTTTCTATTTCCCCTCCCCGTCTTTTCTCTTTCTCTTCTCCTCTCTCCCCCCTCCTTTTTCCTCTCCTGTTCTTTCTCTTCTTGGCTCCATGGCTTTTCTTATCATGTTCTCTGTTGAGATAGCCTTTCCTTCAGTTCCATCTCCATTGTTAAAATTCTTATTTGTTGTTCAGGACCAAGTCAAAAATCACACTTTTCAAGATTTTGTCATTTAAAATCAATCTATTTTCCTCCTGATTTTCTTTGGCACATAATGTTATGCTTCAATATCTTATATATTAGTTACATCTTTATATTCAGAATATGGGTATGTACTAAATCTTATTCAAAGTTTGGTTCTATTATATTTACTTACATTGTTTTGTGTATATTAAAATTTGATAAGTAAATATCTGGGCATCTAATATATTCTGGGTACTATTTTATTCATCTCATTTCACTCCATCAGAAAGGAAATCAATCAAACAAAAAATAACAGGACTCAAAAGTTAAGTAATTTGATTAAAATTATTCAGCTAGTAAATTGCAGGAAATAATCCAATTCACCAAATGACAAACTTGTCATACGCCACTTTGCTGAAAGATAATTTGTGCAAATAAGATTGGCTAAATTATTAATGTTTTTTAAGTTCATATTTTTTAGTTTCATGTTATTTCTTTTGCTTCGTATTTGTCAGTTTTGCTTAATCAAATATTATCTTTATATATTTGCTTTGTTCTGGTGTTTAATATATTTATTAAAAATGTGTCTTTTTTTTTTTTTTTTTTTGTAAAAGCAGTGTACTATCTTGTCTTTTTGTCCACCTGTGCCCTACCTGTCATGCTCATGTTTCTGATTCAATCTCTGGAAGACCTGAGGTTTTATAGAACTCCAAAAATTATTTTTTTTCTTTCCATTATACTATGCTATCTCATTGACTATATGCTTGAAAGTCTTGCTGAATTAATTTGAAACCCCTGCTACCATCTTGCTGGAAAATATAGCATCCTTTAACCATGTTGGATAATGGTATTTAATAACTTGTTAATTTTATGTGACCAAAAATGTCAATATTTTGATCTAATCTTAGAGACTAATATAAGTATCTAACTTGCATGAGTCACAGGTTTCTTGGGGGGCGAGGGAGGGCTCATTTGTGATCTTCACAAACAAGGTGACTTTGTGAGCATATTATCCAAGCTTTTGCATGAAAGCTTTTAGAAAACACCAACTCTGCACATCAAGCCGTAAAGCCATTGACTACTGTTTACCATCCCTTTAAATCCCTTTACATCTTTCTGTGTCCCTCACAGAAAGACCCTCACAGTCATATGCCGCTTAACGATGAGGCTATATCTTGAAATTTGTGTCCTTTGGTGATTTTGTCATTGTGCAAACATCAGAGAATGCACTTACACAAACCTAGATGGTATAATACACTACTATAATTGTATATGCTATACTTTATACTACTGGCAGCACAGAAGGTTTGTTTATACCAATGTCACCACAAATGTGAGTAATGTGTTTTGCTACAACATTACGAAGGCTACGATGTCTCTAGGCAACAAAAGTTTTTTAGCTCCATTATAATCTTATGGGACTACTAAAATATATGCGGTTTCATTGTTGACTTAGATGTGATTAGACGGTGCATATAATGGTAACTTTTGCTGCTGGATGGGCTCTATAACTTCAATTCCAGGCCCATACTGGTTTCTGGGCCAATCAAAACAAAGGGAAATTGGGAAGATGGTCATTACTTTTTGCTAAGCTTGGCGATGGGCTTCCAACAAAGTTATTCAGCTAATTCTCTCTGATACGTGGAAGGTGTTGAGAATGTACTCTAAGTGCCAAATGGTTTCTGAGCTATGATCTAGCCTTTCTCTAAACTATGCCCCTAATTTTGACCCAATTCACAGGACTAGGATCTATTCTAAGTACCATTTTATTGTCTGCCTTTTGTTTTGCCTCCAAACAAATCTCTTAGTATATATCAATCTTTCACTGACCATTGGCGACACAATATACATAATTTATATTGATCTCCCTCTTTATCCCTCTCTCATTAACCTCTCAAAAAAAGACACAATTCAAAGATACAGAAATTACCATAAACAACTTCTTAGGGAAATCTTTCCATTTCTATTTTCCATTTACGGTATACTTCCAAAATGATTTCTCATTGGTTAAAGTTATTTAAGTTGGACCAAAAAAAAAAAAAGAGAGGGAGAGAAAGAAAGAAATATAAAACCAATTCCCAATAGCAACCTAAGTACAATATTGTATAAAAGATAGATAATATAAGCTGTTATTTATTTATTCTACAGTAGTTAACACATGGCTACTTAAAATGTGACTTTTCTGGTTGTCATTTAAATTTGTCAAGGTAAGCTAAGAATAGCAAGATTTCCATAAACTAGGTCACAATCTTACACAGTTATTTTCTTTGAACGAAGAAGCAGAAAATATATCACATTAAACTCTTCAATTCGAAGTAGTTGATATTTTACCCATGTTTCTTCCAAAGCCTTTTTTCTGCTTCTTTCATTCCCTGGTGAATGCCCAAAGCAATAAGCAGACACTAATATTTTACTTTGAGGGTGACTGCTTCATATTTGCTTTATAGAAATTACAAATACTTAGACTGCTTTGAATGAAATAATTTCTACATTTTTGGATGTCTCCATTTGGAGAGTTCTCTCTGTAGTAGCTCAAGTATTTTATAAGTGGTTTAAGAGCTTAATATGCCAAATAATCTATTTGCATTCCTGTTGCTGTTTAAAGAATGCAGACCTCATATACGACAATTTTATTCCATTTAATCGGAGTTAATTCAGAAAATATAGTCAACCAGGTGGTATCAAAGGGTTTTGCTACTTCTGAAGAGATTAGCATATAAACACATTACGACATATGGTTAAAGATTCATTTACAGGTGTGGCAGCTTCAGCATATTGTTGCTCTACATCAATTTAATAGTATGTTGGATTAGCTGACTTGGCAGAGGTATTCATCTGCCCCCAAAAATATCTACACAGTATAGATCCAGTGAGTATTTAATATAATTGCAACAAATTTAATAGTCCTACAGTCTCACTAGAGACTCAAAGAGGTGAAATTCCCTTCTCTAGGGGAGTCAAGGTCAGAGGTGCTGATCTTTCCAATGGGAACTGCCACTCAAAAGTCCTTGAATTATTAAAATTGATTTTATTTTTCTTTTCTAATATTTTCCTCTTTTCGCCTTTCCCACTTTTGAAATTTACTATTACAAAAAAAAGAGGAAATATTTACATCTCTTTTAGTGGTGAAATATATTAATAAAGAAAGATAGAATAGTTTTAATGGCCCTAAATGGAAATATCTGAATGAAAGACCATAAATCCAAGAACCACTTTAGAAAATGCATCATGTATTGATTTTTTGGAGCTGCATACCGGTTTATGAGTCTACAAAAAATTGATTGAGTGATGTATTTGCTACTGTAACAAGTTACCACAACTTAATGGTTTAAAACACCACAGATTTATTATCTTACAGTTCTAGAGGTCAGAAGACTGAAATTCGTTCCAATGAACTAAATTAAAATCAAAACGTAAGCAAGGCTGCGTTCCCTTTTGGAAGCTCTAGGGAAAAATCCACTTCCTTGCTTTGTCCATCTTCTAGATGCCATTTGTACTCCCTGGCTTGTGTCCCTCCATCTTCAAATTCAGCAGTGGCAGATTGAGTCTTTCTCACACTGCTCTCACATTTCTCAAATTGTATCACTCTGGCATAATCTCTCTTCTGCATTCATTTCCCACTTACAAAGAACCTTGTTATTACACTGGGATACCTGATTAATTCAGAATAATCTGCCCATCTCAAAATCACATGATTAAGCAAACTGAATTTCATTTGCTATGTAACCTAACAAATTCACTGATTCTTGGAAATTAGGATATGAAATCTCTAGGGGACCATGATTCTGCCTACTACAGGTGATAGTGACATTAAAGAACAAGAAAGAGAGAAAGAGCAATTGGGGGAGCATTTTATAAACTATATAAATGCCTAACCAATGTAATGTATACTTGAAACTAATAATTTTTTTTTTTTTTAAAGCAAGGTGTGAAGAAAAAAAATTAGTCAGGAATATAGCATGCTAGTTCAAGCTCTGCAGTCAATTAGCAAGGGGAACTCAAAAAAGCTATTTAGGTTTGCAGTTTCTCTTTTTAATAAAGAAATACTATAATAAATAAGTAACATTCACTGGGAGCTTCTGATATGCCATTCACTTTTATACATGTATGATCCCATTTAATCATCAAAACAAAATTACCCCCACTTTACTGGAGGCACAGAGAATTTATGCAACATGTTCCTGCTCATTCATTAGTTAAGTGGACAGGCACGATTTCACTCATCTACTCTGGCCTAACAGCTCAGAAGCTTTTAACCATCAGGCTACAATAAGATCATAATAATTTATCTTTTCACATCTTTATTAGTTAAATCAGTCAATAAATATTAATTGAGGGCCCACTGGGTGACTACAAACTCTGGTAGGCATTGGTGGTGAATAAGCAAAAGACAGGTTCTGTCTCTGTGAGCTGGAGTATAGTTAAGATGCAATATAGACATTTATTCCTATAATTTATTATCGCTCCTGATTTTGAAGGTTTACTGCTATCAGCTGGGCAGTTCTTCTGCTCCATGTAAATTCAGCTGGGCTTCATGCCGCTAGAAAATCTAAAACGACTCACTTTTATGACTGCTGGTTGATGCTGGCTGTTGGTTGGGAGCTCGCCATGTGAGTCGGGCTTCTAATTGCTTGATGGCTGCATTCCAAGGAGTGTCCCAAGAATGAATGTTTTAAGAGGGAGGAAGCAGATGCTGCCAGTGTTCTTACAGACTAGGTCAGGGATTTACACACCATTATTTCTGCTGTGTGCTATTGGCTAAGCTGCCACAGCGTGAATTCACATTCAAGAGGACAAATATATTTCAATCTTTTATGGGGAGAGTGACCAAAAAGCTGTGGCCAACTTCAGTCCGTCACAGACTAGAACATGGAAAGCAAGTTTTATGAGATGATGCTGAGAGATGAAATCAGTGGCCAAATTATGCAAAGCCTCATAGGGATTTGGGGATCTAAAATAACAGCACAGGAAGATTTTAGATAGGTCTAAACAGGAAAATTAGAGCATAATCGAGAATTAAATTATGAATAAGATCACTTTGGCTGCAATATGGAGAATGGAGTGAAACTCCAGGATAGTAATGATAGTGACTTGGACTGGGCAGGTAGGTAGGGATGAAAGGAAGTCAGATATGCATGATATTTTGAAGGCATATTGGCCAAGACATGGTGATTGATTCCATGTGGAAGATGAAGTAGATGAATACAGGATATGCTTTCTATCTTGAGCAACTTAGAGTGTTATTTATTGCATTAGCTCACAATGAAAGAGAAGAAATCATGAAGGGAAAATGATGAGCTCAGTTTTGGAAAATTCATTGAACTTAAAGGCCCATGAAACATCCAACTGAAGTTGTCTAGAAAGCAACTGGATATACGGTCTGGGATTCAGGAGTAAGAACCATGTTGGAGATAGAGATTTTGTCATTTTCTGCATGGGCATAATTGGAAGTATGACTATGAATGAATGAAGGTGCCTAAAGAGAGAATGTGAGTTGAAAAGAAAAGTATGCTTTGGACAGAATTCTGAGGAAAACCAACATATAATGTTCAGAGAGCAGGCAAAAGGTCAAAGAAAACTGAGATGAAGCATTCAGAGAGGTAGGAAGAAATGCTTAAAGAGTGTGGTTTCAAAGAAGGCAAGTAAAAGCAGTTTCAAATAGGTTTTGTAGAGTCTCTGTGGAATGGTGTTGAGAGATCAAGAGGTTCGTGGGATAGCGCAACAGGAATGTCACTGGAGATGCTGGCAGATGTGTTTGGTAAGAGTGAGTTTGGCTGACCCACTGGAGGGGGCTAATAAATGATTGGAAGTTATGTGTAGGCCATGAATCTAGAGATCTTTGGCTGTAGAAGAGAGGTAGGGGTGGAAGAGTATGAGATGTTAGTAGGTACGTTGTTTTTTAAGACTCGAACAAGAGACGGAACCAGTTAAAAAAATAAAAAGTTGAAAATCTAGGAAGAAGAGGATGCTAGTTTTGTGCTAAAAAATATTTTAAGAACTTTTTTGAATCTTAAGTGTGGAAATATTGTGGACAACAAATTGCTAATACTGTAAGGAGTTATAAGCATTTTCTCAATTATTTGTTCCTTTTATTATAAACCTATTAATAATATTATAAGCATATTTGTCATTTAATGCTGTTATTCATATCATTCTAATTAACATTAAAGACATTTTAAATTGCATATGCTAAAAATTTAAGATAAGAAGATGCCTCTGACTTGAAAAAATAGAAGTGATCTTTTTTTCCCCTCTTTCTTTAGAGCTTTAAGAAATAGACATAGTGCATTTGTCCTTGGGATTTCTTTGCAATGTCCTTTATGAGAGTAGAGACTATCTTCAAATCAGAATTTTTAACTTTAGAAACACTTTCCTTTAAATTCTTCTTGACATGGCTGAATAACAAGTTTCTGGATTCCTTTGAAATTTTAGGACTTTGAAACTGAAACTGTCTTGATTCTTGAATTTTTTACTTAATGCATTTAAAAGAACTTTTTGTATGAAGAGCCAGAGTGTTGAAAGGAGAGATGATCAAAGTTTATAAAGCCGAGGAGAGAATAAACATGAACTTATTCACCAAATTTTGTAATATTAGAATTAGATGATGCCCCTTGAAGTGCAAAGATAGCAGTTTAGGAAAAATCAAAAGAAATATAACTTTTGACAGTCTGTTTTAAATTAATGAAATATTAACCAAAGAGGTGAGACAACATGAAAATACAAGTAGATTAAAGTGATTCATGAATGAGACTGGTCTATAATATTTTTTGTTGTTCAAGGTTAGAGTTAATGTTTGGCATATGACCTCATATAGTTTCACAATATTGTTCTTCTACATGACTCAGATGACAATTTACACATGGCCTAAGGAGAACTATGTTTTTTCTAATATGGGATTGGTATTTCATATGTTTTCATGTATTAAAAGTTAATAGTATAAAATATAACTAATAAGTAGACCTACTGACTATGTTAGAATCTCTGTTCTGTGACTTACTCAATGTGTGTTCTTGGGCAGGTTACTTAGCCTTATGTCTTAATATCCTCATAGTGAAAATAATAGTATCTACCTTACAATGCTTTCAGGAAATATTAAAATAAATATCTCAGCATAAGAACTTGATGTCTTGGTTGTTACTGTTGTTATACCAAGATACTGTAGTAATGGTTTTGTTGAAATGGCATTTTCAGTACAACAAAGCAATTCTAAATTGAACTCAGTACTTCTATAGAAATCATAGGGAAGGGCGCTAAAACGCCAGGAAAAATTAACTTTTTAAGAAAAATTATGATTTGTCTTGTGAATAATCAAGTTTGTTAATCTAATAGACAGTATTTAGTATTTAGCTATTTAATTCAATTTTATTCTACCTTAGTAATTATTCAGTTTTACATTTAGGGCATACTTTTTTCCTAGAATATAAATTTTCTTAGTAATTACCTTTGATAAAAATTAGAAAGAAAGAAAATAATTTATAACCAAGTGATGAAAAAAATTGTATAATAGACACATAAGTAGTTTCTTTTTTTCAGTTTGGAAAATATGGGTGTGAGTATGGGTTAGAGAGAAGTAGAACAAAAGTACATCGTGTGAAATCCTATACACTATGTCCGTATACATGTATGTATGCATCTGTGCTATGCACACAAACACATATATACACACACCTATACACATATATAATGTAAATTATAGCTTAGTGATGACAGTGGTGGGGAAAATGGAGGGTTCAATTACGATGATTCTTTTCTCTCTTCACTCTTTGAATCAACATTTTTATTCCATCTGATGCCACACAGGAAAGGGGATGAAAGTTAAAGTGTGGAAGACAGAGAGAAACATTGCTAGCATCAAGGAAGCCAGGCCAAAATTAAGTTCCTTTACATGGAAGAAAGAGAAGGATGAAGCTCCACAGCCAACTGTATGACCTAAGTATGCTCTGGGTAGACAGAAGTAACAATAAGCTGTTTATTAATTAAAGTCCGTCCCATTTATCCTACTTCCGAAATGGGTCTGAGAAACAATAATTTATTCTGAATGTCAGAATTTGAAGGAACTAAGAAATTATCTAGTAAAATCCATTCATCTTATAAATTAATAAACTTATGCCATGAAAATTTAAGAAACTTAGCTAAGATCTCATAGTCAATTAAGAGCTGAAGCAATAGTACAATCCTAGATTCCTGACTGGCCTGAACTGCCATTGTTGTCACTATTATAGCTTCTTCTGAGGCACAAAATGAAGTTCTAATTCATCTTTTCTTTTTTTTCTTTTCTTAGCAGTAGATTTATACAACTCTAGGTGGTTTCATATTTAACAATTATAGTATCCTTCAGATAGTAAATCAAGAATTATTTGGCATTTCGTTTTCTTGAAAGACAGTTATAGAATCCTTAACTATTTTGAAACGTAAATTTAAAAATATCTATTAAATTTCACATATTTAAAAATAATTTATATTTGGATCTACAATCTTTATGTGGTATGAGTATTTTTTCTACTAAAATAGATATTACATGATATACTTTTGAGCTTTCCTTTTTGCTCATTTAAAAGGATCTTGAAGAGTGGGCCTATCAAGTGTTTATAAATGAATTCATATTTTTCTTATAATTAGAATTGCTTTATTGTAATATCTGACTTTTCCCATTAAAGGCGGCTTTTTAAGTTACGCTATTTAAAGTGATTTCAATCAAGTTTCCCTTAAGTATAAAATCTTTTCATGATTAATTCAAATAGTGCTCTTTTAATTTGTATAACTTTTAAATTTAAGCATGATATTGGGTTTTGTGAATGAGGGTCAGAACTCCCTCTAGCTGAGGAGACTTAGATTGAGCTCATATTGATGGTGATGGTGGTAATGACGATAACAGTGATGATGATGGATGATGATGATATCACATACATTAAATGCTCTTTTTTTCCCCATGAAAAAAATGTTTCTACTTATTTGGGTGTAAACTATTTCAAGTGCTTCTGTCCTTTCTCTGCCTGTGCCTTTTCAGAAACTTGGCACTTATTCCATGTAATGAGTATTTGGGAGGCACCTGGAAAGTTTGGTATTCCAAAAGCCAACAGGCCATTAGCTTCAAGGTATTGGCTCATACTGAGAACATACCACCTGGCAGGCTCCACAGCTGTGCTTTCAGCTTTCTCTTTGGCATGGAACTCAAGGTGCTCAGTTTGTGTTTGAAATTTTTGAATATTTAAAATGTGTCAGAGATTAAGTCATATTTTCCTTAATTATTAAGATATCTTAAAGAGTATTTATTTTATTCACCAGTTCAAGATTCTTAAACCTTTTCTGATCATCTATTCTAGGTCATTTCCTGTGCTAGGAGTTGCATTTAACTCATAATCTGGCTGGAAAAGCATGCAAGTGAACTGATTATTAGACTATGGCATGTGATGTTCACCCCTATAGTAAAGGGTAACAAAGAGTCAGGGTCATTGGTACTTAGAGCGGATGTCAGGAAAGAGCCCAGAATGGAAGTGAAGCATTAAGGTTGGTCTTAGAGGATGGCTAGGAATTAGTCTGAAGTGTAGTCAGGGAATTGGATGCATGGGGAATCAGAAGGTTTGGGAATTCCATTTGTGGGTTGAAAGAACATTATACGTCATGGAAACTGTAATATGTTTTTCTTTTGGAATATATACTTTAAAAATGAACTGTTCATTTACATGAGATATTTTTATTTTCAAGCATTAAGCAAACTCAGTTCATTAAAAGAGATATTTGATTTATTTTCATGAAACCTAAACATATTAGAATATAAGGACATAGACTGTTTACCACTGGCTAGCACTAGGAAGTTGCTATGCTCTGTCATTGCAGATACCTTTGCTACTAGAAGGAATGCTTTTTGGAAGCCTTGTTGTCTGCAAATTAAACAGTAAATTTGTTGTAGACTAAAAAAAATTCAAACTTTCATAACATGGTGAGTCAATCATCTATGAGCTTTTTGTTATTTTATGTACTCAGACGTCATAACATCCCTGTGATGTAGCTAATGTTATTTACAAATAAGGAATCAGAATGGTACAGAGAGGGTAAATGGCTGATCAAATCAAATAGTCATGAATAATAAATTCAGACATCAAACACAGATTACAAATTAGGTACTACTTTCATCAAGTCAGAGTTTTACATTTGGAAATCCAGCATGCTCTGGTCTTTCTATGTTTCCTCTAAATTCGACTTGCAAATTAAACAGGCCTCTTTTCAGGTGATCTCTGTCCTGTACCTTCTTAAAAGCAACCAAAAGATACAAGCTGACACTTTCAGCATTTTGTCTCAAAATGTTCTTAGTCAGACTTACAAGTTTGTTTGGCACATTTTCAATCTTCCAGTTTGTTACAGGTGAACAATTTTGTCATTGCTTTCACCAAAAGAACACATGGATGTCTATCTTTCCAGTGTCCAATAGCAGTTTTCGTCTTCTTTTTTCTTTTTTCTTCTTTCTTCTTCTTCCTCTTCTTCCTCTTCCTCCTCCTCCTCCTTCTTCTTTTTTGCCTCTGTTAAATGTTTGTCATTCCTCCACTCTTTATTAACATGTTGTCTCCTTTCTGATTTTCTATCTCCTGCCCATTACCTAGTCCCCAAGTCAATGCTACATTTTCTAGGCTTTTGTTATAATACCCGCCAATTTCTGTTTCAGTTGCTACATAATAAACTACCCCAAAACTTAGCTCTAAAAAAAACCCAACAACAACACATATTCCACCTGAAATTCTGTGGATTGGCTAGGAAGTTCTTTTGCTGGTCTTGCTTGGGCTTGACCATGTGAGCATATTCAGCTGGAGGGTGAGTCAGGACTAACACCACTAGGATGGCTGAAATGCCTGGGCCTCTCTTCATGAAGTCTTTCAACTTTAAGGAGGCAAACATGCACTTCTCAATGTTAGGATAGTGGTCTAGAATTCAAGCCCTAATGTAAAAGTACTTATCAAACCTCTGCTTGTTTCTCACTTGCTGATGTCAACTTGGTTAGATTAGCTAATCTAACCCTTCAGGGTGAAAGGCAACTAGTCAAGCTTGTGGATACTAGGAGATATGAATTACTGTGGACATGAATAAAACAGTTTACCATAATTCTTATATCATAGTCTCCTTTTTCTATTAAGCAGTAAGGAATAGGTCATTTTAAAGGAAGATTCTAAAAAAAGAATATCTTTACAGGTAAGACAGTTTTGAGGAATTATAAGGACTTGGCAACAGGATTTAGGGAAAGTTTAAGAATAAAGGCAATGAGGAGGTATTGATATGGATTTTCAAGGGCTTGATGAAAGTCGATGCAAGGATGATATGAGGTTGAGATGAACAGAAATGAAGCAGAGGGACACAAGTAGGTATTAGGGGCTTGTGCTTTGGATCTAGGAGGGATGAGAAAGATGTGGCTTTATCCTGAGCCACTTTAGTAGCAGTAATTTTGGGGATCGGCTCTGCTTCAGACAGAAAATATATTACTGAAAAATTTTTAAAATTCAAAATAAGCTATCACAACTACTGTCCCTCCATATGTCTGTATCAGAACAACACTCATTTTTTTTTTTTTCCTGGCAAAATTTACCAACACGCTCATTGTCCTGGGCCCAGAAAATATGTGTGAATTGAGACTCAAAAGAGAATGCACTGATTTCACAAAAAAAAGATATCAAAACAGACTGGGTCAACAACTTCATTCACTTGCATACAGTTTGCTAGAATACATTTAAGGTGCTCTCTTTTACAACCTCAAATATATATTAGAGAAATACCCTAGCAAAACCAGGGTTTTATTTTTATTGTGAGCAGTGGTGTTTAGACCACTGAAAGATCTACGATTGAGACTTTTTATGTACTACATATCTAAGCTCTCCTAAGATCCCAGAATCTCTTCCAAGTTGTAAGAGCCACTCAAAGGGAATGCTGTATTGATTCAATTTTGTTTCTGCCCAATACAGTGATGACGGCAACATAAAGTTTGGGCTTGTCAGACTTTGTAGCTTTGCAGATGAGGGTAAGGTCCTGGCTGAGGGAAAAGATGGTGTTGTGTTTCCAGGAGCAGAGGCAAATCTCCTCGCTGAATCAGCAGAGGCCTGAAATGTTAGGCCTATATTAAATGTGACAAATGCCCACGAAGGAAATTACAATGATTAAAGTGCTATCATCTAAGTATTAAATTATTTACAATATAGGAATTATAAATATATTGATGAGTCTTTAGCTTAATTAAATTAAATAAACCTTTAATAAGTAAAAATAATTTATTTGGTGCAAAAAAAACATCTGAATCACTGGCATTATATGTACAGGAGATATGTCTATTACATCTTAGCCAATTTATTGTATGTGGGAATAAAACTTTCTAGTGTCTTTAATGCTATTTACTGTATTCTACTATATCCTAATTATGTGACTTTTGTTTTACATATATATATTAACTTACCCTCTTATTTTTTAGTTTTAACCTTTGATTTTAACAGTTATTAGAAATTAGTTTTCTTTTTGAAGTAAATTAAGACACTCTCACAAGTATTTTTAAATAGAAAATCAGAGAAATTTTTAGTTGTAAAATAGGGATAATAATATTTGTTCTATTACCCTATGATTCTATTATAAGATCAAAGAGATACTAATTATGAAATCCTTTTCCAACCATGAAGGTTGAGTCATTAATTAATAATTAATAACCTACTTTTTTGTGATTAATACCCATTCTTGGATGATTCTGGAGAGTTTTTAATATTGTGGCATTAATATAACAAATTTATATTTAGTAGAAAACATAGAGATTTCTGGAGAAAAGTGGACCTCAGATTTCTAAGACAAAGGCATCTTGACATTTATCATTTTAACTATTTGCAAGTGGAATGACCCAGAAATCACTTGATAAGACATAATTCAAAATTTTTCTGAAGAATAAGTTTGAGAGAAATTGTTGCATAAAAGGAGAACTGGGCCAGCTAGTGCACTTAATTAAGGAGCAAGTTTCTTTATTGAGACTGAAAAAAAAAAAAAAAAACCCACTAATTAGGACACTGCAAGTGAAATTAAACTTTCTCTATTCAGACTTTTAGTGGATTTACATTTCATATGATGTGTCTTCTGTTCCTCATCTGATCCTAAGTGACTTTCTCTAGGTTTTTTATATCCCCGGATCTCTAAAGCATCCATTATTCATTTAAATCATTTTACTAAACATATCTGACCTACAAAAAGTTATACAGCATATATTACAGCAAACATGTAGACAGCAGTCAGCTCAAGAAATAAAGTGTTAATAATAAGGTTGAAATGCCTGAGCCCCATCTGCTATAGCATGCCTTCAATATAGCTATTATCTCAAATTTAATATTTATCTTTTCTACAGATTTCATATTTTTACCACTCATGTGTTTACTCTTAAAAAGAGTATAGTTTTTAAAAGAATATTATGCAAGCAAATTACCCATCTGCTATAACTTGTTTTTCTCTTAAGAGTATGTTTTAAGATTTATTCTTGTGGTTTTAGATGAAAACAATAAAAATAAATAAATAAAAATAATTGTTTTCACTGCTGTGTATCATTCTATTAGACATACCACAGTTTGGAGTGGCTTGTTGAAGAATGTTTGTTTTGGTTGTACAAAAAATGAGGCCATGAGTATTTTACATAATGTCTATTCGTATGCATTCCTCAGCATGTCAGGGCACATGCCTAAGAAAGGAAGTGCTGCTAGTATGTGCTTCTTTATAGAATCTTGCCCAATAGTTGTCTAAAATGGTTGTATCAGTTTATAAACTTTCTATTAGTATCTGAGTTCTTGTTTTTATATAATATCAATTCTTCGTATCATCAGACTTTTCACTTTTGCCAATTTGTAGACTCTTAATGAACTTTTCCCTGATTTTCAGTGTGGTTGAGCATTTTAAAATTTTTGAATGAGCCTTCTGTGTCCCTTTTTAAATGAATGTCTGTTCACATATACAATAGGTCTATATATTAAGAATATATATTAGAAAATAATTTTTAAAAAAGGCTGCAGAGATTATTTTTTTCCTAATACCTGTTTGATTTAGGATACCTGTCAGTACTCTGGAATTCATTTTTTGCATCTATTGCAGTGTGTTTCCCAGGATTTTTTTGTGTGACATTTCTAGTTGGTTCCTAATAGTCTGGTTTCAAATTCTAGCTCCACACCACTAACCATGTAAACTTGGGAAACTTAACCTTGGTCTTCATGTCAGTTGTTGGGACAGTTAAATGACTTGATACATGTAAGCCCTAAGAAGAGTTCCTGACATATAATCACATAATGTCATACCTAGGTGTTAATTATTAATTCAAAGAATAATAGTCATTTAGAGATCAGAAGCACTGTACTTCCAAAGCTTTTTGAAATTTTTTCTTTACAGCATTCAATTTAAGTGTAGATTCTGGTTATACAATGACAACAATAAATAGTACATAATTCAGCACACCAATTATTCTACAGGAAATTTTGTCTTATAAAAATACTATATAATTTTACAAATAATTTGACAAATTGTTATCAAATCAGCATATCATAACATTTGGCCCAATGCTGCTTAATAATTCTTTGAGAACATGAAGTATATTAGGTGAAAGAAAGTTGCACTTACACACACACATATATAATTTCCTTCAATATTATTCATCTTGTCCTGGACACTGTAAGATTAGCATTCATAAAAATCATCTTTGGTTGGTTACCTCATTGCTTTCTACCATGTTACCCCAGAAGGGACAATTTCACAGGAAGAGAACAGCAGTTTTGTATACATATTGGTTCAGAAGGTATGCCCTAGTTTGCCTCACTGTGGTGCTAAGACTTACTTTGTATTGTTCCCATTGATAATTGATCCGTGTCATCCTGATTGAAGAATGACGTGTCCTATAATTCTGTTCTTGAAAATTTTTGAAATCGGAACATATTCTTTGCTTCTTTGAGAAATTATTGTAGGAGCTCTGGTTCTCCCCAGGTTGTTTGTTTTCACGACATAATCTATTAGGGATCTGGCAACTATCTAGTGGCTATGAAAAAGGCAAGCAACCAAACTGAGTAGTTTAGACTCTAGTAGAGATTTTCACTGTTGCTTTATGTTTTTGCCATTTGCATTTAATTTAATAATCTTTAAATTGCCAAATCTTTAATGTACTCTGTGATTTATGTGCAAAATTACATGTTTTCCCAAGAACAAGACATCTATTTATTTAGATATCTTTGAAATGATGGCTTTAACCGAATTCTTATGTTCTATTTTCAGTAATTATATGCTGAAATAACTTATAGTGTAAGCACAATATATACACATATTAATTTTTTTGCAATTATCTATAATCTACTCATTTCTATTTTTCTTCAGCTTTGTCCTTCATAGAAATTAAGTAGTTGTTGCAATATTAATTTACAATGAGTTTTTGTGCTCTTTCCCAAATACCTCCGTTTTAGCTATTTATTTATTGTCTGCTTTCTTTCATCCTCCAGGATGGTTTTGCTCCATCTTTAGTCCTTTACTAAGGGAGAATTATTGCTTGGCCAATTATTTTTCCTTTGTTTTGTTGCACCTATGGTATGCTGTGAATAGGGTACGAGTAATTAATAGAACCAAATTAATAATGACTAAATATTTAATGTTATGTAACTTGCATGATGTTTTCTCCTTTTTTTTTTTTTTTCATTCTTTATGGACCACACAGTAAAGTGAAGTACAAAGTTGAACCGATCATTCATATAATATATGGGTGTTTTATAAGTATATTTTGGGAAAGAATTATGGACTGTTCAATTATATACATTGATCAAATGTATCAGATACTTATTCAAATTCTCACTCAATTTGTATTGCGTGGATACCAGATTAATGCTATATTTTCAATTTATTGCTTTAGGAAATATAACAGAAATACAAAAGTAAGGAAATAATTTCTCATTGTGGAATGGTCCAAAGATGAGTTGAGTAAAATTCATACAAAAATAACAGCTTTTTCACATAAAAAATCCAAGAGAATCAACCAAAAAGCTCATAGAACTGATAAGTGTTCACTATGATCATTGGATATAAACTTATCATTTGAAAGTCAATATCTTTCCTTGGTACTAGCAATATCTAAAATAGAAAATATGAATAAAAAATATCTGACAACAATAGTAATAAAGCCACAAAAATCTAGTGATAAACTGATAAGAAGTTTGCTAGATATGAATAGAAGTGTAAAACTTTACAGAAAATCAGAAATTGGTTCTGAGCTAAAACGAACTGGCTATAAAGTTAATGTTGTAAATGTTAATCTTTGCCAATTAATTTGTATTTTAATCCAATCCTAAATAAAATTTGGAAGAAAAAAAAGGTAAATTAATAGGTAGAAAAGCTTTGCAAAAAGACACTGCAAGCAATAGTTATTTCTAAAAAGGCAAAGTAATTAACACCTATTTCCTTCTTCAGAAATAGACCCAAGCACAAATAGAAATTTAGCATATAATAAAGGTGACACTTAAAATTAAGAGGAAATCAATGAAATTAAATTAAAGGTGTTGGGTCTATGGCCATGCTACCCTGAACAAGCCTGATGCCATCTGATCTTGGAAGCTAAGCAGGGTCAGGCCTGGTTAGTACTTGGATGGGAAACCACCTAGGAAGACCAAGTGCTGTAGGCATAAAAAAAATAAAAATAAAAAAAATAAGAGACTGTAAGCTGACAAGGTCCTCTCAATCTGTGAGGTCAACCAAAGGTTGTCTCACTTAAAAAAAATAAAAATAAATAAAATATTGGAAAATTTAATATCTATGTGAAAACAAAGTAGATTTCTACTTTGTATAAAATGCAAATATAAATATTAGAAGAATTAATTATAAAAAGGGTTGTATGAAATCAACATAAAATCATATTTAAAATTCTTAGGATGGGGAAATTCTTATTACACAAGACACAAAATCTAGGAGTCATCAAGAAAAGATTGATAATTTGATTAAAAATGTCATAAACAAAGTAAAAGACAAAAGAAAGAAGAAGACATATAAGCTTTACATATACAGAAGATTAAACATTGAAATTTAAATAATAGTAAAAAAAATGTGTAAAGTATAGGAATCGATGAAAGGAAAATATAAAAATAAATGTACTTTTTTACAGATGACAAAAATCCAAATTTTCTGTTTATCAGTAAGAAGTATAGTACAATGGCTAAAAGAATAGAATCTGAAGTCAGGCCGTCTGGGTTTGACACCCACTGTCATTTTCCAGTGTGATCTCAGAATATTTCTTGTTTTCAAGTTTTTCCATCTGTAAAATGTGGATAATATTGGGAACCATACGAATATAATTAGTTTTAAGAGTTAATACATGAAAAATTCTAAGGATAATGCCTTCTTTTACAAGAGTACAAAAATCTAAGTTTCTATTACTAAAACAACAATGAAATGCTATTTTCACATATTAAATTAAGAGAAAAAGGTGAAAATATCCACTATTGGTGGAAAACATAAAAAAAGAATAAGAGTTTATCTTATTCTATTAATGGGAATGTGAATTGGTACACTGTCTCTGGATGATCATTTGATAGCATCATTAACATTTTATCCGGCATGACATCCAACCAAGCAAATCTACTTTTAATAATCGTCCTGCAGAGATATGAGCATAAGTGCACACAGATAAGTGTGTACCGACACGTTTGCTGAAGGCTTGTTTGTAGTAGCAAAATTCATGACAATTTAAATATCTCAGTTAGAGAATGTTAATGAAATAATGATACAACCAAAATCAGGGAATACTAAGTAATGGTTTAAATGAATGAACTAAGTCTATATCAACACGGTAATTTCTTTGTTATATGTCAAATGAAGTTACAAGACAATTGTCCTATAGTCTCCTTAATCAAAAATGTAATGAAAACAGAAGCAAACAAAATCAACTCTAACTAGAACTATGAGTGTGCAAATATCATGCCAAATGGTTGTTATCAGTGGCTGCCTGTGGGAAGAGGATGCAGCAAAAGGAAATTATAGCTTTTTAATGAATATGCTTGTTTAAAAATGTGTTGAGTTTATTCTCGCAATTTTTGAATTATAAATGTTTTATTTATGTCATTAAGGTAAATGTAAGGGCCAAAAAATGAATTACTAATCTTTTCTTGAGGGAATTCTTTTCATACCATTAATTCTATCGTGGCCTCTTATTGAAGGGGGTGTGACAATGAAGCAGGCAGGCCCTCTGGACAACATTAACTTGCCATGATCCATAACTAAATATTAGATCTGTTTTTACCAGGAAAAATGCATCAAGTGTGAGTCCATCATGCTAAAGTTAATTCCTCCAGTTACTTATCAATTTAGAGATGTATGCTAATGGTCCAGTACATTTCTTAGTATATTTACATAATTTTTGTTATATGATATTTGATCTTTTTCTCTTTTAATTCACTTATATGAGTTAACATATAAGTGCTGAGGCATTTGAGTAGAAACCCTCTCTCTTAGCAACCAAAGGGATAAGCAAGCAAGTCCTGTGATAGCTTCAGAAACTTTAAGCCATACACAAGCAAGAGGGATATCATATCTAATTTGAGAACACCCAGACAAGTAAGGCAATAAAGCTCTGTCGTTTTTTTGCATGCCACTTAGAAAAAATTCTTTTAAGCAAAAATCTTCTTGGTACTTTAAAATGTTTCAATTATGCTTTTAAAAGTAGCTTTTATCTCAGAAGATAAAATGTTTATTTGTACCGAAATATTATCTATATTTGGTAAAAACACAGTCCTTCAGTTCTATACGTTCTAATTACATTCTGATAAGAGATCAGACATTTCTTTAAGCATCAAGATGAAGAGTGGCTGGGGAGCTTAAGGCATCCATGGCCTGCTAAACATGGAGATAAAGGTGAAGTAGAAAAATAAAAAATTGAAGGAGGAAAAGGGGCAAGTGGAAAGAATAAGAAATATAAAAATGAAGAGAGAAAGAAAGAAAGACTAATAAAACATGAAGAGAATGGTAGAATTTAATCTGTGAAAATCTATTGTATCTCACATACTCATTTCACATGAGTAAGAATATGATGAATAATAAATATGCACTACCTGACATTTTGTATAATTTCTGTCTTTGATATTTGGCCGTTACATGCCCAAGTTTGAGCTCGATGGGACCTCTGAGGGCACTGAGACATTTGAAAGCTGCAGTTTGCCAGAAGTGCACAGCTGGCTGGTGTCACAACCGGGATTAGACACCAGGCCTCCGGACATTCGGCCTGGCACTCATCATCCACAACATTCAAATCGCGTCAGGGAATGCAGTGTCCAGAACTTACATAGAGCATAAGTCGAGCAAGAATTTGCAGAGGATAGAACTATGTATTTATGAGAAGGAAATACATGTCCAAGGGAAGAAGAATGGGACTGTATTTTGTGAAATAGCATCTTGTATAAACGGAGGTAATTCTCTTTCACTTACGTGTCCAGAACTCATCATTAAAATTCACATGAGAGTTATTGCCTATTACTGCCAGTTCTACTATTGCCTGCTCTCCCAGATGATGAATGAAGCCAGAATAAATGTTATAGATTTTTTTAAGGCTGCATATAACATGGGCAACAGCAATAAACTTAGACATTTCACCTCACTCAGCAAATGTAATGCGAAGGTCAGGAAGGATAAATGTTTGTTAGAGGGAAAGAAAAATGTATTACTACAACTTCATAGTCTTCTACTGAGTGATGATGCATCACATTTAATATTTGTATGAAAAATGGGATCAAAATGTATGCAAAGGAGAAGTAATTTATCATAGTAAAGATTTGTGGCAGGGCTATAGGGAAAACCATCAGTAAGGCAATTTATAGAAAATGTCATTGTGAATGTTTAGTATTCTTCACATTTTCTTTGAATCATATAATGTTCCATTCAATAGCTACATACTGAATGTCTATGCTAAGAACTGTGCTGGGCTCCGAGTAACAGGATTGGACAGAGCAAAGGATAGGTTTTCAAAGTGATGAGTTTTGTGAGAGATGCTAAAATGTCAGTTCCCAAGTGGGAAATCCTTCCATTCAATAGAGGAAGAGAAGGTGCCCCAATAGATATATGAACTTTAAAATAATCTCATTAATGGAAAGTAAATAGTTTTACTCCATTTCATTATGAGAACAGCATATCGTAATTACCTACATATTCCAAGAATAAAAGAATTACCATTCCATTTTTAACATTCTTCTCAGTTTTTACATGGAAACCAAATATTATATTTACCATATGTTACAAAAATTACATTTTTAAGGGAATAAATGTTGCTTATGACAAGTTTACAGGCTTGAACAAGTCCATTGAATTAGAGAAATAGGACACTTGAGATTGTGAGAATGCCTAAGGATATTTTCAAGTCCCAAATGTGTTACTGAACATATGTGCAAGATGAAGATGTTTACCTCTTTTATTTAGGTTTCCATTTGCATCCTGCTCTATGTATTATTTTAGCTTAGGAACTTCACCTCTCGGTACAATTTCTCCACATATAAAATACATTTTGAAAGCTTAAAATAATAAAACTTCACAAACATTCTGAATATTGTATTCTCATAATTATGATTGTGTTTTTTTTCCTATTATGAGAACAGATAAACTAAATTTCACAGGTGATTTATAAACTAACCTAGTTATTTTGCAGTATGATAGTGAAGGAAGAAAACAGTGTGATCACATGATTACAGAAATACCCCAGTATCAACGGAAATGAAATTTTATCACAAGAACCTGTTTTATATCTTTGTTATGCAATTGGTTCACATCATGTATTCATTCAACAAATATTTAATAATATACTTGTGAAAAAATCCTGAATTGGGTATTACAGAGAATACAAAAATTACTATGGTTGGTTTTGTTGTCATTAACACATTTATTTACTGATTAATATTTTCCCTAGTAATTCTTTAGGTATAATGTAATATAAGCTTTAAAGCATTCCTCTAATGCAGGCAGGATAGTAATGAATGTCCTGATTCGATAGATTAGGAAACTAAGGCTCAAGTTCAGTGACTCTTCTACCAGATGGCCAGTGCAGACCTGGGCTTCCAATTCAGGTATTAGTATTCTCTTCTCACACTGACCCCTGCCCTCAAGGAGGTCACAAATCTCCCTCCCCTTCGCCCCCTGCACACACACATGCACATACGCACATACACTTGAACATATTGTACTTCAGGCCATGAGGGAGGTGCTTATGGGGCTCATAATCATGGAAATCATATTCAGTTGATAGTAAGCAGGACACCCTTCATGGAAGAATTGGTATTTTATTACTTGACATTTTTCAAGTGTCTGCTGTGTGCCAAATATGTGATAGGTTATGCATTTAGAGATAAACAGCACTTCATTCTCTGCATTCAATTAGCTCTGAGAGGGCAAAGCTAGGCATAACTCAGACAAATATGCAGAAATGCGGATTACTTTAGAATCCCACGGAGGAGAAGCATGCAACTCAGACCACAGCAAGTAGCTAACACTTGAGCGTTGTTATGTATTTTATTCTCTAAACAATGGGAAGATACTGACAAATTTTAATCAGGAAGGTTATATCTGCCATGATAAGAAAGTGATTTATTATAAACAGAATTATTTGGGAGGATGTTGCAGCAATCCATTCAATAAATATTTAAGGACCATATTAAGGCAATGTCAGCAGAGCCAGAGAGTACAGATTTGAGAAGTCAAATGGGCCATATTTCGTGACAATTTGTATGCTGAGGATAAAAAAAGGGAAGAAGTCAGGAGTGATTTACATTCTGAAAAGATGGGTTTGATTTTAACACATGAACATTTGTCTCAAAGAACTGGTGAATTTTATGCTAAAGGAAAAAGGTGAGTAAAATCGGTGCATGATTAATAATAAATCGCTAACATCAAGATTGACTGGAACATGGACTATAAGTAGGGAGGTCATGAGAGAATTTGTATGGGGCTCAATACCTGCCAGCACTGTTTCAACTTATTTATTCTTTAATGCTGCCCATCCTACAGTGAGGTAGGTAGATAATGTTATTATCCTTTTTTACACATGACTAAGCTGAGCAGAGTGAAATAAAGCAACTTGCCCAAGCAAGTCCAACTAGATAATAGCAAAGCCAGGATATAGTCCCAGGCTGTTCTCACTGTTTAGCATCTACAGCTGCTGCATCTAAGGTCAGAACCCAAAGATCCTTGGATACAGAATAATAATTTTTCTGTGGTATATGATAGTTGAGATAAAAGTTATAGGATTTTAGATAATGTAAAACAGTGGTATTTTATGTATTTTTTTTTAATTCTAAAAAACTCACACTTGAGGTCTTGAAAGAATTAAACATTTTAATTAAAACTGTACTAGCAAGGACAGAATATGAAATAATCATGAAAATACATGATTAAAAAATGAATCATATGTGTGTATATTTACAGTATATACTTGTGCTATATATATGGTATATACAGAATATTTACTACACAGTTATATACGATATAAGTATAGTACATATTTTCCTCAGTAAATAAACAGATCAAGGGAAACAACTGAGGTGATGGTTCGGGTTTGGGAAACATTTGTACAAAATTTGAATTTGACTTTGTGAAAAGAGATGAATGAGACCACTAAAAGGTGGAGTAAGAAAGAAGAAAAACAACTGGAAGACAGATCCTTGAAGAATGACTTTTAAGTGGTGTGCTTTAGGAAGACTAATAACACAACAAGAGTATGAATTGATGGAAGGAGAGAGCGAAGGTGAGGAATAGTTTATCTTGTCAGAACCAAGGTGAAAGAAAACAAAGGTGCAGATACAAGGAACACTTAAGTATGTTATACAAGCTTCATCTAAACAGGGACCTTATCTGTCACTGTTAATGCTGTCTCCCCAATACCTAGAACAGTGCATAGTAAGTTCCCCAAAATACCTAATGTGGAAGGAACGAAATAGAATAAAATGGAGGTGGTTATAGATGACAGAACAGGACAAAGAAGAGTAATGAATTAATTATTCTGGAAAATATAGAAAATCAATGATTGCAAGAGCTATGATGTCATGAGAAAAAGGAAAAAAAATCAAAACAAAGACATGATTTGTAGGATAAGATTGTCATGGTTTTCTGTCATTTTTATGGAATTAGTTGTAATGTTGAATTAGAAGTTTTTAATGGGTGCACTAGACAGTGAGAGATTGAAGCTATCAACTCCAGTGAGGAATTGACTATTTCTATCCTGTTTGTTGTGGTGTTTTCTCATGCTTGTCACACAAAATACTTACTATATATATATATTTTTTCAGTAAATATAGATTAGGAGAAGCAACAAGGTGATGATGAAGTTTTAGGAAACATGCATAAAAAGGTGAATTGGACCACGTTAAAATGGATGAGACCGCTAAGAGATAGGATATAAAAAGAGAAGTAAAAATAATTGTTAAGACAAATCCTGGAGAATGCTTTTTAAGATGTAAGAAAAAAGAAAAAAAGAAAAAGAAAGACAGTGAAAAGTAATTAGTGGGAAAGAAAGAGTACCAAGATGATATGGTTTCACTTGGTAGTGATGTAGAGAATGAATTAGAAGAGAGAAAAACTAGTAGCAATAGAGAAAATTGCAAGGAGCAAGTCTTGATTAATAAATTCAGAGAAGCTAAAAAAGCTTCATCTAATAAAAAGAATATTAGATTTAGGAGATTGTTACTGGCAAATGATAGGGAAAGTTCAGTAGTAAAATCAGGGTCAAACTTTACAAGGGGTTAATACCAGAAGTTTAACGATGAAAAGAGAGAGATTTTCTGTGATCCTCGTATTTTGAGGTCAGGATTGCTAGGTGATGCAGCTTTCACCAGACTTTGTACAAGCTGCAATGGGGCTGCCTCCATTTCTGCTTATGAAGCAGTCTATGCTATTTCATTGACGTGAATGGCACTTTAAAAATATAAAAAGTATAAAACAAAAATAAATCATTCCCTGTTCTTCTTCTGCCTTTCTACTAAATAACCATGCAAGGTTCTCCACACTGTACTGAGTATGCTACATTAGCAGCACCAATGAACACAATGACCCAAGAGAAAAATATGTGTGCCGGATGCACCATCAGCACTGTTATTGGCTTATATCATCCAGGCTTATAATAAAAAGTGAAATAATCAGCAAGTTACTTACACCCAGGAGATGATCATCTCTACTGTTTGACCTAAAGTGTCTTTTAAAAGGACTCCTCTTTGCTGAGTTTCTCAAAGTTGATATTAAATATTTAATTAAAGTAGAACTCAGTGAGAGCATCTCTACCTACCAATTTGCAATCAATTTGAGTTTTAAGACATAACTGTAATTCTAATATTAATCAGCATAATCATTCAGAAATGTATAATAGTGTCTCATAGGGTAATTGTATGGTTCAAGAAGTTAGAAGTCAAACTGAGAGCTTTTCTGCTCCTTCCTCTGCTTTAGAGATAACTCATTTTAGAAAGTCAGAGTTCATGACACATTATTTGGATATTCTCAGTGATAGTAAATTTTCCTTCTTTGAGGATGGATATAAGTTAGGAAAAAAGCTTTAAATTTTGGAAGCATTGCTGGGAAATCAGGTAGAGATCAAAATGAGTAATTTTATTTCGAATCAAACAAGGAGCAATTTCAAAGTGCAAATAATGTCCTTGTGTATTGTGTCAACAGCACCATGAATCTGTGTTATATTGGGGAGAAAATTACTATTAGAATGCAAAAATACTTTTGGCTATTTTTGGCGTGGAGCAATAAGTTTTTCTTCTTGAGAATAGTCACTGCAAACTGGAGAAGCAAAATACCTTAGCTCAAGTCAGCATTCTAATTGATTCTTGGTTGTAAGTCACAATGATTTTCTTATCATGGTTGGGGACAGAGACAGTGACTGACAGTAAAGAGAGAGACATGAGCAATTTTGACCAAATAGCTGTTAATTATATGTGGTTTAAAGGGACATTACATGAGAACGACCTGGAGAAATAGAGAATATAGATAAATAGACAACTGAATATGTGCCATGAAGAGATAAGGGATAAGGGAAGAGGACTGAAAGAGACCAGGGATAGTCAGGAAAGAAAGGCCATTGTTATAAAATTATGTTCATTGGAGAATGAGCTGAATTGCCTGAAAAAAAAAAAAGTGCCTTCTGAGTTAGGTGAATTGTTATTTCTTATGAAGTTTTGTAGAGCATGTGCCTATTGTTGGGCCAAAGCCAAATGTTTCCAGATCAGGGGTCCCCAACCCCAGGGCCGTGGACTGGTACTGGTCCGTGGCCTGTTAGGAACTGGGCCGCATAGCGGCGGGCAAGCGAGCTAAGCAGCCTCTCCCCAGCGCTAGCATCACCACCTCAGATCATCAAGCACTAGATTCTAATAGAAGAACTGGTCTCTGGTGCCAAAAAGTGTGGGGACCACTATTCCAGATGGCCATGATAACCAGGAAGCCCTTTGACAACCACTTCAGAGTCTAAAACAAATGGAAAATGAAAAGTATGGCTCCTTACTAAGATCGCCTATGCATTCAAATAGTGGCACCCTTTATCAAGCATTCTGCTGATGCTGTGGCTGTTGTTCCTATCACAGAAGCTATTTCACTTAAGATTAGAGGAGATCTTGTTAATAAATCATATTGCCTGATATTCCTATACTCTTTAGATGACATACCAACACAGCAGGAAATGAAATTAAATACACCCGGAGAGATTTTATAGCAATTTCCCCCTTTTATATGTCATATAAAATCATCAATTTCTGAACAAACTTAAGATTTAAGATATACATGTCAGTGTACATTTATCCATGCATAAAATAAGAAATCACCACAGAATTTACCTAGAAGGATTTAACTATGAAAGGACTTTTGCATGTATATGAAAAATGAGTACAAGCAAAGTCATTAAAAGGTTATTTTCTACTTCTGTACTCAAAAAAAGACAAAAATATGAACATGAATAAAAAGCAGGAATCTCATCTTTATGTTAAAGTATGAAATAAATGTAAAGAAATAATCCCAGAAAATGTATGTTAGAAAGGCAGAAATGAGTTGAAGATTAGTAGATATTTAATGGAGAAAGGGAATATTCGATATATAAGGACCACTCAAAGAAATAGTCAATTTTGCTTTCCTTTCATTTCATAGCAGTCACTAAAAATGACTGCCTATTATTTATTGATCATCTGAAATTGGTTATTAGAATCTGTATATATTTTAGCAATGCTCTTATTCATGAAACAAATCTATTTTACTACAGACCATCTATTTTTATGAAGGAAATAAAATGAAACAAGATAGCATTGGTCTTGTCTTTTAAGTGGGGCTGATTAATGCAGAAGGGTGTTTGGTATTATGGTCTGGGTTGGTAGGCTGTGTTCCTGGATAGCTGATTTCCATTCCTTGCATTGAAATGATCCTTGAGATTAAAAAAAATATCAGCTATTCATTCAATATTAAAAAAAAATATCGGCTATTCATTCACTCAAAGCCATGTGCCTGACCTGAATCAGTGGTCTTCAGCACTGTGACAGAGGTGGCTTCTACAGGGCATCACAGGGGACCAGCCCTGGGCAAAGTAACCCTCACTTCTCAGAGAGGTAAGAATAGATCTGTGTTTCAAAAAACTATTCTGACTGTATTGTGAGGAATAGAATGGGAGGGGCCTAACTGGATGAAGGAGAAAAGCTGGGCAGGTATTTCGATCATCCAAGTGAGAGGAGCCATATTATCCATTGTTAAGAACATGGGCTCCGAATCCAGACTGCCTAGGTTTGAACACAGCATCTCTCACTAGCTGTGGGACCCTGGGTAAATCACTTATCTCTCTATTTGTCAACTTTCCTATCAGCAATTTTCAAATAATAGTAATCCTTATCTCAAGAGTTATTATCAGAAATAAATGAGTTAACGTACCAGAGAACGTGCCAGGCACAAGGCAAGCACAATGTAAGCATATGCTGTAGTGAACTAGGATGATTAGAATGGAGATAGAAATAAGTGGACCACATTTGAGTATATTTAGGTATTAGAATGAGCAATACTTAGTGATGGTCTGACTTTGGGGAAGGGGCTGAGAGAAGGTAGTGTGATATACCATTCACTGAAGTACAAATATTGGTAGAACATAAGGGATTGTGGGAGCAATAGGGACTTTCAAATAAAATATTTTTTAAAGAATAATGGTTCTAAGCCAAAATATGTTCATAATATTATTTGCTTTTTTATGGAGTAGAACATATGGGATAAGTTAAGTCTGTGGGAAAGGTTAAAATTATGAGTACTGAACTTCATTTAATTACTAGTTGACCGAGGGACACAAGGTGACAGGACTCTGTTCTATAATATATCTCTTTATGTGTAATGTGAATTTTGCATCCATCTTTTCTTAAAGACATTTCGGTCATCAGTAGAACTCTTCTAGTATAATAACATCATTAACCCAATAAAGCTTTTAAAAAAAATCAATATTTCAGGGAATGAGCTGTTTCAAATGTGTATAAATCCCAAGTAATTGCTGTTTGTTCTTATAACTAATGATTTTTACTTGTACTTTTCTTAAATAGGACTGTCCTGAAATATTTACACTTATATCACCTGTTAAGCAATAATGTAGGTATTTCCTTATACCTAGATTATTATTTTAACGCTTTGTAATTTTTTAAATTCCTCAAATAGAGTGCTAAGTAAATAAGTGCTTGTTTATTTAATGGATCATTGATACAAACTCTATATTTCTTTTGATTTGGTCATTTTGTATTTTATATAAAAGGGCATTAAGTTTCAAGCAGATTTATGTGATTTTATGTCAATTTCAATGATTTAACCTTTCTGTTTTTCCCTATTCTTCTAGTCTGCTCCCAGTTTTCAAGAGGAGTTTATGCTATTTTTGGATTTTATGACAAGAAGTCTGTAAATACCATCACATCCTTTTGTGGAACCCTCCACGTTTCCTTCATCACTCCCAGCTTCCCAACAGATGGCACACATCCATTTGTCATTCAGATGAGACCTGACCTCAAAGGAGCACTTCTTAGTTTGATCGAATATTATCAGTGGGACAAGTTTGCGTACCTCTACGACAGTGACAGAGGTAAGTGAAAATATCTCTATCTCTTGATAATAGGTCAGATTCAATGCTTACACTTGATGCATGTGACATGGTAGAGCTACACAAGTATATTAAAGTCCATGGGTTACATGGTTTAATGTTGCTGTGTAAATGAAAAATGCAGTTCGAAATCTGGGGAACATATTAAGAGTAAAATGAAAAAAAAAGTTGTGAATGCAAAATTTACAGATACAGACTGTGTCAGCCCAGTGCCCAAATGTTTAATCATAATGTAAAAAGTACTTTCTAGAATCGGCAGCTAAGACTCTATGGTGACTCTATTACCAGTACAAGGTCAGTAAAGCAGCTGCCTTGAAAGTTGGATTAAGTAAAATTTGAATTAATACATAAATAAGAGCTCCTACAGAAATATATAGTTATTAAATATTTTCACATGGAAAAGTTTTATCAGGCAGGTATAATTATTATTAATATTGCTTTAAAATGAGATCACTGCATCTCAGAGAAATTAAAGGACTTGTGCGTGATCCACCCACGTGTGGTCCAGATGAACACAGGTCTTCTGACACCAGACCCATGCTTTTGTCACAATTCTATGTAATTGTTTATGATGTGATGATTTTGATTAGTGTGTCAATTGGATAGAGTCTTGGCTCATTATACTAAAGTTATTTTTTTGAGGGGGAGTAGGTAGTACTTCCTCGTATTTTCCATATCCCCTGTTGCAAAATTTAATATTAGTAGAACTGCCTGACTTACATATCATAGAATCCCAGCTGTCTTAACCATTTCTGTGTCCATGATTTGGCTTCTGTGGGTCTGTATGCTCCCTAAAATTGCATGAACATTTTGTGTACATGTTCATACATGTATTTTTCTATTATTAAATATTATTCATAACCAAACTCGAAAGGGTTAAAAACCAGTATTGTAAGAATATCTAAGTATTCTTTTTAGCAGATTGCTTCCTGGAATATTTAAAGGTTCAAATGAAAACCAGAAGCTTGTTTCGACCAAGACAGGGCACCTTGTTAACCTGCAAGGGCAGACAGGAAGAGAGCCAGCCATCAGTCAATTCTCCATTGATCAGTTTGTAGGCATCTGCTGCAGCAATCCCAGGTCAGGAATACTCATACTAGGTGTCTGGTTCTCTGCCCCATCTTCCCAGTCCTGAGAATAGTGCTCAGTGGAAAAATGAGTCAGCACCAACAAGCTGAAAAAATTTGCAGTGCCAACAACTCCCCTCCGCCCCCTCCCCCCTACTTCCCGCTTTGAGAAGGGAGAGGCTTGCTCTTCCCATGGAGAATGAAAAACTAAAACGGAACCATTTAATGCAAATATGGATTCCAGTGTGCTGGATAATTCTGAACATAGCTTTTATTAATGTGACAAAAGGGCTTAGAAAGTCATGTTTAATTATAATCTTTCCTCTTGCTCTTTACCTCCTTTAGTATGTTATGTTAATAAAACTATTCTGAAATTGGGTGTATTCACAATACCCTTCTCACCATTGCATTCTATTGATGCGATTTCCACTTAAATATAGTTTGTCTCTAGACACTCTTTTTTTTCACTGCCATGACTCCAGACCAAGCCATCACATCTCTTCCCTCGTCTCTTCATTTCCACACTTGTTTTTCTTTCATTCATTTTCACAAAGTAGTCAAAATTTTTAAATGTCTTTAAATCCTTTCCTGCCCACATCACTCCCTCATTTACAATGCTTCAATGGCTCCTCCTTACAATGAGGATAAAACTTAAAATTCTTAACTGGCTTTAAGGTCTTATAGTATCTGGTTCCTGCCAATTTAAACTACCGTCCTGCTCAGTCTCAAGCTAAATTCCTCTAATAAACTTTCACATTCTCAGATGCACCAAACTCTTTCACCTCAAATCTGCACCTATCTCTAATTCTTTCACCTCGTTCATATACAGCGCTTTATATAGCATTTTTACAGAAATGCGTTTGATACAGCTCTCTCAAAGCAACCTTTTCTTTTTCTACATAGTACTTATCACAATTTTTAATTAATAGCGGAGTTCATTCTTTCATCCAAAAAGTGTTATTGAACTTATACTATGTTCCAAGGATTGTTTTAGTCACACAATCTAAGCATTATGCTTTTTATTTAAGATCTGGTTATAAGCCCCATGAAGGCAATGCCCATCCCAGGCAGTATACAGTATACTGGTATACAATAAAGTTCTTACTGTACACATAATGCTTAAAATAGTGCTGGAGCAGAGTTGATATTCAATAGTGTTAGTGAATGAGTTCAGCACTGGTGTATTTTAAATTTGAGATGATATTGGAACCTGAATCTTGCTAGATA